>NC_134643.1:132706944-133015055 GCF_030463565.1 Pelecanus crispus | reverse complement strand
ACTTCACAAAGTTAATTTATTAACAAGCCAAATGATAACATTCTCTTTCAGTTGTTGAAAATGCAGTGCTGCTACATTTGCTGGTCTTCCCCTTTCCTTCCTGGAATTTTCTCCAGCCACTATTTTGCATGGAGCACAACCTCTCTTCCCCACCTTCTTGGTCCATCTTTCCTGAAAGTCTCTATCCATCTACTCCAGTCATGCAAGAAATTCCACCATACTTCTGGAATCCCAGTAAGGTCACAGCTCTGCAACTGTGCATGGACCTCAAGTCCCCATTTGTTTCCCATGTTGTATGCATTTGCGTACTGATTTTCTCACGGGGAAGGTGAGAGCTGTTCTCCCAAACACTTTTTCACTGTCCCACATGCCTTCCCTTCTCTTCAGATTATGACAACCATTCCCTGACATAATTAGGTTAAAGCTCTTGTCACAGATGTTGTTGTCAAAGGTGTTCTTGTCCCACTTTGTCAGACAATCCTGTTTCTGTTCAGCAGGCCTTGTTCCTCGAAGAGGGCTCCACAGTGAAAGAAGCCAAAAGCCCTGCCTGTGACACCAGCTCTGCAGCCAAGTGTTGATCTGGAAATTTGTCTACTCCTCCTTGAGCCTTTCCTCTCCTGTAGGAGACACTCTCCAGTAACTATCACCCTTCTTTTCTTCTTCACCTTGGCTGAGGTGCAGCTGCCTCTGACGCTTCCTGCGACAGAATTCATCTTCCTCACCCACTTCCCAAACTCTTCTTCATGGATAACTTTTTCAGGGATCACGTGGGAACTGGGGTGGGTTAGCTTGTGCAGTCTGCTGCAGGCTTTTGCTCCTGTCAGCTCTAACAATTGGCCTCTGGTGGCTGCTCCTTTATCAGATAGCACTTAGACATCTTGTCTACAACTGCTGATCAGGGAGCATCAAGCACCTATTCAACTGCTTAGGAAGGACTGATATAACCAGTGACCAAGAGGGCAATAAACAGAGGCAACCAAAAGAGTCACAGCAGTTTCCACACTTCTTCAGAAGAACTTAAGAGTAATAATAAAAAAAATAATTGGGGAATGGTAAATTCCTTCTTACATGAATAATCAGAGTGTATATTCACAAACACTATTATAAACATTTCATGAATAGATAACGTATACCCAAGAGTTTTAGAAGAAATGGATAATGCTCCTTACAAACATTAAAATTTATTCATAACTTGGACAGCATCTGGTTTAATCCTCAAAAACGTCTTGACAAAATGAAGCATTACATAAAATCACAGTAGCTCCCATGAAACGAATTAATCCATAGTTATTTAACAGAGAAAATTCACAATCCAGAGAAGCTTTCCAGTAAAGTTCCAAAGGAACTTGTACCTAGGCAGATGACAGGTATATGTCACCTCAAACCCAAGCCACAGCTCCAGCCAAAGTTAGGTTTAATAGAGTAAATTACTAAACAAAATTCTTTCATCTGTAGTATGCATGAGGTCAGACCACATGAACATGATACTCCAGTTTGGCCACACAATCTGTGAATCTACAAAAGAAATGCAATGACAGAAAACTTAAAAAAAAAAAAAAAAACATACTGTGAACTCGCATAAAGCATTAAGACCAATGAAAATACCAAAGCATTTCTATTATTATTCTTTGCAGCATATAGTTATATAGCAGTCAATAATACTGATTATATTCTAACATGCTTCTGATATAGCACTTTTTAGACAAAAAATAAAAAGTGATAAAGCATTATGCTTTGATGTGGATAGTTTGTCCCTATGATCCAAGGAGTTAATAAGAAAAAAAATCATGTATTGGCTTCAAAGTGTATGTTAGTAAGCACCTCCTGCAACTGGAAAGCTAGTCAAGAAGAGATTTTTCTCTTAATCTACAACTTCAGTTCTGGATAAGAAGACATATACATTTCTTTGTGGGAAGTAATCTGACGGGTTGATAATTTTTAAACTCAGCATGCAGTTTCAAAACAGTTTTATCCCTATACCTTAGTTTAAAGAATGAAGCTAGGCCATTTTCATAATTCCCACCTTTTAAATGTTGCACAGTCCTTCCTCTTTTCTTTGAGAAGGCACTGACATTTATCTCTTAAAGAGCAGATTCAGAAGCTAAACCAGAATAAAACCAATGCAAAATAAATAAAAAAAAACAAAACCAAAACAACCAACCAACACCCCCCCCACCCCCCCAATAAGTATTTATCAACCAGTTTAGCTCTCTGAACCATTTCACCATGGAATAATAGGGAGGAACAGTGCGGGAGGAAGGAATGTAATCATTACAGAGCTGACTGGCTTAAATGCTGTGAAACCTTCCCTACCAGTTCGCAGTTTCTGACTGAAATAAGGTTAGTGGTATTAAAACCATGAAGTTATACTTGTGATTCCACTTCTTTAGTACTGAATTACAAGAAATGCAGTTATTAGAAACACCTATCATTAAGTTCCTGGTCAAATGAAACAGAAATAAAAAGTGGGTTTTCTCTAAAATAACATTTCATAAAAGTTACTGTTATTCAACGAAGGTTTTCTCAGCTCATCTTGTCCTCAAGCACACCACAGAAGTGCCATAACAGGCTGAAGTTATCTTTTAGATATCAGACAAGATTTTATTCCTTCTTTCAGCTGTTCATCTGATTTTTCCAGTTTCATTGTGCACTATTTCTGTTGCAATTCTGTGTGAATGATTGTGAATGTAATTCTTCCTGTTCCACATCCAACTATTTAAACACAGTAAGGTGTTAAAATTACTGTAAACACTTGTGGTGGCAGATGCTAATATATTAAAATAGCACCTGGCAGACCTGTTTAATAATTATTCATAACAAGCAGGAATGTGGCAGAACTGCTCTGAAGGGACTTCAGCACCGCAATTTTCCCATGTGCTATGAAAAATGGTTGCATTCAATAAATTACCATACTAAGTTCTTGTTTCTTCCACTCCTGGCTTGTGATAAGGGGTATACACACCCTGAGGATTTATGTGATAAAGCTAATTTGCTGAGTTAAACAGCCATCAAAATCAGCACTGCTCTGAGCTTAATAACCTACCACAGACTTATAAAGCATTCTATAAGAATACTACTGACTATAGAAGTAACAGTCTTTTAATTTTGCAATACAGCAAATTAAAATAAGGTATCTGAAAGAGAAACAGCCTTCTGGAAAAGGGGAAAAGTAAACCATTACACTCTGCAGTACATTAACTGCTCTACTGAAGCAAGTAGCTTAATTTTTCTTCATTTCTTTGTAATCAACAAGCAAGTTTCTGGGTAAATAAATAAATGAAGTGGCACTGCGTATGCTTGGCTATCATTCTGGTCCACCATGAAGCACTGGTATTCTCTGCTTTCTTGAGTCCTCACTCCCCACTGTGCAGTAGAAACATCTTCTTCTAGACAGTAAAACAATGTCAAGAAAGCCTTAGAAAAAACGTTCATATACACCTAGTCAGTAACTAGTATCAAAATAAATTTACTATAAAACCCCAAAAAGCACGCCCAGGACTGTAATGCCAGGTTAACAATAAATTTAGTTTTATCAATGGCAAAAATGCTGCTGTAGTCTTTATTTTGCATATATTTCTTGATAGAAAAAAGAAGCCAACACTGTATCTCACCTAATATATCTCAGCCTTTGCGAAATATCATAAAAAGTATTTAATGCAATTTTGAAACCCAAAACCTAGCAGAGAACATGTGAAAATGTGCCAAGTGAGTGCCAAAAGATAAAAATTAACATAGGTTGTGATTTAAACTGAAATCCCATTCATTCTCCCCCATTCCTTTCTTAAAATTAACAAGGTTTTTGTATTAACATGTGCCCAAGACTTTTTTCAGAATGTATTTATCAGTGCCTAACAGTTTTCCTGAGCTAAAATTTGCATGTTCTTTACATCGAGTTTAGCAGAAAGTATATGTATTACTTGTTTAGAAATATGGTTTATTTAGAGCACATACTTCCATATAATGTTGCCACACAGTATGTATTGCTATACATAATACATAGAACATATACTATGTATTGTACTATATGCATGTTTTGTATGTGTCTATCAAAAGAAGGTGTGATCACTCTCCAAAGGGGAAAACAGTCCATATTGTTCTGCAAGAAGCAGTCTGGCTGAGGTGGAACGTGCTGGAGAGAGACAAGTTTGTTCCTTCTCTAAAAGTAACTGGGAACATCACAAAGTGTTTCTGGAGTGCATAGTGGAGTCAGGACAGCAAGCTGCAACCTTGTATCACAACTGAAGAAAGAGATTCCAGCGAAAACAAATGGGATCTCAACACAAGCCTCAGAAATGCTGGCAAGAGATATTTTTCCCAAAAATCAAGGAAGGACAGCAAAGAGCTCACTGCAATCCAGAAAGGCACTAAAAATTGATGGTCAGAGAGCAAGCATGAGGAAACATCCTGGTTTCAGCTGGGATAGAGTTAATTTTCTTCCTAGTAGCAGGCACAGTGCTGTGTTTTGGATTTAGTAGGAGAAGAATGTTGATAACATGCTGATGTTTTTAGTTGTTGCTAAGCAGTGCTTACCCTAGTCAAGGACTTTTTCAGCTTCCCATGCTCTGCCAGGTGCACAAGAAACTGGGAGGGGGCACAGCCAAAATAGTTGATCCAAACTGACCAAAGGGCTATTCCATACCATATGACGTCATGCACAGGAGATGAGTCTACCACCTTTGGAAGAAGGGGCAGGCAACTCAAGAAGAGTACAGGGATCTTGTTGGGTCATGCAGGGAGAACATTAGAAAGGCAAAAGCCCAGCTAGAACTCAATCTGGCCACTGTTGTAAGAGGTAATAAAAAATGTTTTCACAAATACATTAACAGCAAAAAGAGAGCCAAGGAGAACCTCCATCGTTTGCTGGATGTGGGGGCGGGACATTGTCACCAAGGATGAGGAAAAGGCTGAGGTACATAACGCCTTCTTTGCCTCTGTCTTTAATAGCCATAGCAGTTATCCCCAGGGTATTCAGCCCCCTGAGCTGCAAGACAGGGACAGGGAGCAGAATGAAGCCCCCATAATCCAGGAGGAAGCAGTTAATGACCTGCTACACCACCTGGATGCTCACAAGTCTATGGGGCCAGATGAGATCCACGCAAGAGTACTGAGGGAGCTAGTGGAGGAGCTTGCCAAGCCACTTTCCATCATCTGTCAGCAGTCCTGGTTAACAGGGGAGGTCCCAGACTACTGGAGGCTTGCCAATGTGATGCCCATCTACAAGAAGGGCTGGAAGGAGGACCCAGGGAACTACAGGCCTGTCAGCCTGATCTCGGTGACAGGGAAGATTGTGGAGCGGTTCATATTGAGTATGCTAAACAGGCATGTACAAGTCAACCAGGGGATCAGGCCCAGCCAGCATGGGTTCATGAAAAGCAGGTCCTGCTTGACCAACCTGATCTCCTTCTATGACCTGGTGACCTGCCTGGTAGATGAAGGAAAGGCTGTGGATGTCATCTACCTCGACTTTAGCAAAGCCTTTGACACCGTCTCCCATAGCATTCTCCTAAGGAAGCTGGCAGCTCATGGCTTGGACGGGCACTGGAAACTTATCTTCGCTGGATAAAAAACTGGCTGGGTAGCCGAGCCCAGAGAGTTGTGGTGAATGGAGTTAAGTCCAGTTGATGACTGGTCACAAGCGGTGTTCCCCAGGGCTCAGTTTTGAGGCCAGTCTTGTTTAATATCTTTAGCAACGATCTGGATGAGGGGATTGATTGAGTGTGCCCTCAGTAACTTTGCAGATGACATCAAGTTGGGTGGGAGTGTCAATCTGCTGGAGGGTAGGATGGCCCTGCAGAGGGACCTGGACAGGCCGGACCGATGGGCTGAGGCCAACTGTATGAAGTTCAAGAAGGCTAAGTGCTGGGTCCTGCACTTGGGTCACAACAACCCCATGCAATGCTACAGGCTTGGGGAAGAGTGGCTGGAAAGCTGCCCGGCAGAAAAGGACCTGGGGGTGCTGGTTGACAGCCGGCTGAACATGAGCCAGCAGTGTGCCCAGGTGGCCAAGAAGGCCAACTGCATCCTGCCTTGTATCAGGAATAGTGTGGCCAGCAGGAGCAGGGAGGTGATTGTGCCCCTGCACTCAGCACTGGTGAGGCCGCACCTGGAATACTGTGTTCAGTTTTGGGCCGCTCAATACAAGTAAGACATTGAGGTGCTGGAGCGTGTCCAGAGAAGGGCAATGAAGCTGGTGAAGGGTCTGGAGCACAGGTCTTATGAGGAGTGGCTGAGGGAACTGGGGTTGTTTAGTGTGGAGAAGAGGAGGCTGAGGGGAGACCTTATCGCTCTCTACAACTACCTGAAAGGAGGTTGTAGCGAGGTGGGTGTTGGTCTCTTCTGCCAAGTAACCAGCGATAGGGCGAGAGGAAATGGCCTCAAGCTGCGTCAAGGAAGGTTTAGATTGGATATTAGGAAAAATTTCTTCACGGAAAGGGTAATCAAGCATTGGAAGAGGCTGTCCAGAGAGGTGGTGGAGTCCCCATCCCTGGAAGTGTTCAAAAGTCAGGTAGACGTGACACCTGGGGACATGGTTTAGTGGGCATGGTGGTGTTGGGTTGATGGTTGGACTGATGATCTTAGAGGTCCTTTCCAACCTTAATGATTCCTAGTTTTTACTTTCATTAAAAAATAATCCAGCCACCAAGCCAGGAAACATGGAATTACTACTCTACCCTTACTTGGTTTAGCAGTGGACTTGGCAGTGTTAGGTTAATGGTTGGACTGGATGATCTTAAAGGTCTTTTCCAACCCAAACAATTCTATGATTCTATGATTCAGTATATAAGCTGGGAGGAATTGGCCAGGGGGCAGCAATCACTGCTCGGGAACTGGCTGGGCATTGGGTGGTGAGCAATTGCATTGTGCATCACTTTTGTATATTCTTTTATCATTACTATTATTACTTTCTCTTCATCTGCTTTCCTATTAAAGTACCTTTATCTCAACCCACGGGTTTTACTTTTTCTTCTGATTCTCCTCCCCATCCCACTGGGGGAGAGAGGGTGAGTGAGCGGCTGTGTGGTGCTTAGTTGCTGACTGGGGTTAAACCACGACAGAAAACTACCTGTCTCAAAAGGACCCAGTGTTTCCATTCCTTCTCTCTCAGCAATACTTCTCTATTTTACAACTTAACTAGTTGTGTCTACAAAAAAAAAAAAAAAAAAAAAAGAAGTGTCTGTCAAAGACATCTACCTTTCTACCTTGACTGACAAAACACACTGGGCACAAACAAATCCCATGGACATACCAGTACAGTGTGGTTTCAATCAAAAAAGGAGAAGATTCCATTAATGTGTAAATACTTCTGAAAGAAATGAAAGAAATGAATTTATTCTCTAAAAATGTGTTCTTATGCTATCACATTGTTTATCCTTCCATTTTTAGCCAACATGGTCCCCCAAAAGTTGCTGGCACTCTTTCAAAGAGATGCTACATCCTGCCATTTTTACAGAACCCTTGGACATCAAAAGCCACTGACTCACAGAGCCATTAAGCCACACAAGGAACAGGAGCCATACAGACTAGAAGCCTTTGTTTGCAAAAAGTAAACTCTTTACTTAAGCATCTCTGCTGCTGTAGTTCAACAGGTAAAATGCCTATTTATATTCAGTAAACTGGAGGTTATTGGCATAACTGCCTAGCAGCAATTTTTTCCTTTATTAGGCTCTGCTCAAAAAGCCATTATAGAGGTATGTGTTATGGCCCTCTAGGCACAGACTGCTCCATGACCTTAAAGAAATGAATCTCTCTTTTAGTTTTATATTCTAATTTTAGTCCAAGGAGCCAAGTCACATATCATGGAGCTGTGTAAGATGCTAATAAAAAATTCATAATTTAAGCCTTTCTTCCATTTCAAATCTAGGCTTACATCAGTTGCAATAACTACCAACAAAAGCAAGAACATAACTGTGAAGTGACACGCAATTGCATACATTACAATGGCACAAAACAAGATAAAATTTTAAGCATAAAAAGTCTTGTTTTTTTTTAAATGATACTGTTTAGGATATAAATACAGATATCTACAAATACATAAAACAAGGTTTGACAACCACCCTACAAAACTTAAAGTTTTAATAATTAATAGCAGAAAAGTGACTAGTTTTTTCTTCACTTTAATCAAGTCATAACTAAAACAGGTTACCATATTTGTTTTGTTATCTCTATAGGGCTCAGAAAAGGAACTATGGAAGAATCCCCCAGAACGGTACAAATAATAGGCAACGAATTTGGAAATGATCCTTTTGTGTTCTGACAATGTGTGTGCCTGCTGGAGAAGCATTCTGTAAGTATGTCTTATATATACGTCTTATATGTATAAGGAGTTACATAAGTAAGCTATAGTTAATGACTGGCATTTTCCTGAACTGTTAACATGCACTGGTACACTGAATTATGCTTACACAATTGGTTAAGCTTTTACTGGAAAAAATAAAATTAATTTACTTTACTTAGTCCAGTGTCCTTTTTGGCTTGAAACAAAACAGATAAACTCTTAAAACATTCCCTTACCATGGATTGAGTTGTACAGAATCTGATTATTCTGTTGTGTGGTTTTTTTTTTTTTTTTTAAAACACAAAAGCTAATGCAAGGAAACCTCACTAAGAATCATATTTACAACTACATGTTGACTTGAAACTGAATGATTAAAAACAATTTCTGTGTCAAGCAGTGGGTCAGAATAATGCGTCATATAGTATTTCAGCCACTGAAGCCAACTATCTGTTTGCTTCAGTAACACAAATGTGAGGATGAATTCTGGCATCTGTCAGCCTGTGATAAGTTACTACCAGACTAATACTTGTCAGTGGAGCGATAACTGATTATACAGTAAAAATGTACTGAAGAAAGGTGATGAACGTTCTGCGAAGGAAAGATTTTAAAATCACACCAGTCACTATAGTTCGCGGCAGAGTAATTCTGCAGTTCCTTGTTTTAATTTATCACAGCAAACTAACTGATCCCAATTTTATCCACCACTTCCCAGTAGAATACTTGCAATACGAAAACACAGCAAAAGCACCTGTATACGAACTTTGATATATCTAGTAGCAAATTAAGTACAGTAACCTCGACACTACTGTCAGTCTGTATTTAACAGGATGGATGCTCTTCCGTGTCACGCTCCCAAGTCTGTACAACCGAGAGAGATGAGGGCCTTCGGGGATCAGCCTGTACTCATTGATTTTCCACTTACATCTGACACTTCAGAGCAACCTAGAGCCTCTTCCAAAAAGGGACGCCTTTTCCTAATACTGCACAATCATCTGCCCATTGAGAACAGGATACATTTGACAAGAGTGCTTCGTTTTCTTATGCCCCACGCTGCAGCAGAAATGAAACACATTGTCTAGCAATACATTACACGTGCACGTCTAAGCAGAGGCAACAGAGCCAGATTCCACCCTTTTTCTTGTGCCAAGTACCAGCAGAGGAACAGAACAGGATAAGCAGACCTGACACAACCTGCCAAGGGCAGTTCAGCTAAAGCAGCTCTTACTGCACACCGCTCGAGTAGAGCTAAAGGACTCAAACTGTAGGAACGAATGTAAAACAACAGCTTGGTTCTCAGTGATGCTGAGCACCCTCAGATGATGTGCAAAGCTCTAGTTACCGGAGGCCTTCCCCCAACAGGTACAGAGCAACTTAACTTCGGTACCATGTTACTATTACCTATATTTAGCACTGACTGAAGACATTCAGTAGATTAAAGGACTAGGTCTTAAAAAATTTTAAACAGTTTCTGAACGAGAGGTTCTGAACAAGAGGTTCAGATCAAGAACTATATGACCATATACTGTTGCCTTAATCAGTTTATCATGTTCGTCATTACCATATAGAATAAGATGAATCTCTATTAGCACGTTACTATTTAGTATGTACATAGAATCAGATACAATAATCAATCTCCACATTAAATTTCTGTTCACTTTTAAGAAATATTCTGAAGACCCTGATTCAAAGCAATACAAAAATCAAAGAATAAACAGCTTGATCACAGATTAGCTGGCAGTTTAAAAATACAAGAATTACATCATTCAAAGTTAATTTTCAGATTATTTAAACTTACATAAAGAATGAATATGGAAGAATGCTTTTAAATTTAAATGCTACAAACGGTCCAACCTCTGATACTTAATTACAAGCACTTTTAAACTACAACTTTAATTCAAAGTATGACGGCCTGGGTCAAACACCACTCTACTGTTTTATTAAACCATGTATCAAGGAGTTTGAGTCAGTACAACTAAACAGCCGCCCATGTTCAGAAAACTAGCAATTGGATTGCAACTATCTCATCCATGACCAAAACTAAACTCCTCTGAAGTTTAAAATAAATCATCTTGAATTCAGAGCAGCAAATGAAGCAGCTCTGAAACAAAGTTGGAGGTATGGAGATATAACTGCCTATTAAAATCCAGAACATTTTTTCCACTTCATAGCTATCTCAGTAATGATAGGTTTTAGCTGTAAAAACAAATTGACAGAACTGGATGAGCTTCTGTAAACAAAAGTTGTTTTCTCCAGCACTACTGGAGAAATGTTAACTGCACTTACCATCTGTGAGAGGATGATAATGCTTGTGTACAGTCCTCACAGGGATTTTGGTGAGGATTATTTAATATTTTTAATGTGCTTTGAAGACTAAACACTCAATAAGAGCCCAGTTCATTATTCATTTACTTTAGGAAAAGTAGAATTGTTTACACAAAACCAAGAAACAATAATTGTAATATCATTGCATAGTAGGAATAATAGTATAAAATTACATACTTAAATTCTATATAATAGTTAAACAGCAGCTTTTCATAAATTTCCCCATTCTGATGGTATTAAACCAACTTTCAGTACTTTGGAGGTTTGAAAGCATCTTTCCTTAAATTTCCAGGCATAATTTATAACCTGGAACTCAGGCCTAGTCATGGGTATTTCCCAAAGCAGCGAATGTTCACTCTACTTCCTTCTCAACAGAAGAAATCATCCTTCTTGACAGAATATGTTCTTGACTTCAAAGAAAGAATACTCCCTCAATTATATCTGTACCAGAAAAGTACTTACTTCCCTTCAGTGAGGCTGGTAAAAATCAAGAGTGGGTTTTTTTCAGAATTTATCTGGAGAGAAGGCTGGATCAGACAGAATGATGCTTGCAAGCTGAGAAATTTCACCTGCCCAGCTGGTATAAGACATTTGACACAAGACTGCCATGCCAGGAACAAGATCTTTAAATCTGTTTCCACTGCCTGGTACAGTGTCTGATCTATTTCACGTTGGATAAATATTGACTGGTGGCAGTGTTCTCTGCAGGGTGTACACCAGGTGAGAATGAGGTTATTAGCATTTGAAACACTGTATCCTGGAACTTGGAGTTGGATTCAACTCTTCACTGCTGTTAGACATTAACTAGTGGAAGAGCCACTCAGTCTTCCAACACTGTAATGAATGACAGACAGAGGATTTTCCCTTCTATCTGATTCTTAGTCATCACGCATCAGCATGAAAACTTGTACTAATGCAGTATGAATCCATGGGAATTTCTTAACTCTCAGCATAAGGCGGACATCTTCCAACACATTAACTGGAGCCTGGGCTCTTTCTAATCCTGGCGATACTCTGTTCAGCTCTATTACAGTAATTTAGGATGATTACCTTAGAAATTCCAGGCAAAAGAACATGTAGCATTTAATGTTTACCATTTTAATGCAGACATGCTCGTTTTGTTTAATACTGTTGTCAGCCATCCTTTTAGAGTTTTTTCCAGTCAAATCTGTGGAGTGCCTACCTTGTAACATAGACCTTAGTGGATTAATGGGAAAGTTTCAAAGAAAGAATTTGTCCATTCAGCATGGAGACAATGTATGTCAGCTATCAAAGGACCTTGCAAACACAAAAAAAAAACCCTATGAAAAGTGACAGAGTTCAAAAAGCAGGGATTTTATGGTTGTGGTTAAAGATACTAAATACTGGAAGAAGAATTATTTAAAAGTTTGTCAATTTAAGGATGTTAGAGCCATGTTAAAACTCTTTATTATTATATCACAAACTCCAAATTATTTTTCAGTTTCTTTGATTCAGTGAATGATATTAAAGAGTTTAATTTTTTTTTTTCCCACCTCAAGTTTAGTGCTGTATAACATCATGTCTGGGGTGGGGGGCTGTTTGTATAAATTGAAAAGTGGTGTCACACTAACAAGCAATACTATTGATTGTATCTATTACAATAGAAATAGATAATATCATAAGGAGCAAAAAAAGAATGTCTAAGAAATATAATGAAAATTACTGAGTATTTCTTAATACTTCTTCATAAAGCATAAAGAAGTGAATTGCTCCTTAAAGAAAACTAAAATAACGTATGTTTTAGTTACAAACTACTTATATTTTCAGTGGTTCAGGGAAAAAGAAAACATTGTATCTACAGAGACTGCTAAAGTTAAGATAGGTGAAGAGAGGAGGATGACAGGGAGCAAAAATCAGTCTGTCCTTACTGATCTACCATTCTGTGTACATAATTTACTTCAGAAACTTTCAGAAACAAACAGATTTTCTGTATTCTGGGTGACTAAGTACTATTAGTCTTCTTTAAAAACTTGTTGGGGAAAAAACACCCCACAAAACAGGAACAGCTTAAAAATAATATTTGAAAGGAAAAAAAACCACTGACATTCATTGGGCTAGCAAGCAGAGGAGAGGCAAGAGAACAGTTTCATTGAGAGAGAAATAAAAATTACCATAGAAGAATCAGTAGCTGGGACTGTAAAGCACAACTACTACAGAAACAAAGGAAGTTAAATGTCTGCTTCCAGATCATAACTCCTGTCATGCAGGCACAACAGTGTCCATTTATCACTTGCAAGACTGAGATTCAAAAGAAGAATCCAAAAGCAGATCAGGGTTTAATCACAAGGGAGCAGGCAGCAAATGAACACCTTGGAAAGCAGAAATGAAGGGAAGGAATGAAGACTCAAATAGAAGCAAGCCAGCAGGGCTGAAGAGCAGTTACTAGAAGAAGCATCATTCAAGAAGCTGAAATCATGTCCAATGAATGCTGACAGGCTCAATGTGAAAAACACAAGAAAGACTGGCCAAGAAGGAACAAATAGTAAAACACATGAAAACTAGTGACAAATCTTCCCTCAAATACATCCAGAGTAGGATCCCTCCTAGAGACTTTGCAGAAATGAAAGGATCAGCACAACAGGAGCATGCAAAGAGAAGGCAATTGCTGAGAATCTAAACGAATTTTTTGAATTTATATTCAATGCAGAGTTTCCCATGCTGAAATAGTCTGGGAGGGCATGAGGAATGACCAGCTAGAGGAACCGTCTCAAACGGAAGTACGTGTAGGAAAGATTGTGTAACTAACTGAAAAAAGAACAACAGCTCATGAGGAACAAACGTCATTTATCCAGGAATTACTAAATGAACGCAAGGGTGAACCAGTGTGTCCTGGTTTCAGCTGGGATAGAGTTAGTTTTCTTCCTAGTAGCAGGCATAGTGCTGTGTTCTGGATTTAGTAGGAGAAGAATGTTGATAACACGCTGATGGTTTAGTTGTTGCTGAGTACTGCTTATGCTAGTCAAGGACTTTTCAGCTTCCCATGCTCTGCCAGGTGCACAAGAAGCTGGGAGGGGGCACAGCCAGAATAGTTGATCCAAACTGGCCAAAGGGCTATTCCATACCATGTGACGTCATGCTCAGTATAGAAACTGGGGGGGGTTGGCCAGGGGGCAGTGATCATTGCTTGGGGACTGGCTGGGTATCGGTTGGCGGGTGGTGAGCAATTGCATTGTGCATCGCTTGCTTTGTATATTATTATTACTATTATTATTATATTGTTGTTATTGTTATTATTACTACTACTATTTTACTTTATTTTATTTCAATTATTAAACTGTTCTTATCTCAACCCAGGAGTGTTTCTCACTCTTACTCTTCCAATTCTCTCCCCCATCCCGGGGGCAGGGGGAGTGAGCGAGCAGCTGCGTGGTGCTGAGTTGCTGGCTGGGGTTAAAGCACGACACAGTGAGCCACAAACTAGAATATGTAACATCTGCTCTAAAATCACCTCACAATATGAGGCCTGGAAGGTGGCAGATGTAATGATAACTTCTAGAAGGCTCCTATATTTACTATTCTAAAAATAGTAAGTGATAGAAGTGGCAGACACATAAAAAAATATACACAAAAGACCAATTAACATAGCTTTTGTAAAGGGAAGTCTTGTTTGACAAGCGTCACAAGAATCACAGAACAATTTAGCTCAGAGGGACCTCTCTAGACCACCTCATCAAAATCAGACTTAAAAAAGGACTGGTTTCTGTCAGGTTGCTCAGTGCCTTGTTCAGCGACTTCTGAATATATTCAAGAAGAAAGATCCCACAACCTTTCCAGGTACCTGTTCCGGTGTTTGACAACCCTCTAAGTGGGGCAAAAAGAAACCAAACAATTTTTCGTTACATCAAATATTAACTTCCCTTGTTGCAGCCTGTGAGGAGACTCTGAGAAGAGTCAGTCTGCCTTCCCAATGCTCTCCCATTAGCTAGCTGAAGACAGCAATGCTGAGGTGCTGGCAGATGTCTGTGAGGCCACTCTAAGATCTTCAGAAGGTCCCCCCCGAGCCTCCTCCTCTGCTGAAGGCTAAACAAACCCAGCTCTCAGCCTCTTCTTTTGTCTTATGTGCTGAAGCCCCTTGATCATGTTCAAGACTCTCGACTAGTCTTGTTCCAGTGCATCAATGTTTTTTTGTCGTCGTTGTACTGGAGAACCCCAAACCAGGCACAGTATCCTAGAACTGGTCTCACAAGTGCCAAACAGAGGGGAAGAATCACTTCCCTCAACCCGTTTGGCTACGTTCTTACTAATACAGCCAAGTATGTAGCTGGGACTTCATTGCTGCAAGGGCAACCTGCTGACTCATGTTCAGCCAGGAATTATCTGCAGACTTGTTGCACTGTACTTCCTCCCATCACCCAGGTCATTACTGAATGCGTTAAAACATTATCAGCCCCCCCTATACAACCCTGAGGAGCACTAGCCACCTGTTGGATTTTGCACCATTGATCACAACCCTTTGAGACCAGGAGTCTACCGACTTTTCTAGCCACATCTCTCTGATTTGGCCATAAGGATACCATGGGAGGTCTTGCTAGAACCAAGGTAAAAAATATTAATTGATTTCCTCTTATCCATACCACTGGCCATCTGATCAGAGAAGGATGTCCAGGCACAGTGTGCCCTATCTAAAATATGCTGGCTGCTTCCCATCACCTTCTTATTCTTCACACATCTGGACAGAGTTTCTGGAAGAACTGGCTCCATAACCTTCCTCATGACAGAGTGGAGGCAGAGCAGACGGTGTTTCCCTGGATCCTCTTCCTTGCCCTTCCTGAAGATAGCTGTGACATTTGCCTTTTTCCAGTCATCAGGAACCTTACCCAAATGCCATGATGTTTTGAAGACGTTAGAGAGTGGCCTCACAGTGACACCTACCAGCGGCCTCAGAAGCCTTGGAGGCATTTCACCTGATCCCATGGACTTTTGCATGTTCAACCAGTTTATATGGTCTCTGACTTGATCATCTTCTACTGCAGGTAACACTTAACTCCTGCAGACTCTACCACAAAGTCAGAGACACTTGAGGACAAACCACACCAGTAAAACCTGAGGTGAAAGCGGCATTGTCTCACATTCTTTCCTGTATCCTTTGCTGTGAGGTCTCCTGACTCGCTGAGCACTGGAGCCACAGTTCTCTTGTTTTTTCTTTTGCTGCTGAGGTACTGCAGAACCATACTGTAACTCTTTAAAGTGGTAACAGCGAACTGGAGAAAGGAAATGTGACCAAATTGTTTATTTGGACTTCCAAAGGGATTCTCCTTGGAGAACAATTCTCTTCTGCTGCATAAATTTCATGGATAGACTTAGCTCAGGAAAGACCTGTTGCTAGAAAATAAACACTTTCACAGGTAATCCCATAAAGTTCTAATTTCAGCATATTTTTAGGGTAAGTAGGAGTACTTTTTATTACCCATCTACAATTTTACTAAAATTGCTGCCTCCTAACACTACTGAAATAAATTAGTTTCATCTACCAACTTTAAATGGAAAAGATTACTGCCATAGAATAATAAAAGCTTCCACTTGCCAATTTACTTTTAATCACCTTTTTTTTTTCCTTTCCATACATGTATCACACTTAGTGCCCAAGACTGCTCTGGTTTCAAAGTAGGAATTTCCTAGCTGGCAATCTGAAAACTAGAACAGTACCTCTCTGCATTTGGCCACTAACATGCAAGAGACAGAGATATAAAAGAGTACTCAGGCAAACAGCACTGTCAGTGTTCTTTGCACTAGTTGAAAGACTCATGTTGCCTAAAGTTAAAAGGTAAATTGTGCATTCCTAATGCAGAAGAAATACTTGTCTCAGCTCATTGAACTAAAGCGATTGTTCAACAAGTGCTTCACCCATACAAATATACAGTTCACATAATGCTGAAGGTCAAAAGAGATGAGATCAATCTGAATCTCACAGGCCAAATATGCCAGATACTTATTTTTAACTTTTTATGTAGTAATACCGAATACTAATGCCAACCACATAAGAGCACAAAATAGGTGCAACATTTGGAATATTCCTTATCTTTTCTCCACTCCTAACACTTAATTCCCAGAAACTGTTTTAAGACAAGTGCTGTGCTAAGTTACAGAAAAAATAATCAAAATTCTGTATATTAAGCACAGGAAAGGTATACCTTATGCATTTATGCATACAGTGAAAAATATTCATAAAATAAGCTACAGACAAAAAATAGTGCTAGAAGTAGCACATGAAAGCTGGGAAAGGCATGATGAAGTTCTGCTGTGCCACTCCAGATATTTTCTATGATGATAATCATTCATTACTGCATAGAATTCAATGCATATTAATATTCTAAGGCTCTGTATTTCTTCTGCACACAATTTCTCCTTAGAACAGTCTCTTAAATTCTAGTTTTTGTTTCACAACTGAATCCTTTCCCTTAATAAACATGCACAAACTCCTTGATTAATAGAACGTTATCATCAGCGACACTGGGGGAATGAATATGCAATTACTATAGAGTCCATGGAGCAGCAACACATCTGAGCTTTATACAGTCTTTCAGCTGTCCTCAAACTACAATTTGTAGAATTCCTCTAGCTTCTATGATACCTTTCTGGAAGTTTGCTCCTGTCAGGAATCACCTTGCTCTCTTTACAAACAGAAATATTGAACTTTAATACATCAGTTTATTAATACAAATCTTGAGATTTGTCTTTCTAAAGGACAGTTATCCCCCTGGAGGCAATCTACTAGTGTTTGCAATTACAGAGTGGAACCACAGGAACGCAGAATTTACAGAAGCTCAATCAGAAGAGTAAACAAAGGCTATGTGTGCACCATTACCTCATCATATTCAGTTTAATTCAATTAAATAGATCTTATTCTATCCTGGCCTTGTAGGTTGTGCCCGCATTGAGAAAGCAAGCTCTAAGCAAATACCTTCACAGTCATACAAGATTGCAGTATAACTGTATTTGTGATTTTGGTCCCAGGTGCAACAATGCTGTTTTTACATTTCTTTTACATTTCTTAGGCCACTGTCAATTACGAAAAGCCCAGGCATTGGCAGCCATCACACCTCTAAGACAACTTCCTTCAGGGATAGGGGAAGACATGATTGTTGTCTCTTTCAGAGGCCAAGGAAATCTTGGATTATCATCTGCACAGTGAAACAGTTCAAAAAAGAAGAGTCAAGGACAGAGCATCAACTGGCATTTATTTTGATTTGGATTACATTTGTGCTTAGTTCAATTTAATACGTTTAGGTGTCGTGGGTTGCCCCTGGCTAGCAACCAAGCCGCATCCAGAAGCTCACTCACTCCCCACAGGACAGGGGAGAAACCAGAAGAACAAGAGTGAGAAAACTCATGGGTCAAAATAGAGACAGGGAAATCACTCATCAATTACCACTCCAGGCAAACCAGACTCAACTTGGGGGATTTAAGTTCATTTATTGCCAATTAACAAAACCTAAATTTAGATAGTGATTCAAGTATTGGGAAATGAAAGATGGCATTTAAGTACTTAGGGAAAAACACCTTTCCTTCTCCTTTGCCAGACCCAACTTCGCTTCCAAGCTCACTTCACTTCAAACACCTCAACTCCCTCCCTTCCTAGTCTCCATTTCTTCATTCCAGACACCTCTCCTCCCTTGCTATTGCCACAAGTTACACTCAGTCCCTTCAGCGAGGCAAAGAGGGCCACATGATGTCAGGATCAGTGCTTAGTGGTTTCTCTCTGCCACTCCTTGTTTCTCACTCTTCCTTCTCATGCTTTTCCTACACTCCATCCTCCATAGGCTGCAGTCCCTTCAGGGGCGTACCTGCTCTACCAGGGAGTCACTCCTATTCCTCTGACCTTCTTGTTCCCTTCTCTACCCTGTTCCTTCCCCCTCGGTGTTTCTGCCTCTTATTAACTGTTTTCACATAGGTGTCACCAACTTGGCTGATGGTCTCAGCTGTGTCCTATGATGGGTCTGTTACGGAGACGACTAGAACCAGCTGCATCCAGGACACCGCAGCCCCATGTCTCGTCTCACAGAAGCCACCCCTGCAGTCTCCCCTTCATATCTCAGCTATGAACACCTTGACACCTGCACTCAATCCATTTGGTCAGGTCTAGCTCAACCCACCAAGAATGATTCTGTAGTTGACTCAAGTTAGAGACCATAGTTAGATTTCAGTTGAGGTAAATTAAAATACAAGCAGAAACTTAAAATAGAAGCTACTCTTTTTCAAAATATTTTTTTTAAATTTCAGATTTATTGTCTGTGAGTTCTGAAAGTGCCAAACAAATACAATGATTTTTATGAGAATTATTTTAGCAGCAAATACAATTTGAGTTTTCTTTATCATACAGAACCTCTACTGCAAAGGGCATATTAGTCCTCAAAAATATTCCTCCTACATTCATGTTGTTGAAATTGGCAGTGTAAGTTTTCTGAGACACTTAAGTCATTTCCAAAAGTTTAGTAAGTTTTGTTGCTTAAACAAAATGCAATTTGCATGCAAACAAACCAGGAACTGGTTCAGTCACTTTCTACGCTTTCCTTCACAGAGATATTCCTTCTAATTAGAAGGACATCTTTCTATACAGCAGTAACTTTAAACATCATTATTTTAAGACACATGCAGAGATGTGGCTTGTCTATGTTTGCTCCCCACACACACTGGTTGCTGAAAGGTGGCCAATTTGCCTGATTTTTTTTTTTTTTTTTCTTCTCCAGGATTTAGTGTAATTTTCAATCCCATATTTTCCAGAACTGAGTCACTGCTGTTTGCAAAATTTTTAATCCCCTGGCTGCTTTTCAGCATCTGGGTCCAGGAATATACTCTGGCCACAGTCTGACTACATGTCACAAGATGACATGGGTGCATTTACACATGAAATCTGACCATGGAGAACAGAAAGGACCCATGACGATTCCTGGCTGGAATAATTAAGGAAAAGGGCAGTAAATTACAGTCTCCAATAACTTTAATTGTCTTGTATTGAGCATGACCAATGCTATACAACAATGCAGGAAGGCAGATCACTGACTGCTGGTTTTGCTATTGCAGCTCTGAAGATAGAGTCATGACTTGGGTGGTTGTGAGGAAGTCAGGGAGGCTGTCACAGCAAAACAACACTATAATAATGAGGGATTTAAATTCCTCTCATTTAAGTTGTATAAGTATTATAACAGTGATTAATGTAGAAACTTGAATTTTTTTAGACATCATTAGACAGCGATTACTGAAGAAGACATACAGCAAATACTCAAGAGCAGAAGTGATTTTTCATCAAGTTCAGAGCAGCATGCAAGCTTCGCAAAAAAAATGTGAAGAACCACTTTGCATAGCCTTAATATATTCAAATTCAACATGATTGATGGTATTCCCTTTTCTGCATTGACCCAAGTATTTTTGTTTAAGCCACCATTATATTTAAGTAAGTTTGTTAAAAGAGACACCACTGGTTCCAATGCTGAAGTCTTAATCACAGCAAGGTATTAGATTAGAAATATTAAATATTTATAACATTTTAGAAAATTCTTGAAAGTTTCCTATTTATTAAAAAAAAACCCTATGCAGTCATAAAACACATTTCAAGAACGCAAACAAGTACTGTTTTCATGAAGGGGAAAAAAACTGTTAGA
The DNA here is from genome assembly GCF_030463565.1 of Pelecanus crispus. NCBI lineage: Eukaryota > Metazoa > Chordata > Aves > Pelecaniformes > Pelecanidae > Pelecanus > Pelecanus crispus. The sequence continues at coordinate 132,994,838 of NC_134643.1, read as the reverse complement.
CAACATTTCAGAGAGCAGTTATCCTTGCCCATTACCAATGCACACAAGTGTTATTCCCTTGCTGCTCAGTGACTAAGAGGTAGTTTCAGAAGCATCAGTCCATTTGCTCCAAAGTTGATTTATTTCAAGCACCACAACTGATTCATGCTATTTTGTCTCTGTTTATCACTGTATCCTTTCAAAATGTGGGCTACTAAAAAAAACCACAAACAAAAACCAAAAAACCAAAACCAACCAACACTTCAATTTACTCCTTAAGCTCCACCTCCCCCCAGTTCACATTCAGAGAATTGCTTCGGTTATGGCTCAAGTAGTTTCTTCACTTTTCAGGCTGATTTTTTACATAGCCACTTCAGCTGTTTGGCAGAGTAATCCCTAAAGGTCACATCTCAAAAATATTATCCACAGAGGGTTTAATGCACATTAGTGATATAAACCTCTTCACTAATTTACAACAACCTTTCTGACTACCTCTCTATACTGTTGCACTAAATAAGGTAACAGTAAATTTTATGATAAGCAGAGCAATCAGAACTACCAGAAGATAACGTACAGCCTGCTTACTGCAAGATGCTATGCAAAAGAAAACAACTCTCCTGACAAATTGCAGCAAACCATAAGGAAACCAGAAAAACTTAAGTTCCAAAAAACCACCTTTGGAAGTAATTCCATGACCAGTCTTAACAACGAATGTCTCTCTCTTGGTTGGATTACAGCTGAAAGCTGTGACAAAAATTATCCTGTATTCATGATATTCATAAAATACTTACTTCCAGTATCTACCAAAAAGCAATTAAGTGTTATAATTTTTCTGTCAAGAAAGCATTAATTTGGGGCTGTTTCTTTCCACCTAGCTTCTGGGAAGTAACTACCATGAAAGCCACTGCTCATTAAGCCATCAGTTTAAAACTAATAGATGGAAATGAAAGAAAAGATTAGAAGAAAACAGAGAAAGTATGATATCCAAAAGCCTTGTTCTTTTATTTTTAAATGTATTTATTAATTTTTTGCAAGTGCCCCATCAGTGACTGCCATTTGCTATTCAAATGCCTCAGAATTTTCCATAAATCCTATCTGAACTTTGATTTCTCTGACTGAACCAAGTTTTTTCAAACTACATTATTTAAATGAAGCCACTGAAAATTATCTACAAGTGTTTTACAGTGATTGCCTTACTGATTTACAGGTTTTGCCTTATTCACAAAGCAAAAAATCCCCAGAAATACCAGAAAATGAATAAATCCACCATCTTCTATGAAGATATGACAATACAGCTTCTTCCTCTTCTAACAGTGAACCTCAAAGGTAGAAAAATTTGGAAAAGAATTGAGAAAAACTAAGCAAGTTTCTCCTGCAGTCCTGCCTTCCATACACTTCCATTTTAATACCTTAGGAACGCACGAACTGCCTGAGGATAGGTGATTCTTTTTTCTCTTTCTAGATTTAATTGTTTCAATCATTTGTGTTCTCTTTGGAATAAGTAGAAAATACTACTCATTGTATGGAAAAAGGAAATTCCTCTTTCAAGGTATTTTTTCTGATCAGATTTCTGTACAGGAACGCCATTACAGTGCCCAGAAAGTCTTGTCTGCAGGATTAACACAGACACACTGAGATGCTAAGGAAATTCATTAAGGCTTTAGATACATTGCCTTGTTATGGAAGAATGTCAACTGAGGATGAAAATCACTACAGAGTGAATTATAACTCTTAGGGTCTTTTTAGAAATTTTTATCTCGAGACAGCCATGCTTAAAGGTTGGGATACATCTCACAAAGTCAGACTCATGCACATGAATGAGTCATCTCATCCTGAAGAAAACATCCACCTTAGATGACTCAAATATTTGCATCTTGTCTGACTATGGAGTCTAAGAAACCAGCTCAGGTGTCAAATTCTGGTCCAGGGATTAAAGGTCAATTACATTAATTCTACCCAAGACGTTTATATGAATTTCTTCCTTCCCTTTCTCTTCCAGAGATTTCAACTCAAATTTGTTTATTCCACCAAATGGTGGATAAATATGTTTCCTTCTGATAACAAGTACCAGAATGAGAAAGTCCAGCATTTCCACTTGGGGTACAATGATTTACAAAGATTTCATAAAATAATTCCCCTAATGCACATGAGACTTTTTCTGGCTATGACAATTATCAGCATTTCCATAACTGGAAAACAGAGAGGCAGTTTGCCTCTAAAGAGAAATCAGTGTATTTCAGCGGAAATTATGACCTTTCTATTTACCTGCCAATGAAAGAACAAAATCTTATTCCTTTCCAGTGGACCTTGCATGGCAAACAAACCACATTATTACCATGGCTACACCCAGAAACACCCGTCATTGCAAGATGGCTTACTCAAACAATTAATGTTTCTTTACAGCAAATAGACTGTGCAATCTCCCTCTCTGCATGGGAAGTAAATGATAACTTGCAAATTGGAACAAAGCCCTCCTTTTCCTCTGCTCCCCCCAAAAAACCAAGAACCAGCATTTGTCTTTTATACTGACAGCCTCTGTCTTTTTAACTGCAGAGGCCATGGGTTACAGGTTTTATGAACTTATCGCACATCTTTGGATTTATTTCACAGAGAAGCAGGCTGTTGCAGATAGGAGCAACTTCTACACATAAGACTTGCTTAAAAACAATAGCTGAATCAAATGACCACTTTTCTCATGAATCCCACACAGAACTTATTTTCCTGACTGACACAATGTCTCCAAAGTAACTGCCTTATTAAAACTAGAAAAAGTTTCTACAGGGAATGAGCAATTGAAATTATCAGGTCTAGCACATTATTTCATTACTTTGGAGAGAATTATTTCAAAGAAAATTTGAGCAAGTTCTGTACATATCCTAACATTAAGTGATGGTTTTATTATTATAACTCTGTATAGTCAGACAGTATTGCCCCCATTTCACAAAACTGCTACAATTTCTATAGCTTAACAAAAACTATTGCATTGAAGCTCAAGCCCAGGGGCCGCTACATTTTTTATGTGATGTTTAACTCTTAAAAAGTTTTAATAACAAAAGCCACTTTTGCTGGGTTATTGTTCCAACTGGCAGTCCTTGCAATTGTCACAGTATTCATGCCCTAAGTAAATTTAAGAAATACTTTTTTCTCATTCCTTTGGAGAATTTTAAATTCAAGACAAGCTTTGCCATCTCTTCTGTACTGAAATGGAGAAGATTATTTTTGACTGTTTGAAAACTCACTTCCTTCAAATAATAAGGTCTTCAGATCTGGCCCATAGAAGAGAGAATAAAGAAAGCAGCATGCAGATATTCAGGTTTCTTTTATTCAACACAATATTTCATATTCTGCAGTAAAAAATTCTTTGTTAATCTTTCTCTCTCCTTTTGCAGCATGTTGAGACAGTCTGTCATCTAGAAAAGAAGAATTAAATTTTTACAGTAGTGAAAGTGTTTCAGCTGAAGGGAACTTTTAGAACTAGAGCACGTCACTACCAGTCACTGATAACACTTTTAAACAGACTGAAGTTTATTTTCACTACAAATGGTTTTGATGTAAAAAAAGAAAAAAAATTACTATTGGTATTTTTTTGATAATAAATTTTACCCAGATTCTTCTTGCTCCTAATGTTATTTTCTGTAATTGTCAGCATTTCTGTCTCTCTCCTTCCTTGCCACTGTGAAATCTTATTTCTCACTAAAATATTCCACGGTGTATCATCAACCCATTCTTTAGCATGAGAAGCAGTGTAACAGAAGCTACCAAGAATTCATCAATGAAACAAGAAATCCCACAACTTAAAATCATAAGCTTAAGAAGCAGGATTAAAACAATGATTAGTCCACCATCTTAATTAAGTTCTGAAAATTTATTACTCCCTTCAATGTACAGACTTGGAATTTCAGAATTGTAGAGCCTGGATTCTGCTTTATGCAGTCTAATACATTCCCCGCACTCAAGCAGTTAACTTTCACACAGACAAGAAAGAAAGTACACAAATGAAGTACCAGAGAAAAATCTTGGATACTAGAGAGAAATCACTGATTTTGCCTTACAGTTTCATGGGAACTTCTGAAAAAAGGTTTTTGTGTGTGCATCTTTGTATGCATGTCTAAAATGATATATCAGGATATTACCAAGAGTTTAAATAGAAGCAAATGCATGCTGCTGCTGCATTACCAAAATTATGCCTTTTTTTTTTTTTTTTTTTTTACTTTAATTATTTTTTAAATTGGAGTAGCAAAACTGAAACACTCAGAACTTCCAGTCACAACCTGGAAAGAACTATCTTTATGTGGTGTTCACCTTTAAGCAAAGTAATCCATTTCTGTACATAAGTCAATGTTTTGTTCCTGGTACAAGCCTCAGCATACTGGCTAACTTGACTCAAACTTCTAAACTACTACCAGGTTTTAGTAAGTGGTTAATCCTTGTGTGGCTGAAAGTGTGCTCTACTGTATTTGGAGGGTTAGTGGGAATAGCATGTCTCAAAGGGAGTCTAAGTCATTAACACATTTCTGCTATTCTATTTCAAATCCAGATATTTTAATCAAACATGTCACCAATTAATGTTATTCATTCCTAGCAAGTCAACATCTTAATCATCCTTCTGTTTGTGACCAAATTAAAAATCCAGAAGTCTCAAGATACATGTATGAATTCTTCTCTTAAATTAGGTAATCTCCTTAGCAGCTTTTCAAATCAACATTAACAGACAGGCAGATAGTGCTATCTTTGCAGTGGAATATTGCAAGTTGCTTATGGGTTTTCTAAATAAACCAAATTCTTTCAGTTATCAAAAAACTGAAGGATGTTGTTGTGGTTTAACCTGGCAGGCAGCTAAACAACACACAGCTGTTCACTCACTTTCCCCTCCCCAGTGGGATGAGGATAAGAATCAGAAAAAAAGAGGAAAAAAAATTAAAAAAAAGTAAAATTTGTGGGTTGAGATAAAGACAGTGTAACAGGACAGAAAAGGAAGGAAAATAAGTAATAATATTGCTGTGCCCCCTCCCACTTTCTTGTGCATCTGGCAGAGCACAGGAAGCTGAAAAAGTCCTTGACTGGTGTAAGCAGTACTTAGCAACAACTAAGCCATCAGTGTGTTATCAGCATTATTGTCATCCTAAATCCAAAAAGCATCACTATACCTGCTACTAGGAAGAAAATTAACTCTATCCCAGCCAAAACCAGGACAGCTATGAAGATACCAAATAGGTTTTTTGATTAATTTTAAGCAAAAGTTCTCCTCTAGATTTTTTATAGTGTATTAAACTCCAAGTGTCATCTCCCACACTCTACAACTCTTCATGTGAACCATCTCTATTTTCAGAAAGCCTTTTTTTAAATTGTACATACATTTGTACATATATTACAATGCTGAAGGTACAGATTAGGGAATATTATTTTAGGAACTGGGATTCTAAGATCAAAGCAGAATATTCTGATCTGAGTCTATTCTTAGTTGGAAGAACTACTCTTCAGTTACAGTAAGTAGATTAAAACCTGTTCTAACAGATAAATTTCCTTACTTCAAATGAAATCTATATAAAATCTAATATAGAATTTTTGTTGGTTGAGCAACTACAGTGCTCAACTGTATCAACTTTACTGGATATTTTAAATTATCATGTGACAAAATATCCAGTAAAGATATATGCATTGCTATGCACCACCAGAAACTTGTCAGACTATATATTGAGTGCTTACCTAAATAATCCTTCTCCTTTCTTTGTGATTTTTAGGCTAGTATATACTTATTCTCTGTCTTGATGCATCAGACAACATAATTCTGTTCTAATTGATCTCTTCTCAGTTGTCTTACATTAGTAATTATTTTCAGCAACCAAGAACTACGTGCACAATTCCAAAGGGCTTCATTCATTAAATTACAGAGTTAAAAAAGGCATGCTATAAACAAACATCATTAATTTTAGCTTAAAGCATGGTTTAGGGGCATAGCAAGTCCCAGTGGAAGACACAATATATAAGCAATTAAAACACATGAGAAATCTGGGAAGGAAATAAAACAAGATTGAACCTGGATGAATATTTTAGCACACTTACAGAAATGATTTATTTGGAAAAACAATGCTAAAACACAGCACTAGTAATGATGAACAGAAAATTACACATAATGTGATATCGTGGCAAAAAAACTATGTGATTATTTGTCCGAGCAGACTAATAATTACAATTTGACAAGACAGTTCTGAGGCACTGTGACTGCAGAATATTAATATAGACCCAAACATTTATAAAGAACTCAGGAAAATAAAAAACCACCAACAAAACAAGGTGGAGAACTGTAAATCCACAGGTAGCTAGCTGAAAGACCATGCACCGGGGAGGGATATGGTCTGCTTAAGCAGGACCAGGAGGCTATCTGTAGAAGTAGCATTTTGAAATCAAGAAAAGGAATATTTAGAAAATCACTGTTTTCAATGTGTGTGTGCGTGCTCAGGGGGGACGAAGTGGTAAAGTGTGATAAATCCATAAAATAGAAAAAGAAAAATATGCCAAAAAACAGGCTGGTGAGATGGTGAGAAGAAAAGTATTAGACCAAGGGAAGAACAACTACATTTTAAAATCTTTTTATTTATATGCACAGAAACAAACCTCCTCCTTTGTCAGAAGATCCGCAGGAAAAGGACTATTCTCCCATTTCTATTTGATGCATGACAAAACAATAACTATTGTTTATGATCTCCAATGCTGTAAAAATATATCTGTAGAGGAGAAAAAACTTTTAAGTTCCGGCTAACAAATTTTGTTCACATGTGTTTTCCTACCACATGGCTCTTTCCAACAGCCCTTATTTTCCTTGCTTTCAACAGAAAAGCATTACTGGAAGTCCAAAAGATGGCATATGTGCTTTTATGTGACACATATGTTGAGGTCATACACAAAACAGTCTTACTCACAGAACATACTTGAAGCAGAGCAACAACAGGGCATATAGAAAAGACATTCACAGTGTTAAAGATCCCTTGACCCATTTCAGCTGAGAAATACACTCAGCCGAGTACATTTCACAATGATGAGATTACTCAGTAGCGTACTGACAGCCCCAATGCATTTTCCATTACTGTGTGCTCTGGGCTTCATTAAAACAGGGAGATAACATTCCTGATGACAAGGCAACAGAGGTCTGTGGCCCTTTAAAACATATGCAGAGCTCCTTACCCAGTCAAAGCAGATACAATCGGATGTGTACTCTTTTACAGTCTTCATTCTTATTTCATATACAAGGCCTTTTGACTGCTTTTATTCCCTAGCATTATCTTTAAGAATGAATCTTTGTAAAAAATACAAGGAAATAACATTTCCCAAATCTTGCCCCCCCCCGCCCTTTTTTCTTATTTTTTTTTTTCTTAATGAAAAAAACAGTCATATGTAACTATTTCAGAATATAAGACTTCAAAAATCTCCATTGCTTGAAAATAGAAGTAAAGGATATTATTTTTAGAAGGTCGAACTGTCAGTGGTGTCACCAGCTACCATATACAATTTCTCCCAGAGTAGTATACCAGAAAACCGCTGAATTCAACTTTCTCTGCAAAGGTCTTCTGTGCTGGCTTACATATTGGAAATATAATAGCTTACTTCTTCCTCTGAGGGTGAAAGATAATAGTCTTCACTATTGAAAGAAAATATGGAATATTTTGGACAACATGGAATTGTTTTTTTACATCTTGCCTACACTATTACCAAGATGCTTATCTTTTACATGTTCAACAAGAGACTGCGTGACTCAGAGTCAAATTCACAGTCTAAACGCTGAGGAAACCTGTTCAACTCTTTTTGATAGAATAAGCTGTTGAGAAATATCACATGATCTGTTCTACGTTCCAAATAGTTTCAGACCTTGCATATACTGATCCTTATTTCTAAAGGTTGCTGAGCTATCTACAATGCAAAGTTACTAGAGAGCTCTTCATAATTCAAGTTCAGTATTTCAAATTATATTATAATCTACAAACCCATTGTGATAGAAAATCTTATAATTTCTTTTGTAACGTATGTGCCCTGGTCCCAGTTAAATCCCAGTTATTCTAAGTTTTCCCACTGATAAGAGGAAAGGCCTGTTTTGTCCTTGAGTCTCTTAATGGAGCACCCTTCAAGTCATTTATTTCAAAGAAAACCTGTAAATGTTACTGATTGTTGAGTAGTCTCTTGATAATTAAATTGCTCACAGGTCAATGAGGTAGTAATAAAGCTATTCATAAATATGGAAGAGAAAGTGGGTTTAGATGGAGGCTAGTGAATTTACTATTTCTGCTGACTATTTCTGTTTGCTTGAGACTGCAAAGAAAAAGCAGGACTTTCATCTGATCAGTAGGAAAATAAGAAATGCAGTTTAACTTGGGGGGCAAATATTTCTTAAAAGGAACTGTAAAGTAAAATATTACAGCAGGAATATAGATCAAACTAGCAACCACTTGAAAAACCTATTTGCATTACAAATTCATTCAGATAAAATTTTACCTACTGCACTACATAGCCAATAAATTGTATACTTTCACCATTATTTTTGAAGGTATTTCCACAGCCCTTTGCTTGCTCTGCGTTTCAGAGCTGTGTTACAAACTAAAAAGAAAGTACATGATATGACATGATGACATATCTATCCAGCACTTAAAGCTGCAATTTGTACTGACAAACAGTAAAGTAATAGTTAAAAGGTTGTGCTTTTACTGTTTTACCTCAATGCTTCAACAATGTTAATGCAAGTCCACCCCTGCGATATGTAGTTCCAGTAGAAGGAATGCTTACAGATAAGCAGAATTCATATACGAGAACATGAACAAGAACTGAAGGACTAATTCAACACATTTTTCCTGTATTTTTTTTAAAAAGGAGAATTTTAGGTCTCAAATAAAAACAGCAGGGAGAGGGGACATGATTAGTTCTTAACTCCATTTAAGGGATTTATCTTTTTCTTGTTTTGCACAGTACTGCTAAGAGCTAACAACTGCTCACTGACTAGCTTGATACAGGACATAATTTTAGAAGTCAGTGTCTGAACCAAAACCATCCACTAATCATACATTCCCCAGAAACACTCAGAATACACAGTTGCAGAGAATACACCCTCAACAGAGCAGGTCATAGTGCTCAGGAAACACAAATTAGATACAATGGCTTTGATAGTTTATGTGAGTATATATTTACACTGCACCTTATATTGTTACTTTTGAAATAGAAGCAAAAGCAACCCAGAAATTAGATATTAATATATATATAACTGATGCCTTATTATTAATGTAAATTTTTCTGATCCTCAGAAAAGGTATTTTTGTTTTGCAGAACCTAGCTTATATACACATCAAATACTGACAGAATATTGAATATTCAGACCAGCAAATATACAAAGACAGTTCTCAAACACAATCTTCTGTTGTCACTAAAGATATGACTAAAATAAATAACATATCCAGCAATCCTGCAACTTGATAAATCATTAAATTGTTAATAGGACTGAAGACCCCTGCAGATCTGCATTTGTTTTCCTAAATAGCTGTGTAACAGACACCAGACACTATGACAGTTTCCCAACTGAAAATTTACTGCTGGTACCAAGTCGGTGGCATTAGTTTAAAAGGCAGCTCCAGACCTAAAGCTGTCCAAGTATGTATGGGTAACATTCAGTAATAACATCCTGCAACAATTAACTTCATTATTATGAATCCTGTAGACTTTCCTCTTATTTGACCAAAAGTATTCCAGGATTTGAGAACCAAAAGGAGCCTATTTTATTTTCTAACTGTTATAAGGATTTTGTGCAACTGAAATAATGATTTCTAAGCTTGATCCGGCATTTTCCTTGACTATTCTCAGCAGTATGATATCAAACATAGCTCTTGTGACTTGTCTCCCCCTGTCTTTTAAAAAAAAAAAAAAAGAAAATCCCCCACACTGACAGCATACTAGACAAAACATTTCTAAATTTTAGGGCATGACAGAAAACAAGTATCTTCTCATAATCCCTTGACATGAGCCATATCAGCAAGGGCAATATAATGAACTGAAAAAGAGTACTACCACTGTATACAGCTACTGGGTACAGACAGGGTTAACAACTTCATCAATTACAATGCTGACAGTTTTTTCCCCTCTTCTCTGTGCTACAGGTATGGTAGAACCCATTACTGTTGAGATAAGAAATATGTAAAGTCAAGATCAAACAAAAAAGTTATCAAATGGAAAACTGAGTCTCATTATCACTTAATAATGGTGCCAAAAACTCATGTCATCAGTGCAAATTAAGGAAAAATACGGAAAATGTGACTGGGATGGATTAAACGAAGTTTTTATCAGGCTACACAGTAAAATATAAGAAACTGGATAATTGCTTCACCTAAAAAGGAGAGCAGAAATGCCATTATACAATTTCACAGTCTATTTATTATCAGGCTAGCACAAACAAGCACAAGACCCAGAAAAATGACAGCAGGGACAAGTTCATTAAACCAAAAATCAGATGTTTATTGCTAGAAGGCAGCACACAGACACTTCATCTCCTGCTGCTCCTGCCTCTGCTACCACACTCACACTCAGTCATTTTTAAGGGGAAAGAGGACACAGCTCAGATGTATTCCCAGATTCAGTTTCTGAGAGAGCACTCCGTACTGTTCCTCAAAAGATCCTTCTGCTTCTATATGGCATGTGTGTTTTATCCCAAAGTAAAAAGTAAAAGTCAGTATAGAGCCAATAACATGTATCTACTATGTGTTGCTGACCATAACACATTTGTTGCCGTTTGCTTGTCCTGTTCTTTACCTGGTGATGTTTAAAAAGACGCTCATGAAAAAGCGGACACACAAAAAGGAACACAGTAGCCTTTAGTATATTTTCTGAAGCTTGTATGTGAAGGCTGGAACATATTCCTCCACAACTGCAATACAGCTAAAACGATCATGAAGAATCATATAACTACTAAAAGATGTAACCACAGGTATGGGTAATTAAATGTTATTAAAAGACACAGAATAATCTTAACAGCTTGATCAATTGTTCAAACTTTCATATATACGAGTTATAATTACTAATGTCATCATCATTTGGTTGATTCACTTAAGATATTTTAAGTCTTCTTCTGAAATTAGCTGAAGTGAACCCATACCAACAAAGACGGCAAATATCTCCATCACTACTTGTTCCCCGTACATAACAACTTAGAATACTGAGTGAGGAATGTAGGAACCTGAAGACTTTAAGTTTATAATTGTTAAAAGAAAAATGTTCAGAGGGTTGTATTATTTATTTCTAAAATACTCTAAATTCAAGAGAGCAGTCAGAGATTAACAGCCTGAGTTAGTTATACAGAAAACAATCAAGCAAAATCTTTTCCAAAGTCAGCAACTCAAATTTACATTCAGAAACCACAACAGTCATCGCAAAGGCGTGAAAAAACAGTCGAACATTTTCCTTAGTTGTACCAAGAGTAATGGTCTCAAAAAAAAAAAAAAAAAAAAGGCAAAACATTAAAAAATTACACATTTTATATATACTGTGTATATTTATATATATATTTATATATGTATACTGTAGCAGAAATTTTCCACGTGCTAGCTTTGCCATTCAAATCTGAATGAAAATCACTATTAAAATGACCTGGGTTTGGCAATATTCATTGCATGGTATTTTGAGTTGAATGAGACGTGACTGGAAGCTCACAAATATTAATTTTGACCAACCAAAGGAAAAGAACTATTTTCTCTTTGAAAGGATCACAGAGAGCATTATCAAGATTTAAAACATCTTAGCTGTATAATCATAAATGTCTCACAATAAAAGGTCACTGTGAGTTATGTAGGCATACTCTGGCCTAAAAGGTTGAATTTGTAAACACATTTTCCCTTTTGAATCTTGCTCACTAATCTCTAGGTCTTTATTAACTTTCTTCCATATAACACTTTCTACCATCCATGAATTTCCCGCACACCTTCTTATTTTTTCCCTTGTTATCTTTCATACACTACAGTAGTGAACACCAGATAGACATATAAGCCTGCTTACATTTCACTCATTGGGAAAACTCAGTCAAAAAGATCATAGAATATCTTGAGTTTGAAGGGACCCATAAGGATTATCGAGTCCACCTCCCTGCTCCTCGCAGGACTACCTAAAACTGGACCATATGACTAAGAGTGTCACCCAGATGCTCCTTGAACTCTGACAGGCTTGGTGCTGTGACCACTCCCCCGGGAAGCTTGTTCCAGTGACCAATCGCCCTCTCAGGGAAGAGCCTTTTCCTAATGTCCAGTCTGAACTTCACCTCACGCAGCTTCATTCCATTCCCTCGTGTCCTACCACAGGTCACCAGAGAGAGGAGATCAGCATCTCCCCCTCTGCTGCCCCCCTTGAGGAAGCTGTAGACTGCGATGAGGTCACCCCTCAGCCTTCTTGTCTCCAAGCTAAACAAACCAAGTGACCTCAGCCACTCCTCCTAAGTCTTGCCCTTGAGGCCTTTCACCATCTTGGTCACCCTCCTCTGGACACACTCTAATAGTTTGATGTCCTCCTTATATTGAGGCATCCAAAACTGCACATGGTGCTCGACGTGGGACCACACCAGTGTAGCGTAGAGGGGGACAATCGCCTCCCTTGACCAGCTATCTATGCTGTGCTTGATGCACCCCAGGACACGGTTGGCCCTTTTGGCTGCCAGGGCACACTGTTGACTCATGTTCAACTTGTCATCAACCCAAACCCCCAGATCTCTTTCCGCAGGGCTGCTCTCCAGCCTCTTGTCCCTCAATTTGTACATATAACCAGGATTACTCTGTCCCAGGTGCAGAATCCAGCACTTGCTCTTGTTAAATTTCATATGGTTGGTGATTCCCCAGCTCTCCGGTCTATCCAGTTCGCTCTGTAAGGCCTCTCTACCCTCAACAGAGCCCATAGCTCCTCCTAGTTTAGTATCATCAACAAACTTAATGTACATTCAACTCCCGCATCCAGAATAGAGCTGAATCTTCCACTGCTTTTTCATGACAGAAGAGAGCAAATAAACCTGTCCCTTATGCTTTTCTACACACCTTTTCAACATCAGTGGAAAAAACCAAACAACAACAAAACAAATAACCAACAGCTAACATATATTTAAGTTTTTTGCTGTGGAATGGGGTCAGCTTTCTCACCTTTTCTGTCTGAACAGGAAAGGGAAAATGTAGGAATAAAGCTCCTACCATGTATCTTATTCTTGCAGACAAGTTTGTTTGCTCCCCCCCCCCAGTATTATGAACATTCTCATTGCAGAACAGCTCTGCAGAATTTATTCTATGCTGCATATGTAGCCTATTTTGGGAATTTATATCAAAACAGAGTATGTTCAGATAACAGCTGATTAATCACAATTTTTCCTTAGCTAATTTTGTTTAGAGGAAAGCTACAAGCAGAAAGACATACAGCTTGCTATTTTTAAGAGGAAGTTAGTAAGGTTACATACTCTGTGAAGATATTATCAAGCTTCATAGACTAGATACAAAGTCAATGTATCAAAACAGGAACAAGACGATTTTCTCAAACTATTTTAGGACTTGTGCACAAAATAAGAATTTCTTAAGATGAAAGGACACAGACGAAGCCTTTTACAGGAGATGCCTAGTGTTTTCATCTGTGTTTTAAGATGCATGCATCATCAGTATAAATACATTTGGCTAGTGCAGGTTTTGTTAAGTTCACTTGGTTAAAAACTAAGCAAAGTGCCTGCTTTAAGATACACTGCTGATGTAAAAAAAGCATTCCCACTAGTCAATATAAGTGAGGAAAACAGCAAGAACCATCATCTCTGCATGAATCAAAATACAAAAGTTTTAACTTACACAACATGGCTTTTACAGGAAATACTTAAACACAGTCAATATCTTAACCACTTTGGTGATTGAAATGGAGATCAAATTCTGACACAGTGTTTTAAAAGCTGCTCATGGGACAGACTTGAAATATCAGCAACCTCAGAAACAAACGAACTTCATATATAACCTAGAAAACCAACGTTTGGCTGAACAAAAATATCTACTTTTCAAAATGTAATTGCTAAGACAGACTCCCTAGTCATCTGTTTCAAGACGTATTAATCATCAGTAACTTCAGAATAAAAACAAAAAACCCCAAACCCTTTCTTTTTTGACTACTGTATAAGGTTGCAGAAGAACAGGGCTTTACTGAATAGCAGCTTCCTTTCTAGGTAATATTTTCAAAACATTGAGACTGCAAATATTTAATTAACAGAAACAAATTTTAAAAGTGTTCACAAAATACATGTGTGCTGTTTTGACAATATTAAGTTACATTAAAAGAATGTTTCACCACTGAATGCATACTCCCTTTTTGTTCTAATATAGTAGCATTTTGCAGTTTTTATTAACAGCCAGAGAATAGAGTGTTGCTCCATAATATGCTGTTAACAGATATGTGAGTATCTAATTAGGAAAGTTGATAAATATACAAAGTAAAATTACAGAAGTAGTATGCTGGAACCTTCAAACAAGATTCCTCACTTACATACCAGTAACTTTACTTTTCAGTCTAGGAACAGATTTATTATAAAGAACCAAATTGTTATAGTTCCACAAATTCATATGTTTTCAAATAGGTACAGAATTTACTTTTGCTTTGGAAAAGTTTGCAGTTTTTTATTTGTATATTAAAAAAAAATAAGTGGCAAGCACCATGATTTACAACACTGAACAGCAAATAATTACACCAGACATTTGGAAAACCACCAATGTTTGAGAGTTTTTCAGTTGTTGGCTAAACAACTGCAAGTATCTTTGCCAAAAGCAGAATAAAATGTCTAATCAAAAGTGACTTTTGCATACAGAAAATAACTTATTCTCTAATCTATTTCAAGAATTAAGTTCAACCAATTATAGCAAAGACTGTGACTCTATCTATTCAGTTGTGCAACCCAGTTTTCAATTCCAATCTAATTCAGAGCTTACAAGCTGCATCTCATGCTTTAGCACATAGCAAGCCTATTCCTCCTCCAGTGGTTCACACAAATTCAGTTCTAGAGATGAAAGACAGTGTACTAGCAAGCAATGCTGTAATGGTTTTGCTGCGCATTTCTTCCACAAGTTCCACTACAAACACCCCATACATTGCTGGTACAAGGGGAACTATTTGACTACACACAAGACAGACACTCAGGAAGCACTCACAAAGCCTTCACCTATGAGGTAGCAAGTCCCTGTCATCTTTGACTCTCACATCTTACTTGCCGCTCCAATTGTGAGCACTGCTTGAGATGCTCCTCTTTTAATTCTACACAGGGCAAAATATCACTGTCTTGCATTAAACCATCTCCTCTAACAGTTTTTCACTCTACAAAGCAGTAAGGTCACAGAGCAGAGAGCCTTATGATGTTTAACTACAGTATAAGCAGACAGTTTTTTCATGTATTTTTCCTAGTTAAATATATGGGATACAAGGTTATTAGTTCAATCTTGAGACATGTGCTACTATATTTAAACATTAAGAGACCCGATGCTAAGTTTTAGACTCATTTTTACATTTTGTTAAATTCTGTTTCTTCCTATCAGAAACTCACCACAAAGTGAGCTGCCGAGAACAGGACAAACATATAGGAAATTGCACATATTAGTGGCTTAATAGGCAAATTGTAGGAAATGGCATGAAACTATAGCATATGGATCATGGTGTGGAAAAAGACAGTGTGTGTGTATATATATACACACACAGGCATATATAAAAATGAAATACAACAGCTGTTCAACATTGCTTTGTAGTAAAGAATGTTTTAGAAATGTTCTCTGAGGGAAAATTACTTAGGCTCTCAGCAATGCAGAAAGTAGGGCAGAAGATATACAGAAATAGACAAAATAAAAGGATCATGTGAAAAACAAGGAACTTCTCAAACATGACTGCATAAGGCAGTACAAAAGCAAGAGTTAAGGTAAAATAGGCAAGTCTATTACACATAAGACTAAATGATAGTGGTACCAGTCATGTCATCCTGATAAAATTTCAACACGCAGAAGATGTATAAGTCCTATTTTAAAGATATGGGTATCTAGAGTTTGAATACACATTTTGGATATATATTAAAAGGTAATTTGAACTCATGATCTTTCCAGAAGATATAAAAGCTGCAAACGCTCTAAATCTTTGAAACAGAAATCAGCTACTTATTGAGATACCTTTAATTCAGTGCATGCACATTAAAACTCTGGCCCCAAAGCTGGAAAAAAAATTGCTTTAGAGCATGTACATGCAGACAGTTCTTTTGCTATTTCAGTAGAGCAAAAAGGTAACACAAAAACATAAATAAAGGATTTTGCTTCAGTTCATGATTTATCTTGCAAAATGTTAAATTATTGTGCAAAAAAGTCAAATTAATTTACTATCAAATGCATGGAAAAATTCATTTTACACTTAGAGAAAAGAACACAATTTCTACTAACCTTCAGCATCAAGGAGTTTCTCTATGCCCAGGTGTTGCCTGGCTATGTTGAAGGCATGGTCTAATCGTTGTACAGGCGACTGCTGAGAAGCAACAGCATTCCAATCAAATAGGTCTGGTCTAAAGCAAAAATAAGAGGAACGGTAAGTTTCTTCTTTTTTAGCATTAGATTTAACTATATATTTCTATGGCTATCCATCAGGATCACCTATTATTTTTTTATTTTCTTAATGGCAGAACTGTTCAATCAGCACTGGAACTAATGAAGCCTGGTTTCTAATGGGTTTGCATCCTATACTCATCTACGTCCATCACCATTACATTAACCACATTTCTTATTCTCCACTAAGTCCCAACAGCCTATAACCTCACTCCCCAAACCGCCTGTTTTCACCCATAGGGCTCTGCTCCTGTCACTGCCCACCATGCCCGCAGCGGGCTTGCTCCCCAATTCCAGTCCTGAAGAGTGCCTGGGTGAGAAGGATCATGTGCTGTGGCTGTGCACACTGGGACTGCCTCGTGGCAGGCCAAGCAGGACAGATAACTACTGAGGTAATTTTGCAGCCTTCCTCCGCTCTCCAGCCACCAGTTTTTCACTTCACTTCACTTACTATTTCTAAGAACGTAATTGCTTCTGAGATTACCAGCTTGCTGTTATATCCGATTGAAATCGGTCAACAGGTTCAAAAATTCATGACCTGGGACTGCACACAGCATAGCTGCACATGCCACTTTTCTTACCAAAACCTTTATAAAAATACACACTTTTCAGATGAGTTTAAAACTGTAGTCAAATCATAGGTTTTAGCTGATAGGAGCAAAAGCACTAGAGCACAATTTAAATGCTCTTGCAGGAAAAGACATAATGACCAAAATTGAATTATAGCTCAGATACACAATCTGAGCCCTTGTATTATCACTTGCACTATTTGCAATATAAATAATGATGATACGCTGTGATCTTTGGCATTTCATCTGAGAGTTATCTGTTAGGAGATCAGAATTTGTTATCAGGCACACAGGAAAAAAAGTTTAATTAGGTATTCTGTAATTAATGTGCATATAATACGAAGAAAAACAACTACACTATTTGTGATTTTGATAGTGTTCTAAATCAGAAAAGTTTTAAACGTATATTTTACCTACAGATAAATCAAGTATGTTATTTACACAAATTAAAATATTGCAATTACTTGTGACAGATCTACTTACATTTTTATTAATTTTAAAACTTAATTTTAAACAGCCTCTCATAGTTATAATAGATGGCAAAAATGTTCACTACACCACAGTATAATAACGTCAAGAGAGCAAAGGAAAAATCCCATTTATGTAGTAGTAATTTCCCAGTCACGCACCTTTGCTGTCCAATTTTTTTCTGAGAGGGGAGTGATTTACATAGTAACAATTAAGTTATTCTAAGGTATTTTGCTTCTCTATGCAGAGGTTCTTAAACATTAATTAAAAATAGAGTTTTCTCCTTCCCACATGCGGAACAACTCACTGATGTGAGCAACTCCGGTGCCGGCACAATCCGCAGCACAGTGCTCTAGCGTGGTGCACAGGGGTGGTTTCCCGAACCGGGGGAACCTCAGGGGGAGCCGAGAGAGCTGGCAGCTCACGCAACAGCAGCTGACGGGACCAGGAGCAGGAGCGATGGCAGCTGAGCCCCCCACACATATAAAAGCAGCCCTTAGGGAGTGCTGCTGACTGGGTGGGCAAGCAGGCCGTGGTGTGTCAGCAAGGGCATGGCACGGCAGTTTGTGAAGCAGTTCGTGTGGCAGGGCGTGCAGGAAGGGCGCTGAAGCTCTGCCAGCTCGACCAGGGAGCAATGGTATCCATCCGGCAGAAAGTCATGGAAGCCTCTCTCAGCTCTGCACCCACCGTGAGTGATGCAGCTTCCCAGACACAGCTCCGCTGGGGACACGCTGCCACCCAGGTGTGGGGCTGCAGGGCGTGCCCTGCTCTTACGCCAGCATGGGATGGCAGCAGCGAGCACACCTGTGGAAGGTGCGCCCAGGGAGAGGAACTCCTCCGCTTAGTGACAGAGGTCCGTGAGAAGGTGAGTAGGTTGGGGAGTACCAGGATGTGCGAGAGAGAGACTAGTGGAACTGCACCCTACCTTCCCTGGGACAGGCTTGTCAGGCAGACAGGACGCTTGATGCAGAGGATTCCTTATCCTCTCTACTCCTGGCTGAAGACAGTGACTTAAGGGGTAGGGAGCAACGGCAACAAGTTCCTGCCTGGCGCAGCAGGTGCGTCTCCTCTGCCACTGCCCCACCTTCCCAGGTGCCCTTGCATAATAGGTACCAGCCTCTGCAAGTGGAACCGAACAATGATGAGGAGGATGGTTCATCTAGCTTGGAGGTGTCGCTGAGGTTAAGTCAGCCTAGGCCCTGCATCAAAACCACTTCCATAAAGAAGAAAGGATAGGTCACTGTCATAGGAGACTCCTTTCTAAAGGGAATGGAAGGCCCAATACGCAGAAGGGACTGACATCTTAGGGAAGTCTGCTGCCTCCCTGGGGCCCGGGTTAAAGATGTAAAGAGAAAGCTTCCTACCCTGGTATGGCTCTCAGATTATTATCCACTAGTGATTTTTCAGCTAGGCAGCGATGAAATTGCAACAAGAAGTCCGAGGGCAATCAAGAGAGACTTCAGGGCCTTGGCATGACTGGTTAAGGGATCAGGGGCAGAAGCAGAGTTCTCCTCTATCCTTCCAGTTGCAGGGAATGATGAGTGAAGACACAGGAAGAGCCAGCTGATCAATTCCTGGCTCCGAGCCTGGTGTCACTGGCAGAATTTTGGGTTTTTTGATCATGGGTCGGTGTACACAAAACCAGGTCTGCTGGCAACAGGTGGGTTACACCTGTCTCAAAGGGGGAAATGTATCTTTGTGCAGGAGTTAGCAGAGCTCATTGAAAGAGCTTTAAACTAGATTTGAAGGGGGAAAGGGATAAAAGCAGGCTCACTAGAGATAAGCCTGGGAACATCATGCGAGTGTTTGAGGGACAGTGTGCTAGCGAGGCCCTTCAGTCTGTCATCTCTGTGGAGGCAGGGGATGGAGATCCATGTGGCAGCAAAGACACAAGGCATATTGATGTGTTAGAAACCATGGAAGCGCCTGAGAATGGTTACATAGCAATTAGGGCTTCTCCCTGCAAAAAGGTGGTGGGATCAATAGCCCAACTGAAGTGCATCCACACCAATGCACGCAGCATGGGCAACAAACAGGAGAAGCCGGAAGCCATTGTGCAGCTGGAAGACTATAATATAGTTGCCATCACAGAAACATGGTGGGATGACTCGCAAACTGGAATGCTGCAATGGACTGCTATAAACTCTTCAGAAGGGATAGGCAAGGAAGGAGAGGCAGTGGGGTAGCTCTGTATGTTAGCGAGTGTTTTGATTGTCTGGAGCTTGATGATGGTGATGATAGGGTTGAGTGTTTGTGGGTAAGAATCAGGGTGAAGGCCAAAAAGGCAGATATCCTGGTGGGAGTCTGATACAGACCACCCAACAAGCATGAAGAGGCAGACAAAATATTCTATATGCAGCTGGGAGATGTCTCATGATCACTAGCCCTTGTTCGTGGGTGGGACTTCAGCCTACCAGATATGTGCTGGAAATACAATAGAGCAGAGAGGAAACAGTCCAGGAGGTTCCTGGAGTGTGTGGAAGATAACTTCCTGACACACCTGGTGAGTGAGCCAACTAGGGAAGGTGCCCTGCTGGACCTGTTGTTTGTGAACAGAGAAGGACTTGTGGGTGATGTGGTGGTTGAAGGCTGTCTTGGGCATAGCGATCACGAAATGATAGAGGTTTTAATTCTTGAAGAAGTAAGGAGGGGGGTCAGCAGAACTGCTACCTTGGACTTCCAGAGGGCAGACTTTGGCCTGTTTAGGAGCCTGGTTGACAGAGTCCCTTGGGAGGCAGTCCTGAAGGGCAAAGGAGTCCAGGAAGGCTGGACATTCTTCAAGAAGGAAATCTTACAGGCACAGGAACAGGCCATCCCCATGTGCCGAAAGACAAGTCAGCGGGGAAGACCACCAGCCTGGCTGAACAGCAAGCTTTGGCTGGAACTCAGGAAAGAAAGGAGAGTTTATGACCTTTGGAAGAAGGGGCAGGCAACTCAGGAGGACTACAAGGATGTCGTGAGGTTATGCAGGGAGAAAATTAGAAGGGCCAAAGCCCAGCGAGAACTTAATGGGGCTACTGCCGTAAAAGACAATAAAAACTGTTTCTATAAATGCATTAGCAACAAGGGGAGGGCTCAGGAGAAATCTCCATCCTTTATTGGATGCAGAGGGAAACCTTGTGACAAAGGATGAGGAAAAGGCTGAGGTACTTAATGCCTTCTTTGCCTCAGTCTTTAATAGTCAGACCAGTTGTTCTTGGGGTACCCAGCCCCCTGAGCTGGAAGACAGGGAGCTGGATAAAGCCCCCATAATCCAAGGGGAAATGGTTAGCAACCTGCTACACCACTATAGAAACACACAGGTCTATGGGGCTGGATGGGATCCACCCAAGGGTACTGAGGGAGCTGGCAGAATTGCTCTCCAAGACACTTTCTATGCTTTATCAGCAGCCCTGGCTAACCAGGGAGGTCCCAGTTGGCTGCAAGTTAGCAAACGTGACTCCCATCTACAAGAAGGGCTGGAGGGAGGATCCGGGGAAGTACAGGCCTGTCAGTCTGACCTCGGTGTCAGGGAAAGTTATGGAGCAGATCACCTTGAGTGCCATCACGCAGCACATACAGGACAACCAGGGGATTAGGCCCAGCCAGCATGGGTTCATGAAAGGCAGGTCCTGCTTGACTAACCCGATCTCCTTCTATGACAAGGTGACCCACTTAGTGGATGAGGGAAAGGCTGTGGATGTTGTCTACTTGGACTTCAGTAAAGCCTTTGACACTGTTTCCCACAGCATTCTCCTGGAGAAACTGGCTGCTCATGCCTTCGACGGGCATTCACTTCACTGGTTAAAAAAAACTGTCTGGATGGCTGAGCCCAAAGAGTTGTGGTGAATGCAGTTAAATCCAGTTGGCAGCCAGTTACAAGTGATGTTCCCCAGGGCTCGGTATTTGGGCCAGTTTTGTTTAATATCTTTGTCAATGATCTGGATGAGGGCATCAAGTGCACCCTCAGTAAGTTTGTAGACAACACCAAGTTGGGCCAGAGCACTGATCTACTTGAGGGTAGGAAGGCTCTACAGAGGGATCTGGACAGGCTGGATTGATGGGCTGAGGCCAACTGTATGAAGTTCAAGAAGGCTAGGTACTGGGTCCTGCACTGGGGTCAAAACAACCCCATGCAACACTATGGGCTTGGGGAAGGGTGGCTGGAAAGCAGCCTGGGCTAAAAGGGCCTGGTGGGTGTTGGTTGATAACCAGCTGAATATGAGCCAGCAGTGTGCCCAGGTGGCCAAGAAGGCCAACAGCATCCTGGCTTGTGTCAGGAATAGTGTGGCCAACAGGAGCAGGGAGGTGATTGTCCCCCTGCACTCGGCGCTGGTGAGGCCACACCTTGAATACTGTGTTCAGTTTTGGGCCCCTCAGTACAAGAAAGACACTGAGGTGCTGGAGCACATCCAAAGAAGGGCAACAAAGCTGGTCTAGAGCACAAGTCTTATGAGAATCAGCTGAGGGAACTGGGATTGTTTAGTCTGGAAAAGAGGAAGCTGAGGGAAGACCTCACTGTTCTCTACAACTATCTGAAAGGAGGTTGTAGTGAGGTGGGTGTTGGTCTCTTCTCCCAAGCAACAAGTTGTAGGATGAGAGGAAACGGCCTCTAGCTGTGCCAGGGGAGGTTTAAGATTAGATATTAGGAAAAAATTCTTCACGGAAATGGTAGTCAAGCATTGGAACAGGCTGCCCAGGGAAGTAGTTGAATCCCCATCCCTGGAGGTGTTTGAAAGACATGTAGATGTGGTGCTTAGGGACATGGTTTACTGGTGGACATCACAGTGCTAGGTTAACAGACTCAATGATCTTAAAGGTCTTTTCCAACCTAAATGATTCTATGATTCTAACTTCAATATTAAGTTTGGCTGGAGGCAGGACAGGGAAGGGAGAGGAAACTTAGGTGATAATCTCTGTTTCTAGTCATGGATACATTAAGTCTGTGATCTCATAGACTGGTTTGTATATTGAAACACAGGCATTTTCAAAATACAAATTATGTCTGCACAATTTTTTCCATCTTCCTTGTACTGGGTATGACTGGGATGGAATGAACATTCTTCATAGCAGTCCATACAGTACTGTGTTTTGGATTTGTGGTTAAAACAGTGTTAATAACAAAGCAATTGTTTGGCTATTGCTGAACTGTGCTTACACAGGATCAAGACCTTCTCTTCCTGCCCTCCCCGCCCCCACCACCACCTCCCTCAAGTGAGTAGTCTGGGGGTTGGCAAGAAGGGGACGCAGCAAGGACAAGCTCCCCAAACTGGCCAAAGGGACACTCCGTACTATATAACTTGCTCAGCAATAAATATTGGGGTAAAGGAAAAGGGGGGTTGGGGGATTTTGTCTTCCAAGGTGGCTGCTGCTGGAGACTGCCTGGACATCAGTCTCCTTGTGGGAGATGCTGAGTTACTGCCTTTGCATCACTTGCTTTTCTATTCTTTCTTTAATCTATTAAACGGTATCTATTTCAACTCATGAGTTTTCTTGCCTTTGCTTTTCCTGTTCTCTTCCCTGTCCTGGGGGAGGGTGGGGGAAAAGCAAGCAAGTGACTGTGTGGGTGCTCAGTTGCACCCCTGGGTGACAAGGGTCAACCCCACACTCCTACACCTTACTCTACAGGAATATGAATATTCTTCAATTCTTTATTCTCTCCAAATTTAACACTTTTTGGCTGCCACATGGCATAGGATACATAGGCTCATACACCAAATTTAGCAAAGAGGATGCTGTAGTAACCACAAAGCTATCTATTACGACTTTCTTAAAAAGCTCTGCAAGGATGTATTGCACAAATACTACAGAGACTAGGGTGTCAAAAGATGGTTCAGTGACAAAAGCTTTGAGAACAAGGGAAGAAAAGAATGCTACCTGAGGGACTACCTCCCCCAAAAATTTTTTTTGCAGGGATTTCGTTTGAAGTTCTAATCACACTTGTGCTGCTCAGAGCAACACATTACCTTCACACAATCATGACTCATTTGGTATTACAAGATTTTATATAGAGGAACATCTTTGTCAAAAATGGAAAGCTAGTTTTCACAAGTGTAGATATAGATACTATGACCAAATAAGACCCACAAGAGCTTATAAGCAGTGAAGAAAAAATAAACCGAATTTCTGGGGGTTGATTTCTTTACTTACTAAAGAACATGTTTATTCATTCAAATAAGCTTTTTCCATATGAACCTGAAGTTAATTCACTTAAGATGCGTATGTCAGTGAAACCTGAAGAGATAATGAATTTTGCAAACGTGTAGATTCAAGAAAAGTAAGAAAAACAAAGCATACAATCCCAAGGGAGAATTCTGAAGGAAGGAAGTGAAACATTTTTGAAGGCATCACAGAATATATTGTTTTCATTCCTTCAGAATTTCTGAAGTGACTCATTTCTAAAGTAGCACAAGCCTTTAAAACAACCACCTTTATAACTTACATAACTTTTGGCAAAACAGAATTTAAAAAAGGCAACTATGAACATCACAAAGAAACACCATGCATGTTTTAACAGGCCATTTTCTTAAGCTGTATTAACAACTAGCTAAGGTTATAATGCCATTAGAATTGGTGCACGATAAAATAATTCAGCAAAAGAGCAACTTACAGATCTAATTCACAAATACTTGCCATCACTGTATGCAGAAAGGAGCTACATTTAGATCATAAAAGTTACCATGTCCTTTTCAAGAGAAAAGTGGTGGTTTTGTTGTTCTAGCTTTAATTATACAAGAAAATCTTGTATATATCTTCAGTACTCTCACAATTAAACCAGGAGCCAGTAACTAGCATGCAACTTAATGACCTCTTAAATTAAAAGTATTTTCATACCTCTTTATACCATTGCTTTTACTTCTATTTTTCCTTTAACTTGCTGAAGACAAACTTTTGCTGCTTCTATCCAGGACCACTTTTTAGTACCATTTTCCTTCTCCCCTCCCCACTCTGCCACCCTGAAGCAGAAACAGCTGCAGTGAAGTGCTCATTTCTAAGGCAGTCACCTGGCCTAAGTTCAAGCATTTTAAAGAAGCAAGGAGGAAGCTAATGAATGCCACTTGTTCCCACTTCAAAATCCTGATTAAAGGGCCAGAGGAAAAAAGAAAAAAAAAAAAAAAAGCCTCTAAGTTAGAGGAAAGAGGCAAAGCTCTCTCTGATATCCATCTGGAGGAAAAAGATTACAAGAAATAAACAGGCAAAGCTCTCTGTGATCTGGAGCCTGAAGTAGGGGAGAGTTTCAACTGTAGCAGGGCTGACTTCTCTTCCTTAGCAAAATATTTTAGTTTCCATATATTCCTAGGGTGATGGTGCCGCTCCACAGCTGCTACCTTGTTTATTCAGTTCAATGCAGAATATACCATTCAAGGAACTAAATCCCAAGTTTATATTCTGAAAATTTGCACCCTGGGCTCACTGATGTGCCCTTGCAGCTTTGCCAAGTAAGCCATGTTCCACTGCTCCTCACATGCAGATTTAAAGGCAATTGCTAAAAAGCCTAAATATCCATAGAGAGCTGGTGATTATACAAATGGGAGTATCTATTCAAAGTAACCCCTTTGTAAAATGGCACAGAAAGGGCATTAGAAATATCTGATCAAAACAAAACAGTCAGCCGTAAGCAAGGGAATGGCAGGTTAAAAGACTATAAGAGATAAAGCTTCCCACTGAGAGTACTGCTCTCACAGTGTATTATGTAGACATAGTTAGTGCTTCATGCTAGTCTCTTTCTTTTAATCCCTTCAAGGAGAATATTCATCCAGATACAAATTCCACAATACTATCTGAACCTCTCAAAAAAAACCCCAAAAAAACCCCCAAAACCACCCAAAAAAACACCAAAACCAAAAAGCCACCTACCCATCACTGAAAACATTATATAAGAAAAATGAAAATATCACCACTTAGAGGATAGGGATTGGTTTGATTTTGTTTTATTATTTAAGGCATGCAGTTATTTCATTATTATGAACCATGAAAGTAAAAGGAACCATATTACATCTTTTTGGTAATTCGTGTAAAGCCAGTATCCTCTCCTTAATAATAGCATTTAAGACTTCCACGTCTCAGGAGTTTAATTTTGGAGTTCGAGTCATTGTGCTTGTGTATGTATATTGTTGTGGGAATTCAACAAGGCTGCCTTAACTCTTTTTTCCTCCATGTTTGAGCTTTTTGCACCTGAACCATGAAAAAAGATTATTTAGTACTATCTAGGATGTTTATGGAGAGCAGATACCTAAAACATAACAGTGGTATAAATATAAGAAAGACCAAGTTATAACAAATTTCCAATGTGTTTATTCCTTGACAATGAGGACCTTGACTATGATGAATTTAATGATATTTTCTATAATGCAGCGCCTGTCCTCAAACGTTTCACACAATCACTCAGCCTGGATACTTTATGGTGAAACAGGTAAATACTATTTAGCAGTCAAATTGAATGATATACTCAGAAAAGCAGATGAACATGATGTAAGGGAGGCTGAGGGTTTGGTTTTTTTCCTTTTTAAAGACCAGGTAGACAGATAGAATACATTGTTAGTAGCAACTCCAGAGTATGTTCACATCAAAACCAAAAACAGATGTAAGTCTATTTCCCATCTTTATCTACTCAATCAACTTCCTCCTGCTATTCTTCTCCTTCCCCCCTCCCTACCCTCACAAGGATCTGCCTACAAAGCTAGTGCAACAAAAATGTAACAGAAGCTGTAAATTGAAGCTGAACATGAAAGCTATGAAGGATAACTCAAAGACACAAAAATTACTGTAAACATAGTGTATACTGTTGCTTAAAGTTTATATGTATTTCCTTCAAAATTATTCGCCATTATTTGCTGTGAGCTTCAAAAAGTTAAGTTTGCAAAAAAGTTAATTTCATTTTCCTGAAATCACAGTAAAAGTGTCACTAAAAATTTCCTGCTTACTGTACATACTGTTTTCCAAAAGTAGAATGTTAATTAGATCTATTTCTAGTAAGTTACAACTTAAAAATTCGAATGCTCAGCCAATATTTCAGATGAGGCAACACAGAGACTACAGTGTAGTGTGTATTTTGATGCATTTATAAAAAAAGGCTTGAATGATTTTGAAAAAAAAAATAGTTGTAAAAATACTAGCGTTGTTTAGATACACAGTAGGACTAAACACAGCACATAGTAACTGATCTTAATAGCTTACTACTTTATGAAAAAATACCATTCTTAACATTATACCATAAAAGTATTATGAAGCACTGTTTTTAAAAGCAAATGAAATACGACTGAGTTTAGAAAAGAAAATGTAATGTTTGCATACTGTGAGAGACTGATTCCTATAGATGTTAAAAAGAAATTAATGCTACAAGAAAATCTTCCCTCACTTTCAGATAGCCTAAATAGTATGGAAAAATTTGGCTAGCATCATTCTTTCAGTGTTGGAGAGTTTTTTGTTTTATCAAGGTTTTTTTTTTGGTAGCAGACAGTCTAGGAATAGTGCTAGAATTGGTAAAAAATACACACACCAGGCAGCAGGTCCACCATATGAGTTCATTATCATACCTGATTTTCAAACTATGGTTAGCCGTTCTTCTGACTAATTCTGCTTCCATTCCTGAGAACATCTAAATGTGATGAAGACGGTGCACACAAATTACAGCCTGAGGGGCAACATGGAAGGCTTATGGCTTACCTCTGAAATACACGTGAAGGAAAGGCTAAACTCAAAGACTTCAGTGTCAAAAGGAGGAGCTACTATTTGCAGTAAAGACTATTTTTGACAATTAAATCATTAAAGTCCTTTAGGTTTCAGGAATGACGAACATGTTTTAAATCTTTAAAAATTATTTTCTCCACCAGTGTATTTTATGTATGTACTATGTTACTTCCTAAGTAATCATAAAGACAACCGTAGCTGTTCTGACAGTTAGAGCAACAAATCCTTGTTTTTCTTCAAGAGCTCATTTCAAAATAAAAAATGCTGGGAGAAAGAGAGGTACTGAAAGCTATTTTAGAAAGGGACAATAATGAAGGAGGCAAAAGACAATGGAAAAAGTGAATTAATGAAATGCAGAGGAAGGAACTCAGAGGAAGACAGGAAATAGAAGAGAACATCTGGACCTAACTTTATGGAGAAATGGAAAAGAACAAAGTAGAACAGGAGAACTGGAGAAACAGAAGAACAAACAGGGAAAACAGAGGAGCTAAATTCAAAAGTGTTTGTCTTCAGAGAGCTTGTCGTTCTATGTACGTAAACCACAAAATATTAAAGCATAGGATGTGTAAGACAACAGGTTTCTCTGAGATTTCATGTAAACTGGTGTTGATCAACTTTTCTTAAGTGTATATTCAAACTGTCCTCTTTAGGCATGAAGCCAAGACAGTCTGATACCCAATAAGTAGGTACCTGCATTTCAGAGTAACTAAATTAGGTGTCAATGCTTCTTAGAGAAGGCTTTTTATTCTTATAGGGTAGAGCTAGGTGCTCCTGAACACTCAAGAGTGTCTTAGTGTACCTATTTTATTGATTGCATCTTGAATCTTGAAGGGCAATTCAGTGCTCCTGCATACTGAACATGAAGTGCAAAGTCACCAAAAATCAATAGAGAGGACACACTAAGCACAGAGATTCATCTTTAAAATGACTGACTCAGGGCTTTGGAGAACATTAGGTCTTCCTCAGAGTTTTGCAGAATAACTTAGTGATTAAAGTCTAGAAGAAGACAACTGGTACGTCTTGGAGACTTGCCTCAAAGAGTCTGAATGCACACTTACTGTTTCCCAGATGAATGCACTAACTACTGGGCAAGAGACTGTCTTTTTCACTTCTATTGAAGGTAGACTCACTGTGCAGAAACCTATGCAAGATTTATGGCAGCAGACACAAGAAGAGTAAAAGCAAGCTTAAGTTTTGCAGCCCTGTTTTAGAAAACCTGAATAAAGTGCATAAATTGTAGAGAGCAGGAAATGAACGTTCACAACTGGTGAACTTTGCACTGAACTGAACACAGTGGTGCATAAAGTATGACATACAGACACTTAGAGATCTGCCTAGACAACCCCAATGTGCCTTAGGCAGGCAACTGCCTTCCCCAACCAGGGACTGCTCCTGAATAAAAAGCCTCTGTTCAGACTTCCGGAGCTCTTCTCATAGAGAGGGACAAAAAGGAATTTCTGATTACTGATTTCAGATACGAGGTGATATTACATGGTCCTGTAGACCACACAATCTGAATATCTGAGTATCGGATACCCTAATCGGGAAACAGGCAGTCTGATATTGTGTCTAGGTGAAAAGACATGCCACCACTTTGGCCTTCTGCTGCACTAATTTGCTGAAAATGAAATCAAAATAATTACAATGCCATAGAGTATTACTAATTTTAGCCTTTGAGTCTACAGTAATAATTAGTTATCCAATATAATTTCAGCATAACTATTTTTTGGCATTTTTGAAATAAAGTAAGTTCCCTTTGAGGTATATCTATTTTTCTTCTCCAGCTGTATCCAATGCAACAGAGGTACTGCTGTATCACCAAAAGTAGTAGGAATCACTCAGTCCTTTTTGTATCACAGAGTTCCTGTGTGACTTAAGTAATCCGGTGTTTGAGTTAAAAACAGCATTTTCCCACTTAATAAGGCTGTGTATAGACAATGTTTTAGGAAGATGAAAAGGTATTCATGCCCACAGAATTTATGCATAAGCTCCCACACTGTAACAGAGCTTTCATGAAGGTAAGTGGTGCAAACAGGAGAGTATCCCACACAGAGTTGTTTTTTTTTTTTTTTTTTTAATCCTCTACAATTATGGAATCAGATCTGTAGAGAGAAAGAGATTCATTGATTTCTACAGGAAAATTGCATTCTTATATTAAGGTCCATCAGAATGAAACCACTTATGAAGTGAGAGACAGAGCCAATTAAAATGAGAAATGATCCTCAGCAGAATTAACAAAAAAAGTAGTTTAGAGACTGTTTGGAGAAAAAAAAAAAAAAAACACAAAACACCAAACCACATTCTAATGAATGACCAATGAATAAAGCAGTTATCAAAAGCTACTGGCATAGTCACTATATTTTAGTTCTTTCCTTATTTAGCCCCCCAAACACAGTTCTCCTAATACCCGCATAAACACTTGCAAGAAGGTGTGAGTGGATCAACAGCCAAATAACAGCAGGATGGTGGGAAAGCCATGTTAACATTATAAATACTGAATGCAGGCGAAACACATACACGAAGCCATTTTAGAGTATAATAAATTATTCCTTAAGATAATGCCTCATTCCTAACATTACAAGCAAGCAACACTTGCAATTGAAAGTTCCTTGATCTTAGTTCAGTCAGATCTACTCACAGCTCCCAGGCATATGCAGGGTGAAACAATGGACTCATAGCAAGAGATGCCTACTGTGCCTGGGACGGTGGTGTAAGGCATAGCCACTGTAAATGGCTGTCAGTGTTAGTCTTCAGAATACAACAGCGGTAGACTTAATCAGACAGTTTCATCATTCAGCGGCAATTACATGAGCCAGTGAAAATTGTGGAAATAAATATCTGCAGCTCTTCACTGCTTAAGTTGGAAGGCATATATTGTCTCAGGCTATGCTTTTAGAATTATTTTGCCTTATTTTATTTTAAGCCTTTAATGCAACTAAAAAAAATGGCCTGACTTGTACTAATATCTTGTAAATCCCTCTTGTCTCTTACTAAACAGAAGGTACCCATTTAGCCGTTCAAAAACTCAACTCACTGATAATTTGGAGCAGTCAGCCATCTTGCTGGACAGCCCCCTTTAGGAGAGAAGTATAGAAGTAGGAAAAGAGAGATCAGGAAGCTTACCACACTGGAAAAACAAGTACCGCTTTAAAACCAGTAGTGGTAAGAACTAGACCTTTAAGATAGATTGGCTTGCATGTCTTCCTTAAGCCAAGTACACAGAACCACCAGAGAACTCTGAATCTTTAAAGGCAGGTTTTTATACAGCATAGACTAGAACAAGACAACTTCTGAGAGAGGATGAAAACTCAAATCAGCTGGGGGAACAACACAAAAGGTTTTGAAAACAAAGGCTACCTTCTCCAGCTGTGTCCTTCTGAGGCAAATCCACACTTTCAAACCAGCAACTGTCAGAGACTTTCAACAAACACAACATTTTCCCCCTCTAGGTCCCCACAGGAAAATCTCCTTCTCCCTCTAGGACAATCTCAAAGGCTTAGTTTTGGACCTATTCCTTGCTCATCTCAAAAGCTTCCCAGCCGGTACTCCTTGAGACTATCTATTTGGTATATATACTGAAATTCCAGAAAAGGATCTGAACTGAGCATATTTGGTTGTGCTGTTAAAAGTTCACACCTCTCCCTCCACAAAAGGATTCAGTCTGACACCAAACACAGAACCCAGGTCAAAGCAAATAGGTGGCCATTTAAACGAATGCTGAAACACCCACACAGGAAGCAGCTAAAACCCCCACATAATAGATAGACCATCCTCAAGCCCTCTTAGTGCCATCTGTTACAAGCCCACTGAAATAATGAAAAATTAGTTTTCCTACCTGTGACTGTGGAGGAGTGCATTGAAAGCCAATCCATCAGACCAGCTACTGGTGAAATTGATAACATTGACCTGTGGGTAATTACGAGTTGATTGGCGGACCCAGCTCAGCAGAATCTTTTCACTGTTTGTCTGCTGCAGTCCAGCCATGATGTTTTTCATTACATCTTTGACCTGCAAGAAGAGACAGAATTTCATCAATGATTGAACTTACTCATTAAAAGCTGACTTTTGTTTTTGACACAAAAAAACTTCAGTTGCCTAGATTTAAGCCTTAAAGAAAAACCTCCTAAGTAATTACAGAACATACTTGGTGTCACAGTATAATGATAGCAGTCAGGTCTGAATGCTTAAAGACAACTGATATTGATTTGGTGGTCACCATTGCTGATGCATTCAGTACATTCATCCCTGTGCCACGTGAAGCGTTCCATGTATGAACAGAGAAGACACATTTGTTTGCACGACTTATGGGAACAGTTTGTTCAAACTAAGTATTTCTCCTTGTGGTTTTCTTTACCCTTACTTAATACGATACATTATAGCAGAAGTTGATAAAATGATGAAAAGCATTCTTCTCTCATTGACGGAGTTGAAATAAATACCAAGGCAAAATAAATGTGCTCAGTGCACAGTAAAGTTTTTGACATGAATGTGCAAACTATATTTGCATACAGGCACCTGGATGAAAAGTGAATTTCATTGCATGCATTAAAAGAGTATTGTATATGTTTCATTTTTAATTTTTTTTTAATGAACAGTTAATATTCCTCTTTCATTACAGAAAGCTCATTGACCTACAGTTATTAATTTACAAAAAGCCATTAGTTCTGTGGGCTTCTAAAAATATTAGCCTGGAGCTTGATATAACTCAGTTGATTATATATTTCTTAGCAACTTCTTTACTAGTGAAAGAGCACCTAAAACTTCTATTAAGAAGTCTCTAATTTATTTTCCTGTAAAGTAATCCCTTTTAAATCATTGCTTTCTGCATATATCTTGTAAAGATTAGCAGCTCTTTTAAAATACTCACTAAGATATAATTTAACTATGAAGTTGCTTATTGTTGCTTATTTGCTTATTATAATTCTCCACTTGAATTGCTCTGCAGCCAGTATCAGTTGAAGAACAACGTTCAGGGCAGAAGCTACTTTATGATAAAGGATGGACCACTTTGAAATTGTAAAAACTGTAAGATAGCATGCAGAAAATGTAATCTCAAAGAATAACCAAGAACAAAAAAAAATTAATAACTATGATACTGTAGAAAAAATCCAGATACCATTTTATTGATCAGTCTGGTGAGTTGCTTGCTAGTTTCACAGTATTTAATTCAATAATTTGAGTAAGTGAAGATATGAATTACTAAAAGAATGTCTTGTTTTTACATCTCAGATGCATTCTACCCAAAGCGTATCGGTGCCTTCAATTTTCCTTTTGAGACTTAGGTATAAAGTTAACTTTATATGTTATTAGTTCTGAGATGGGAGGAGAAACTGATCCTCTCTAAATTTCATGGGACACGTTCCTGACTTTGGTCTAAGACTGTAATTTGCACCAATGAAAATGAATATAAAATTCTGTTAGATAAGAATAGCAGCATTTTATATTCAGCAGAATCCAGGTGACAGATTTTCTTCTGATTTAAAGAGATGAAGCCAAAAACTTGGCATTTATTTCTACTTCTGAGTAAACGAATACAAAATAGTTTCAAACTCATCTTGTTGAGTTTAATATGCTGACAGTGGATAAAGAGTTCCTCTCATTTTCCTGCATTTCTCCACAGCAGTGAAGACTGTTAAATTTATGATTTTCTGTTGTCTCCTAGAGAATGGCAGGCATTTAAAATAATAAAGTAAAAGGGTCTGATCTCATCCTGAAGGCTGAGGTTACTTTCTATTCAGTGAGAAACGGTGGAAAAGTGCACTTTACAACTGGAGCCACCTTGTGCTCCTGCCACCCCACCTGGCACCTCGGCGGCACCACGCAGCACCGTGCCACGCCACGCTGTGCTGCTGCGGGCGCAGCACCGTGCTGCCTGCAGGACGGCTGGGCCCTGAAGCAGTATCAGCGTCTGAGTGGAAAAAGTGCTGGCTGACATTGAGGTTAGAGGGAAGCTTTTTGAAGGCTAAATGTTAGATGTACTGTTCAGAAACAGTAGCATGTAGAGATGTGTTCATGTCAGCCTGAAGAGCGTTTGGATGGATAAGCTCCCTCAGCATCCAGGCTCAAAAACTACAGCCATTTCAAAGTGTCTAGTAGGCTCTGCCTCTTGCTATCAAATTATGAGTTGACCTCTGATAGTCATTTCTTTGTTACCTCTCCTTTCTAATGCAGTACATCCTGTCAGAAAACAAAGCTTTAAGGTGTAGGAAACTCCAACTTCCAGAGAATAGAAATACCTGCTCTTCCTGGGGAATGGATCTATACTACGGCAATAAGAAAAGATTCAATTTTTAATAAAAGGGGGGAAAAGGGCAACAGAGACACCACCAAGATGACTTCCGAAATGTCAAAGTGCCAAACGGAAAGCTGTCAACAGAATGGGAACACTGCTATTCTCGTCACTGGACTAAGAAGCAGCCAAAAGCAGCGTGCCCAGGCCTGGCTCACGGCAGCAGCGGACCTCTGATCTCCCCACTACAGGACCACGTCCTGGAGTCTGTGCATGCACAGCTGTGTGTGTATAAGGTGACTAGGAACACAGCACAGTCTTAGGCTTGCACTACATCTGTTTCACCTAAAACCAACACTCAAGCACGTAACATTTTATAAGACTGGTACCTGGCTTCAGGATGCCAGCCCCTAGAAGAGAGGGAGGGAAGAAGAAGAGAATCTAAAAAAATTATTGTCAAAGTAAGGTGTTTTCATTTTTCCCAATCAAACAGGGACCTGACACCTCCCTGACAGAATGACATAGTATTTTTTACAGGTAATCTGCCTGCATAGATTACTTTTTCATAGCTAGAATCCACTAAGCTCTTTCAAAGCACATTTTAAAGAACTCTTTTAAAGAACATTTTCACAGACTTTCAAGACACCTATCAAAGCAAAGGATATTCTTTGCTCATTGATTCAGGGTGGATTGACAGAACTGTTAGTATTTCCTTTCCACCACTGTAATTCAAGTTAAAATAAAATGTTAATTCCAATTAAAATACTAGTTCTGCAACAAGTGCACAACAGGTCTGATGCTTTTAGTCTCCAAACACGAGTAACTGTTGAAATGCACCTCTCTCTGAAATATTTGCCTTATGTATATGCCTATTATTTTGCTTTTTTTCTGAAGAAAGTCGAGATTTTGGCTGTGACTCTTACAAAAGGTTTTTGCTAGCAGTTTTTCTTCATGTTCCACAGGAAAATGAGTTTGCTCTTAAAAACAAAACAATTTGCACACTGCAATACAGAATGTTTTTCCATTCTTAACAGTCTTTGTCAAATGTAACAATTCAGAAATTAATGGTTTTGTTTTGGCTTTACTTAAATGTTAATACTACTGTGAGGCTGAGATCACAGAACTGTGAGAAAGAGGGCAGCAGCTTCAAGGAAATAGAAACTCTAATAGATTCAGTACCATAAAGAGCTTTGGCAGCAGGTGCTCAACTCAGAAAGATGGTTCAATTTCAGTGAAACTTTTAATAATAATCTGAAAAAACAGGCTAGATAAGAAAGGACACAATCACCACAGGGGATATGGAAAACCACAAGATTTCTACTGAACAGAAATGAGAGTGGCAAGAATGAGTCAAATCTTGTCTGCTGTAATGCCTCTACCATTGCCTCTCCTCAACGGGACTGCTGATATCCATTCAGACTGGTACTGCCTTATTATTCCTTTCATGCACCTTTCTTCTACCATCTCCGCCCCCATTTTATACAAACAGACTGACATTTTTGTAAGAGGTGGTCTTCTTGTCATATGTAAGTACAGTTCTGTCCTAATGTGGTCCTGGCTGCAGGATGCGAGCCTGGAAAAAGCTTCTTGCCTGTTCATCTGCAACAAAATAACTGTCCACACAACCCGTATCTTTTTTTTTTACATGCAGACAGATAAACTTCCTCTAGGTGACTCTTCTCAGGACTGCAAGTTCTTGGAATCAAAAAGCAAAAGGATTTGCAAAAGCAGGATTGCACCATCAAACACAAGCTGCACCAGTATCATGCACTAAGCCTGTGTATTTTTTTTTTTTTTTAGGCCTCCTACAGACTACAAATAAATATAGCAGTCTTGATAAGTTATCATACGTAATGAGGTGTTTTATCCAACTGTAGACAACTGGCACATAAGTTTGGTGGCCCTCAATCCATAATCTAGTCTTTAACAACAGCTTGTCGTGCTTCCAGCTGCTTAATGCCAAGACCAATCCATGATGGAGATCGGCTGTCTCCAAGGGGGAAAAGGATTCTCGCCCAAGAGTTGGCGGGACTCATTGAGAGGGCTTTAAACTAGGTTTGAAGGGGGAAGGGGATATAAACAGGCCCGCTAGTAAGGAGCCCAGGGGCGGCATGGCAACATTGGGGGCAAAATCGACAGCCCAGCTTAAGTGCATGTACAGCAATGCACGTAGAATGGGCAACAAACAGGAGGAGCTGGAGGCCCTTGTGCAGCAGGATGGCTATGACATAGTCGCCATCACGGAAACGTGGTGGGACGACTCTCATGACTGGAGTGCTGCACTGGAGGGCTATAAGCTCTTCAGAAGGGATAGGCAGGGTAGGAAAGGCGGTGGGGTGGCTCTGTATGTTAGGGAGTGTTTCGACTGCATAGAGCTTGACAGTGGTGATGACAAGGTGGAATGCTTATGGGTAAGGATGAGGGGGAAGGCTGGAAAGGCGGATGTCCTGTTGGGAGTCTGCTATAGACCACCCAACCAGGAGGTAGAGGTAGATGAGGCATTCTATAAGCGGCTGGCAGAAGTGTCGCAATCGCTAGCCCTTGTTCTCATGGGGGACTTCAACTTGCCAGACATCTGCTGGAAATACCACACAGCAGAGAGGCAGCAGTCTTGGAAGTTCCTAGAGCATGTGGGGGATAACTTTCTAATGCAGCTGGTAAGCGAGCCTACCAGGGGAGGTGCCCCGCTTGACCTGCTGTTTACCAACAGAGAAGGGCTTGTGGGAAATGTCGAGGTCGGAGGCCGTCTCGGGCTTAGCGACCACGACATGATAAAGTTCTCAATTTTGGGTGATGCTAAGCGGAGGGGCACCAAAACTATTACCATGGACTTCCGGAGGGCAGACTTTGGCCTCTTCAGGACCCTGGTTGGGAAAGTCCCTTGGGAGGCGGTCCTGAAGGGCAAAGGGGTCCAGGAAGGCTGGGCCCTCTTCAAGAAGGAAGTCTTAAGGGCGCAGGAGCGGGCTGTCCCCGTGTGTCGTAAGACCAACCGGAGGGGAAATCGACCGGCCTGGCTGAATAGGGAGCTTTTGCGGGGACTCAGGGAAAAAAGGAGAGTCTACCGCCTTTGGCAGAAGGGGCGGGCAGCTCAGGAGGAGTACAGGGATCTTGTTAGGTCCTGCAGGGAGGAAATTAGAAAGGCAAAAGCCCAGCTAGAACTCAATCTGGCCAGTGCTGTAAAAGACAATAAAAAATGCTTTTATAAGTACATCAGCAATAAAAGGAGAGCCAAGGAGGATCTCCATTCTTTGCTGGATGTGGGGGGGAACATTGTCACCGAGGACAAGGAAAAGGCTGAAGTACTTAACGCCTTCTTTGCCTCTGTGTTCAACAGCCAGACCGGTCATCCCCAGGGTACTCAGGCCCTTGAGCAAGAGGATAGGGATAGGGACCAGAATGGAGCCCTCATAGTCCAGGAGGAAGCAGTTAATGACCTGCTATGCCACCTGGACGCTCACAAGTCTATGGGGCCGGATGGGATCCACCCAAGAGTACTGAGGGAGCTGGCAGAGGAGCTTGCCAAGCCACTTTCCATCATCTATCAACAGTCCTGGTTAACAGGGGAGGTCCCTGATGACTGGAGGCTTGCCAATGTGACGCCCATCTACAAGAAGGGCCGGAAGGAGGACCCGGGGAACTACAGGCCTGTCAGCCTGACCTCGGTGCCGGGGAAGATTATGGAGAGGTTCATCTTGAGCGAACTCCACAGGCAAGTACAGGTCAACCAGGGGATCAGGCCCAGCCAGCATGGGTTCACAAAAGGCAGGTCCTGCTTGACCAACCTGATCTCCTTCTATGACCTGGTGACCCGCCTGGTAGATGATGGAAAGGCTGTGGATGTCATCTACCTCGACTTTAGCAAAGCTTTTGACACCGTCTCGCATAATATCCTCCTCGGGAAGCTGGCACCTCACGGCTTAGACAGGCATACTCTTCGCTGGGTAAAGAACTGGTTGGGTGGCCGAGCCCAGAGAGTAGTGATAAATGGTGTTAAGTCCAGTTGGCGGCCGGTCACGAGCGGTGTTCCCCAGGGCTCTGTTTTAGGGCCAGTCCTGTTCAATATCTTTATCAATGATCTGGACGAGGGGATCGAGTGCACCCTCAGTAAGTTTGCAGACGACACCAAATTGGGTGGGAGTGTCGATCTGCTCGAGGGTAGGATGGCCCTGCAGAGGGACCTGGACAGACTGGATCGATGGGCCAAGGCCAACTGTATGAGGTTCAACAAGGCCAAGTGCCGGGTCCTGCACTTGGGTCACAACAACCCCATGCAACGCTACAGGCTTGGGGAGGAGTGGCTGGAAAGCTGCCTGGCCGAAAAGGACCTGGGGGTGTTAGTAGATAGCCGGCTGAACATGAGCCAGCAGTGTGCCCAGGTGGCCAAGAAGGCCAACAGCATCCTGGCTTGTATCAGGAATGCTGTGGCCAGCAGGAGCAGGGAGGTGATTGTCCCCCTGTACTCGGCGCTGGTGAGGCCGCACCTGGAATACTGTGTCCAGTTTTGGGCCCCTCACTACAAGAAAGACATTGAGGTGCTGGAGCGTGTTCAGAGGCGGGCAACGAAGCTGGTGAAGGGTCTGGAGAACAAGTCTTATGAGGAGCGGCTGAGGGAACTGGGGTTGTTTAGCCTGGAAAAGAGGAGGCTGAGGGGAGACCTTATCGCTCTCTACAACTACCTGAAAGGAGGTTGTAGTGAGGTGGGTGTTGGTCTCTTCTCCCAAGTAGCTAGCGATAGGACAAGAGGAAATGGGCTTAAGCTGCGCCAGGGGAGGTTTAGACTGGAAATTAGGAAAAATTTCTTTACGGAAAGGGTGGTCAGGCATTGGAACAGGCTGCCCAGAGAGGTGGTGGAGTCACCATCCCTGGAGGCGTTTAAAAAACGGGTAGATGTGGCACTTCGGGATATGGTTTAGTCTGGTCTACCCTTGATTAGTCTAGAGTGGG
This sequence comes from Pelecanus crispus, assembly GCF_030463565.1. Classification (NCBI taxonomy): domain Eukaryota; kingdom Metazoa; phylum Chordata; class Aves; order Pelecaniformes; family Pelecanidae; genus Pelecanus; species Pelecanus crispus. The sequence goes on along the minus strand of NC_134643.1, from coordinate 132,956,391 downwards.
CTTGGTAGTGTAGGTTAATGGTTGGACTGGATGATCTTAAAGGTCTTTTCCAACCTAGATGATTCTATGATTCTATGATTCTATGATAGACAAAATGGTACCAATAGGAAGAAGCACCCTTTCTTAAGAAACTTACAGCCTTGTTTCACCAGAACTGCTGTCACTGTGTAAGACAATGCCAACCTATAAACAGGGCAGAACAATCACGAACATATTCTAGATCATGCAAATCACTTCAAAACTTGCATGAAAATCTGGAAAAGAACAAAGATTTTCTCTGCAGAGCTGTAAATAAGCAAATTCACTTTCAACTGTTACAGTCCTTTTAGGGAAACAGTCAGCAAACCAACATCTCCTGAGTTTTGTTTAAAAAGAGAAAAGCCCAGGTGGATATCTGACTTATATTATTTTTTAATTATTCATCATTATGCAACAGCAACAGGGTTATTATATAATAATGGCTTCTTCTTGCCAATCAGGCTCTAGCTACACTTTAGAAAAGAAACTGAAATTTAATTCTAGCCAAATTAGAAATTTATTTACAAAATTTTGAATAAAAAGAGAAGTCTGGAACATGTAGGTCACTTCCTTTCAGTAATCCATGAATAGAACAAACTGAAGCACAGAACTCAAAGTGTAGACTAAACATGGACTGAATCATTATGACTATGCCGAGAAAGTGTCACACCTTTAACCACTGCTTTAAATCCCTGGACTTTTCATACATGGGTAGTTCAGCTGAAGTTACAAGTACCATCACAGCTGCTGCCACAGTTATCACTAGGCTTAAGATGAAGCTTGAAACAAATCACCTATGTACTAGAAGCAAGCAGTACTCTAAGAGCACATGCCTGCTGTCAAAAACCTCACCAGACTATACTAGGAAAGGAGTCTTCTGTGTGTGTGCAAGTACGCGTTAAGAGGAATGGTGAGAAAAGCTGAAAGAAAAACTAATAAGTACACAGCCAATATTAAAGCACATCTTTAACACTTCACTTCAGGATAAAATATGAACAAACCAAAATATGAATTTGAATATGAATAGCCATCTCTGTCCATAATCATACAAATTAATATACACTGATTCAAGGATTATTGGTAAAAGCTGTACAGCTAGGTTTCATATTCCATCTGCTCTTAATAAGTAATTTAGAACAATGTTATGTAATTAAAATAGGAATATTGGAATGGAAGACAAAGGAAGAAGTGGTTTAACTATTTGTAACTTTTCTCTGTTGCTTTCACTACAACATGTCGTGTAAAATTAGAAAAAAAAAAAAAATGTTCCCTACTTCAATGAATGCTTTTTGACAGGAGTGTTTGGCTTTTAATATAAAGTCTTTTAGGCTTGTTTCCCACCATCTTTGCTTGTAATGCTACGAAAAATTTGTAGATTATTGCTTGGGGAACAGAGCCAACATAAATGGACAGACTCTTAGCTCAGATTCGTATAAACACACAGACTGAGAGCATCTAGATGCTAGTTCTTTTTGAATTTTTATTTTACTGCTGTCTCAGAATTTGTTTACTTAAGTGTCCTCATCTACCATGCTGGTTTTTATGAGATCTATATCATAATTCCCCCTTTCTCTCTGAAGGGAAAGGAAACTAAATAAGCCACATCTGCTTCAATAAATTGTCAGAGTAGCAGCTTTTGTGTTCTAAAAATAATTCTTGGCAGGATGGGTCAGCAGCAAAAAGCAACAAATGTGATTATTTCATTAAAATATAAAAGTCACTCTTTCTAAGATACTAAAAAGAAAAGTGACTGTGAAAGCTATATATCCATGTTGGCTTTGCCTATCAATTTTTCTTACAATAAGTGTATTATATATTCTCTTGCAACATCTGACTGTAAAATTAGAGTCAAAAGAGATGCTGCTAATGCTCTAAAACCTATTTTATCTTCTTAAGATTCTTAATATCCTAGATAATATGTAAACAGACTGCCATAAAACTTGCTGATTTAGGACACTGTTTGCAATGGCTATGTTTACTTTGTAGGTTGTGGCTGGCTAATAATGGAAAAAAGATCAGTGGAATAAAGGTACTTCATGGAAAGTAAGCAGCAGTGCCACTCACCTGCCAGTGGAGGATTATATTCCAGATCAAACCAAGGGTCAGCTTATGATTTCCATCCACAATGTCTGAGCTCCCAATATTTACCAAATCAACCTATTAAAGAAACAAAAAAAATATTTGTATAAGATTAATAGCAAGCATAAGAAGTTGGTGTAAAACTTTCTTTGTGCTGAGGGAGAGGAAGGGATGGGCTAGGGTAAATCTCTCATTTGGTTTCTGTTGTTTAGTAAACATCCAACTCATGTTTTATAAATGGCACAATTAATGTGCTGGCAAAAAGCAAGCAGTGATCTAGACTTCCAATTATTCCAGTTATAGCATGTTGTGAAAACATACAATTAAAAGTAATAGTTAATAATAACTCAAAAATCTTTTATATTAAGTCTCTACAATTACAAATCACAAAACTGATGGGTGACACAGAAGAACTCCTGTGTTATCCTCCATACTACCTTACATAATATACTTTGCTGAAAGCTACACACTCATCTAGACACTGTAGGAACCTACAAACCCAAGATATTGTTCCACATATTTAGATTAAAACAGAACATATTTTACCTTAATTAAATTCTACAAAGTATAAGGCAAGGCAGGATGTGTTCTGGAATACAGAGAAACCAATGACTGTGATCTAAGCAAGTCTTTTCCACATTAGTTTGTCCAGTAATGTTGTTTTCCATAATTATATTATGCATTTGCAACTTCATCATGCATCAGCATTTACCACCCTGGAATATTCTTTCCTCCTCATGTGAAATGATCCTTCAGCCTCCCCCACTTTTTATGCTGTCTAAATAAGAAAGCTAAATTCAGGGATGTGAGTGCAAGACAATACAAGCTAAGACCTGCACTTTTGGATGGAAACTATAACTCTAAAATTTGCATCCTTGCTGTTTCATAGATGCAGTTTTTCATGGTCAAAGCTGATAGTTATATGGCAAAGTACCCCATTTCTTCACAAATTACAGTCTGCATATCTCTACTGCACTTCTGAAGTTATTTGAAGTTACATCTGTAGAATGATTAAAGGTTTTGCACGCTCATAACAAGCCTCTATTTTTATTTTGAAATAAAATAAAAATATTACATTACACATATTACACATTGAAATATGCATCTATGTATAGCTAATTTTTACTAATCACATACAAAGTAGATATTTTGTCAAGAACTCTAAAACTCTGTAAGAACTCTTTAAGAATTCATCATCTTGTACTAAAAGCATACAAGACTGGCAACTCATTCTAACCAACGGTGTCTTGGAATATTTCCCAAGCGGAACTTAGACTTTATATGCCAAATTTCAAATGGGGACCACATAGCAAGTGACCCATAACAAGGCTTATTTAGGGTATCGCCTACATGTTCTACAGGCCAAATCCTCCACCTCTTTTTGGAAATGGAAGCCTGAATACACAGAACCCACATCTGTTTCACTGAAACAGAGGAACAGTTTGCTTCAGTGTTGCCTGAGGCTATATTGGGGCAACCCCCCACCCAACATTATCACGTTTCCATAGGGAAAAAAAAAATCTGTAAAATGGATTGACTGGAAGTAGCAGCATTTTTCAATCTGTTACCACTCAGATGACTGCAGAACATCAGAGCAAGGATGACACATACCAGCAGAAAAATCTAGATTAGTCACAGGCTTTAAATAGCTTTAGAACCATTGATTTTGCATTCCTGAAGTCCCACAGAAATCACTCTTGAGATGATTTTGAAGGTTGAGGAAACTATTTCAGAGACAGATCTTCTGGCTTTATATTAATCTGATATAGTGTGTATATATATACACACACTGTACTAATTTTTATATTGTGTATAGCTTATAAAATTTTCATCACATGAATATGATGGCCATTGGATGACCACTTCACTTTCTAAAATAATGTTTTTTCTTTTATGTTCTTCAATTGGAATACTCTCTGTTTTCTTTCTATATTTGAAAGAAATATATATCAATATATATAGTTATGTTCTGGGAACTGCATGAAAAGCACATTAATGGATTTAGCTGATACATAGTGAATAAATACTTTTAAAAACATTTACTATGAAAATGTGTAACCACATTCCAGGTATGCAATCAAAATCTTCTTGTATACTGTGAAGTAACGTATTGCTGATTTTTTTCAACAATGTCAAATATTGCAGATTTTGAAGAATTAGAAGCTTTTCCTTCCATTTATTTACATTAAATTCCATTTTAAAAAAGAAAACTCAAGCTGGAGGTCTTTATGCCAGTCTTATAAGGTCACTTTCATTTATGCACAAACCTTCAGATGGATAAGCATTACCTTAGATTTATAAAATTGGTAACAATCATTTTTAGTGACCTACTGCAGCTATCAAGAAATCCAATATAATATGCAGCATAGAAGACATTATCACTGTTCCATCACATCTTACTGTTACTTTATTTGAATTTGTTCTTGAGAAGGAGATATGATATAATTAGTTGGCCACTGAAAATGTCTGCTAAAGTTATGGGTCCATTGGAATGCTTGCATAAGGAACATATCATGAGAATATTTACTCAAAAATGATGCACAAGATACTGGCTTGAAAAGTCAATCTTGACAAAGTAGAATGGAAAGTGGTTTTGATATGATTCATTTCCTTAATGTTATGAGCCATAAGCAAGAGACACCAATGTAAATTTACCAAAAAGATTTCTTGTAGGAAAAGCCTAGTTTTTCAGACTTCATAATCATCAGAGCTTGTGAGTAGATATTTTGATAGGTAGCACCTTCTAACCAGCTATGGATGACTTCTTGTAATTAACCTTTTAAAATATATTATAAACACCATGCATTACCACAAATTGTGCATGTTGATCTGTCTTCAGATAACATCCGTTATAGATATATTATTCAAATATTTGCTGGCAGAGGATTTTAAACTTTCAAATACATTCCATCCTGATGCTGAATGACAAAGTTTCCAAGTCACATTAACAAAACTGCCTTGACTCCAGTAATTGTATACTATAGACCAGAGTTTGATCCAACACTTACAAAGCATTAAGTCCGTATGCTATCTATAAGATGTTCTGACCCTGTCCAGCTGGTTACTTACGTTATTTCTCTGCAAAACCTGCAGTGCTTTGTTGACATTGTTCAGAGCATGAACTCTTGTGGAGCCCTTTTCTTTTGCCTACAAAGAAAATAAAACAAATTTGGCTGCCCAAAATCAGAAACTAGAATACACTACATTTAACTCAAATCTTATATTGCGCCTGTGGTTTTCTATTTCATAAGGTTATGACAACAGTGAGAATATTACCATTCATTGTGCATAAGCAGCTTCCTGATATGAAATAAAGGCAATTGTGAAACAAACTTGATCCACAGCTGGAAGGTAATTTGGTACCTTGACATTTTTCAGTGAATGAATGATTGAAATGCATATAAAATCAGATAATTCCAGATTGTTTTTATTACAATTAGTTGTCTTCTCCATGGCACAATTTAGGAACATTACTATGACAACCAAGCAGATAAACATCAGTTTGTTTAATATTTATTTACAAATATATTCTCTCTGGATTTTGATTCTCAAACTCCCAGCCTGCTTCACTACTCTTTTATGAGAAAGTTTCAGAGAAAGATCACAAGCTCACAAAGTCCAAGCAGGAACACAACAGGGGATATTAAAAAATATGTGTGAGGTGCTGATTTAGAATTTCCAGGTTAGTAAGAGCAAGCTGTGCTCTCTTTTCAGACACGTACAACTCCAATACATGGACTGTATGTATGAAAATTATTAGCAAAACATTCTAATTCTACACATTAAATTCTATTCCTTGCATTTGGCACACACATCTAGTGATAAATAATTTGTGAATTCCAGCTAAAATCCAAGTATCTAAATAAACCCGCCTCAGTCTTGTTTCTCTTTGCCACACTTCCTCAATAAATGCATACTACAAAGTAGAACATTTTCATTTCAAATATATGCCTAGCAAAGGGTTACTGTCTAATATAGCTCTCAGTCATAAAAAAAGCTGAAAATATTCAGACCCCTAAAAAATAGTCTCCACAGGCCCTCATCAATGGCTGAAATTAATGAACACCACCTATGACAATTATCACAACAGCAAGGCTTCAATATACAGTAAACATGTTAATATACACATACGAGTTTTTGGCCTGTAAGGCATTCCAGGAGCTCCAGAAGTCTTCGTCCATCCCGAAAATCGTTAAAAAGATCTTCAATGCAACGTCTTCCACACTGAAATGAAACAACAGCTTTAGTTAGTTTAAATGCCAAAAAAAAAGGAAGAATCAAATTGCTAAAATAAGACCGGAAAGCTGTAAAAGCCACTGTCTTGCAAAGTGGTGCATTCCAACTGTGTAAATACACTGTGCTAATTAAATAATAAATATGAAAGGTATCACATGAAGTAAAGGAGGAAAATATCGTACAACTAAACTAATAGGATTTTTTCACATACATCTGTTTTTAAAAGGGTTCTTTTGCATAAGAGAGAGTGGTGCTTACCTTATTTCTTTTCTTATGTATGTAAGGAATGTACATCCTTTATTCCCTCTTAAAATTACACTGTTGATATAATTTGTGAGCAACTGCTGCAGAGCAAATAATTTATAATTTGTGCACGTACCATTAATTCAAACAATTAAGCCAGAACTAAATATAATAAAGCTAGAACACAGACTGGACTGGGCAATTAAGGTGTAATTCAGGAGAAAAATAGGAAAAATAATTTGCCAAATGAAAAAAATCCAACAAAAAATCCAAACACCCAGAAAGAGATATCAAGTTTAAGTGCCTAGTAGGTGCCCTTTCACGTGGCAGAAACAAACTTGGAATTACACAGACAGAGATAAGTCTCAGGCTTATTCTAGTGAGGATCTAAGAAACATATCTATGTTAATAGGACATACTTGGAATTGTACTGAATCAGGGCCTCATTCCTGTAACTGGCTAAAACAATTCACGTTTTGTACACAGCATCAACAAAAGATGAAAGGAAATACTTGGGATTTTCCGCCCATGTGACAATGGTAAAAGATGATTTATTCTCTCTAAAATTCAAGCCAAGTTTCTGATCTCATGTTTTGACTAATGCATTACATTTTAAAAATACAGAAATATAATTTTGTATAGTTTAGTCACTGTGCAACTTTTATGTGCACCTTTTATGTGCACCTATAAATTTTGACATATTTTTGTATGTACAAGAGCTACTGCGAACCACAATAAAACCCAGTGATTATTTTGTGCATTGTCAAGTAGATTCACATGTCCATATTATTTCTAATTTGTGAAGTTTCACAGATGCTTTGATCGATTTGAGAGGAAGCATCTGTATTTTAATTTGCTAGAATTGACACTATGCTGACCTACACTGCACATCTTCCACTTTTACCACAGAGCAATGTAGAACTGGGAATCCATATTACACAGAAAACATTTGCTTTCCTGTCAACAGCACTGTTCTGATACTCACTGCAACACTTATTAGAGCTAGCTGGGAATTTTATGAAAAATATATTTTGTCAGAAAGTATCAATTCCTTCAGAAGGTTTCTTAAACAGAGGACAGAATTAAGGACAGTGTCCAGTACTAGACTCATTTATTTTCCTCAGTCAATAAATATGTATGTGTACAGCACAAACTTTAGTGCTCTTGGCTACTCTGGCATCACTCTTTCCCTCTTCCTTTCTCTCTGACTGCTCTTCAGAAGCAAGAGCTCCTTTCAGTCCCTTCATTTTTGGTAAGGCCTTGTTTCTGTTTCATGGAACAAACAAATCCAAAACATAAAAAAATTTCTACAGCAGTAGGAATCCTTGTTTTCAAGCCAGTTTTCACACCCTGCACAACCCATTCCACCTAAGTTAATTTCTAGTTAACACACATGCTGCCACTTGACTACCTAAAATATCTGAAAACAAGTACTGAATATATTCATATATGATTTACTCACCCTGCTCAACCTCTTGAATTATCTCTTTAACTAATACTCAGCAACTCTATTTCCTGCCCTGCATTTAGTATGAGAAATAGTTTTGATAAAATGTTTTAAATTATGGTATGAACAATCATGTGCCATTATGCAAGTCAAGTCATGCATGGTATTCCTGAAGTTGTCTATTACTTACTCTATGCAGCACAAATTTAAAATTAAAACATACGACTAAATTAGAGAGACTTTCTTTTGTTCCCTAATCTTGCAGAACAAAAGTAATTTTTGCAGAGGGGAAGCACAAGACCTATGTACTTCTAAGGAAACATTTTAACATTCTTTAGAAAGTTGAAGTGATCAATAGGCCCTTCTGTAACACTCTGAAAAGTTGTGCCCAGAATGTTACTGAATCACTCTGGGAAAGTAAGCACAATAATGTTTGGATAGTAGAATATAATTATATTGCTTTGCATCATAAGGGAAAAATAGAACTAGCCTTCATAACTGCCTGTGTGTCTGTCTGTGTGCTGCTTTGCAGCATTTAAGCTATTCAAAAAGTTTAGGCTGGAATCCACCTAGAACAGCCAAAAATTCTGCTTAACAAAATAATATGGGGGTTTTTTTGGGTAAAGCTTTTGGAAAGAAAATATTGATTACAAACATATTACAAGTAAACCTTAAAGCAGAAGTTACCGTTGATCTTTTAGGGTCTTGGAAGTATACCTTCTATTAATCAGCAACTAAAAATACCTTAAGAAACCCTATACTACTGCCATACATATCATCCTTAACCTGAAGACGGTTGCTATTTTTCTGGGAACAGGGTAATTAAGTCTTCTTTCTCAAATAGACTGAATGTCTTCACTGGATCGACACTGCAGTAAGTCTTCAGAAACAAAGGGCTCAAAGATGCATCAAATAAATTCACTGTGTCATTGGAAAATGTCTGTTAAGTTTTATGAAGCTTTGAAAACAATGAAAAAAACCAAGCATGGCTAACACAAATGCCTAGTCTTTATTACAAATTCTTGTTGAAAATAACCTTTTAAGACTTTTTTTAGGTTGTGAGCTACAGTCACTGCCGTTTGCCTACAGAGGAATGAAAATATTCAGAAGAATCTCCTGTGCCATTTGCATGCATGTTGATTTGTTACTCCCCCTGTATTACAAACTTATCAAAACCTAACTTCAAAAAATGCCCAAAGCAGCTGCATGCTGGATTGCTGACTCACACTTTTTTTTTTTTTTTTCCTTAAAAACCACAATGATGGAAGAGATGGGGGAACGAGAGAGAGTGCAAGACAGAGGAAGGACCGCAGATAGTGAACGTGAAGCACAAGGTGACTTTTCATCAGTGTGGTACTAATTTCCCAAACAGTAGTTTGACTGGCAGCAATATGAAACTAAAGATAATTATATGATCTTAATCAATATATAAGCTACCTATAAAGTTAGTCAAGTAGATCAGGAAAGTAATTATTATCTCTCTCTTCCTTACTTGCTTATTTCAGGGAGACCAACAATTAATGGAGGGATTTGGGGGAGTGGAGGCAGGGATGAAAAGACAATGAGAAAAAATATACAGAATAAAGAAAAAGAGGGAGTAACTGTGAAACTGAAATTAAAAAACAAACAAACAAAAAACAGAGAAGCAGAAATTTATTTCTAGAAGTAAGACTAACAAAATAAAAATCTAAGGAATTTGTTAGAATCTTCATCACTAGAAAGACTCTAGGGATTTAAGTATACAGCAGTTTTACGTATTATTTTAACCTGCTGTCTTTGTGTTAAATAAAGGTCAAAACACAGACAATTTTCTTGGTTTAGCTGATATGGCTGTTGGCTGCAACTGCTGATCTTTGCATAACATAAGGGGACCTGAAGGAAATCCAAGGGATTTATTTTAAAAGAAAATCACCAAGGAATGTGATACAGAAGGGAAGATAAGATTCCTGGTTTATCATGAATGAAATTAACCCTCCAACTTAAATAAGGACTGAGGAAAGGAATTCACAAAATACATTTGTATGAGGAAAAATCCCTACACTACCACGGTCAACTACACAAGCTTTAGTCTTAGAATTAAGGGGTAATATACAATTAACATCTCAGGAAAACATGTGAATTTGCAGTAGAATCTTCCCCCAGGTGTTATAAGGGAGTGAAGCATACTTAAGCGTATTCCATGTACTAACTCAACTGCATGTGTGTATGTACATGCATATACATATTCTTGAATGCTTTCAGCATTAATTAACTGAAATAATATCTAAAGTGTATTAGTTATTTTCCAAATTCAGACAGCAACCGAACAAATCTTACGCCAAAGAAGGTTACCTAAAAAGACAAAAGCAGATGGAAAAGAAAGAAAAAAGAAAATCAGGAAACAGACTGAAAAGTAAGTGTTGCTAAATAAATGTAGTTGCAAATTTTTTGGTGTGAATATATTTAGAAATCTTAAAACATCAAGCTCCATCCTACTCATCTCACTACTGTCTACTTTCATTGTTATTCCTGTGTTCTTCTTTCCAAAGACTACATTAAACATCATTCTCTCTATGTACCTTTAACAAATAAATTTTATCAAGCAAGTAAATTATTTAATCAGCTCATTCATCAGATACATTATGGAAGAAGTTAATATCGTGGGAAGCATTCCATGAAAACCTCTCTGTTTAGAGCTATGTGCAAGCCAGTAATCGTGAAAGCAATAGAGACCACCACCAAATAATTGAAGAATATCTTGTCCAGAGAGGGTACAAAGACATCCATTCATGAACATTGCTTCTCCTATTGCTCAGTGCTCAAAAATTATGAGTCAAAGCTCCAAAAATTCTGATTAGCATAAAACTGTTAGCAGACATTATGTTTTAGAATAAATTAGCATAGGCAAAGCCTATACTAAGGGAAAATAGTGCGAAGGGAAAGGAAATAGGAAGGGGAAGGAGTTGGGAAGTGAGAAGAAAGGAAGGGAGGGGAAGAGGATTAAGAACAAGTCACAACTTAAATTTTCTCTCACAAGCACAAAGGGTAGAAATGTGCTTCTATTTCCTGAGATTCATAAACTCACAAAATTTCAAGCAATGAGTCCATAATAACAACTCCAGCAAAATACATAATAACAGAAGACTGTAACATATCTGCTATTTGAGGTTCTTTAACATGCATCTATTTTTTTTCTGTTTCATAAAAATGCCATACGATAGGTACTTTTTTCCCATTTTTTGAGAAAAATTACAAAGGGTAAAAACTTGGCTGAGGAAGAGATCTCAGACTTTTCATTTTCCTTTGCAGACAAGTATGCATTTAGATTACACTTTTCATATGAGGGCAGATTAGACTGTAAGAAGATTATTACAGTAAGACAAGTTGGATGCTATTTCTTATGCATTTTACAGTATCATTGGCTTATTATTATCAGTTCATCTGGGAAATCTAGCAACCAAAACTTTCAACAGATGGCGAGAGAGAATAAATTAAAAGAGAAAAGGCACTGTAAAGACAGAGAATTCAAGGTTAAGCATGACACTAGACAGAAGATTTGAAGTTGTATTAGGCATAAATAAGAAAAATCAGCTTACAATACAACTAGTGGACACACAAGTCCTTCAGACTCCTGGGACAGGTAAATAACTGAGACCTTAGCTTGGGACAAGACCTGTGCCTCCAGGAGGGGCAGGAAACCCAGACCGCAGAGCCTGGAGGGGAGCTGTAGTGTGGTCCAGCTGCGCCCCCAGTGTGCAGGGCTCTGGAACAAAGAGCCAGAGGTGCCCTGCAGTTTGGCCAGGACCTCAGGCTGCTGATTGATTACTAAAACAATAAAAAGACAAGATACAATCCAGAGAGGCAGGAGGACATAAGCCATAAGTTGTCACATAACTTTTTCAAGTAATTGTCTTAAGTTCAGCTTGTAAATCTGTAAATTTTGCTGAATAGATGTCGGTAAGAAAGAAAGAACAACTTGGTTGGCTTATGGATGTTACCCTTAGTAAGACTTCAAAGAATCAGCCTTTTCTTGCAGTCAAAGTATTTGATGCCTCATTCTGTGAAACAATAAAGAAAAGCCACTGACCTAATCTCAACAGATCTTTTAAGTCAGTTTTAATAAAAGAGGGATTATTAATACTTGCTCTTGCCCTGCTAAATATATTAAAGGTTGAATTTCTCTCCACCCTCGTTCATAGTTTGTTCAGTTCTGCTGGGAAGTTCCATGAAAGTCACTGACATTTTCTTTCACTGATGCTGGATTACTATTACAGCAGCAGAAGATATTGTCCCAGTCACAAGGGAAGAAAGATGCACTGGGCATAGTTTAATTAGGCCACACCTTTACTGACTCATGGGAAACACTGAGCAATAACTTGAGCCACACAAGCTATCCTTTCTCCCTTCATCCTTTTCTCCTGGGAGAACACGAAGGATCCGTTCTGCTGCAGGTGAAACTCTATGCCAGCCAGCTGGAAGTCAAACACTGCACAAGTAGTTTGCCTCTCTGCTGTCAGAGCTCCAATCTGTTTACCAGCCTTTGTGGGAGACCCCTTTTTTCACAGTCTAACTTCAGCTTTCAAGGAATTACACAGAGGCGTAACTGATGAACAACAGTATTTTAAAAATTACTACTACCGACCAACTGCGAGGAAGCTGTAAAACCTGCTCTAAAGATGCCACTCTCTTCTCACAGGCAACGACCCAAATATTGCTGTGCATTTCAACAAGGTAACTGCCACAATGCGTGCAGCAGGCCCCGAACACCCAGCTCTAATGAGGGAAACTAGGGGCAGGTCTTATTAATTGTCTGAAGGCAGTTCACGTTTGTGGGACAGGACACATACTCCCAGAGTAGGATCGGTTTCGTATCCAGACCCTGACGTTCAGGTAATGACACCAGACCCTCCTGGCACTTCAGTTCTTGTAAAAGGATATTTTCCCCTCAGCACAAGGAGTCACTCTACTTTTCTAGTGTCATTACAGAGAAGGATACTCACACACCTCTAAGTTTCTGAAGAATACCTTGTTACTTCCATTTTAAAATAAATCAGAAAATCTCACTGCAAGGGCTGTACATATCCAGAACAGAAATACAGATGTATTGTCAGACACAATTATGTTAGTATAGCTATCACTGGTTTTCTTATCGCTCAGAAATTTGTCTCTAAATTAAATGTAAATCAAAGAATAAGCAAATAAATTTGTCCTAACAACTCATACCTCGTCTTTGGTTTACCCTCACCTAGCGCTTACCCAAGAAGGACAGTGTGGTGGTTTGACCCTGGCTGGATGCCAAGTGTCCACCAAAGCTGTTCTATCACTCCCCTTCTCAACTGGACAGGGGGGAGAAAATATAGAGAAAAAGCTCGTGGGTCGAGATAAGGACAGGGAGATCATTCAGCAGTTACCATCATGGGCAAAACAGACTCGACTTGGGGAAAATCAGTTTCATTTATTGCCAATCAAAACTGAGTAGGAGAGAGGAGTGAGAACATGTGTAGAGTAATGAGAAATAAAACCAAATCTTAAAACACCTTCCCCCCACCCCTCCCTTCTTCCCAGTTTCAACTTCACTCCCCATTTTCTCTACCTCCTCCCCCCAAGCAGTGCAGGGGGACAGGGAATGGGGGTTGCGGTCAGTTTGTCACGCGTTGACTCTGCTGCTCCTTCCTCCTCAAGGGGAGGACTCCTCACACTCTTCCCTTCCTCCAGCATGGGGTCCCTCCCACGGGAGACAGTCCTCCATGAACTGCTCCAGTGTGGGTCCTTCCCACAGGCTACAGATCTTCACGAGCTGCTCCAGCGTGGGTCCCTCCCACGGGGTGCAGTCCTTCAGGAGCAGACTGCTCCAGCGTGGGTCCCCCACGGGGTCACAAGCCCTGCCAGCAAACCTGCTCCAGCCTGGGCTCCTCTCTCCCCATGGGTCCACAGGTCCTGCCAGGAGCCTGCTCCAGTCTTGGCTTCCCATGGGGTCACAGCCTCCTTCGGGCACATCCCCCTGCTCCAGCGTGAAGTCCTCCCCAGGCTGCAGGGGAGTCTCTGCTCCGGTGCCTGGAGCACCTCCTCCCCCTCCTTCTTCACTGACCTGGGTGCAGAGTTGTTCTCACATATTCTTATTCCTCACTCCAGCTGCAGTTTGTGTCCCAGTGTTTTGGGGTTTGTTTTTTTTTTTTTTCCCCTTCTTACATATGTTATCCCAGAGGCACTACCACCATCACTGATGGGCTCAGCCTTGGCCAGCGGCGGGTCCATCTTGGAGCCGGCTGGCATTGGCTCTGTTGGACACAGGGGAAGCTTCCAGCAGCTTCTGACAGAAGCCACACCTATAGCCCCCCTGCTACCAAAACCTTGCCACGCAAACCCAAGACAGACAGAGAGGTGGAGAAAGTTCTGATGTCAAAGAAGTAGGAGAGCTAATCAACGAGTGAAGAGCAGTCTCACCACAGTCTCCAATTATTTTATAGGCTCTACAGATAATCTATATTATCTCCTTAGTACACTTTATGGTACTCTTCTAAAACCAGTACATAAGGCCCTCTGAGACCCAATATGCAAAAATATTTTCTTTGTAGAGTGTTCTAATTTACCTTTCCTTTGTTGAATTCTACTGTAAGATTAATTATGTGATAATTAAAATATTGGAAGTTTCATCATGCATAACAAAACTTCCTAAAGTTATGTTGAAATGCTCCCCATCCTTGGGATCACTGAAATTCATGAAGTTGAATTATTTTCTCTGCTCTGAAAGCAAAGAGAATCCATTATTTATTAATTATACACATGGCATTTTAAAAGTGAAAGCCAAAATAGTTATTATGTATCCTATTTTCATATAAAATTTCCTTATGAGGTTTATTCAATACAACTTGAATTCACTTTATAGACATTCTATCTTATCTATTAATGCCATTAGAAAATGAGATTTTGAAATGAATCACATCACTAACCAGATTATTTTTTCCTGATTCAGTGTATTGTGTTTTTCATAAGAATGAAACTAGATTAAGAGCAGAAATTAATTGTAATAGCATGATAGTATCAAAAAAATGAAGTTCTGTTTGGAACAACAAAATAAAATCTACTGATACAGTCTTGAATTAGAGCAGGAAAAATATAATGATATCAACAGTAGTTTTTTAATAGCACTACAATATATATTTCAAAAAGGTATATAATCCATGCTGTCAATTGTTAAAATGGGAAGATATAATTTCAGTAATTTTAATATTATTTTTCAAAAGGTTAACTATTCTAGAAGAAAATATCTTATAAACAATTGATATTGCTCACTGTGTGCAGACCATAAACACGCAAATCAAAGTATGAACAATTTTTTAGGCAAAATTTGATGGGCTAGTTCTAAGCTGCCAGAGATAATACAGCCACCTCTGGATACTCACACCTGAATGTGGCAGGTTTTAATGTAATCAGATATCTGTTAACAAAGAAATAAACAAAACCTTATTATTATGGTGCATATATTTCATATATAAGTATGCATGTCCCTTTAAAATGTGAAACAAGTCAGCTTATTACCTCTGTGACAGGATCAGTGGAAAAGTATTTTTTTAATGAAAGGTTACCCCTATTGCAATTCCAGCATAGCTTTATCTGAGATACAAATCAGGTGAAAAAGATGACCAAACTGGCTCACAGATGATGGGAACAAAGATTTGAGGATTATTTCACCCTTCACTTGAACCATGAAAGCTACACTGACCACCCAGATAATTCACACTCCTGTTACTTAGAATTTTAAAGTGTTCTGTGACAGATTTTCAGTTCTACTACCAACCTGAGCAGGAATTCGACTTAGTAACATAACCATTCAACAGATCAACTTGTGCATTAAAAAACTGTCAAAGTTTAGACAAAACCTAACCGCTTTCAAAAAATATTAACCTGATGCTCACTAAATACATCTATACTAATTTGCCCAGTAACTACTACACAAAGTTTCTATTTGGTAAGCAGTGGATGTACAATGTTGGCATCTATTGCTTTTCTTTTATGCAAATAATTATGGTTCTCACCTCTGCAAAGAAACATATAAAGAAGAAAAATACCATAAACTAACAACTAATTTTATTTATAGTGTTATCTCAGATGTAACTTTCAATAAAAGATGGAATGTTAATTACATTTACAGGTTCAAGAAAACTTGTATTTTTTTCATTTATAGTGTGTAGGTATTTTTGAGTTTATAGTGAGTAGAGTTTTATAACAGCATTTTTAAACAGTGGGAGCTGCAAAGACAAAAATGTAGAGTTCTTGAAAGGAGGAGTGAGCTCACTTTCCGGTGGAGAAATACAAACTATTGCTATCAGATACCATATGCAACAATTTTGGCTAAAATTGTCATTTAAGGGACCATCAGTTCCACAGCAGACTGTTTCCATGAACACTTGTTATTCAATTAATTTATTTTTCTGTATGTGGTTATTAGAAAACAGAAGAAAGGGAATGTCTTCAGTCTTGATTAAAATCACAAGCATTAGTGCAAAATCTTGGACAGCAGAGAAAGGTTCTGAAATTTTTGTCTTTTGGCTTACTGATGTTCTGAATCTTACAGAACAGTTTAATATTTACACAATGAGGTACAGAATACTGCAGGTACCACATTTCTGCACGCAGAAGATGTCCTTTCTGAGTGAGTTTGGATTCTCCCTCTATTGAAGGGCAGGCTTTAGCAGCACATTTTTTGTCAGTTTAGAGCTTAAATCCTGGCTGCAAAGAAAATCTGAGGTGTATAAATGATAAGATAAATTTCAAACATTGTACTTTGGAAGCCCTTCAGATATTTATTCTCAAAGATGAGACTATGTAAAACAGACAAACCTCTACTACTGTCTTTACCTGTAACAGACAAATAGTCAAGCTTCTAAATAGGTGTAACTGTAATTAAACAAGACTAAAACACAGTAATTTTCATCAATAACAAAAGAAAAATAATAAACTCCCTAATTATGAAGTGTTGCTATTACTTGTATTCCAAATCCCATATAAACAAGAGACTTAATCTAGATCAGTTCATCCAAGATGTGAAAGAAGCGAATGTGATACATAATTTGGACAAAAGCTTCAGAACAAAACTCAGTTTGACTTTACACAATGGCTCATATATGTGGCAGCTCCATTTCTGTGTTTGCAAAGTGGTGGCCCTGCACAGCACACTGGAACTGATTTTGACTTCCCTTGGGAAGTCAGCTTCCCAGAAGCACTGAAGAATGGGCTAGTTTGTGATAAACCACCAAGGAGGGAGGATCTTCTCAGTCCACACTGAAGTTAGGTCTCCCCTTAAGGACACAAACCATCAGTGAAATGCCCAGCTGAAATACCTGAGAACTGGCTTTGTCAGCATTGACCACATGGGGAATTCTGACCATTAAAGCTAAAGTTCCTACATCTGCAGCCCGAACTTTCAGTTCTTACTGCTTCAGACACCTTTCTGATGTAAGGAAAATGTCTACAGTTATCAGGATCAACACAACAATTTGATATGTCCCAGAGAAAGTACCCTGACTTGGACAACTGGGTAGACCTAAGTCATTGTAGCAAGTCATCCAGTTTGCTTGATTTGACTTTGTCTGTGGAGGAAGAGTAAAAGGCAAAAGTTCTGGCATTTCTTGTCATGCTTCTACGCCCACTAACTCTTTTTTTTTTTTTGGCTTTCATTAACATTTCTTGATTAGGAAACATCTGACCACTATTTCAATTTTAACAAAAAAACCAAAGGAATGCTGAAAGGGAAGAAGGGTATCATACAGAAAAGAAATAAGTAATGAAATTATGTATTCCGTCTTCGCCAGTGAGAAGTCATCCTCAAGAACAAACACATTTTGGTAGCCGAATCAAAAAACAAAGTCCTAGTGCATCTGAGGTAGCACCGCTTTCAAGCCTATTTTTTCAAATGTATTTTCATTGACTCAACTGAACCTTTAGTACTGACATACAAGTGGATGACTCATCCTCCTTTCTAAAGGGTTACAAACATTTAGTCAAACTCATTGCATTTTCTGGCACATGCACATAGTCACTCCCTGTCATCTTGTTATATGGAATAGTTAAATCAAGTATATATCTGCTTTTAATATTGCCATTTAAAGCTGTAGCAATGGTAAAATCCATGCAACCACATCTGAGCAGGCTGGTGCTCATTTTCACTTGGTGAAAAGGAAAGGCCAGTATTTATTTGTTCAGAATGGAGGTTACTCCATTAGCTTATGTGCCAGCAGCACTATGCTTGTTCTTGCTGTCCTGTGTTGAAGCCCAGCTGAGCAGGAGGATCCACTGCATGCGTATTACAACCAAGAACTGTTCTTGGAGTTCCTCTACTCCCACTGTACTTATTCCCTACAAGCTTGTTTGCAGTAATTAATTAATAATTAATTTAAATGACGTCCTTAAAAGAGCAAGTATACTGCTTGAGCTCAGGTAAGAGTTTAACATGGGTTCTTCCACTTTTTTCCCATCTGGAGAAGTCAAGCATAATTTTACAGAGACTGAAAATCTGCCTATAGAAACTACATGGCTAACTAAAAGGATACAGTTTTCCAATACAATCCATTGTTTGGCTTAAAAATGCTATGCAAGATATATAGTCCATTATCTAAATGTAACTAATTTTTACTTAAAAAAAAACCAAAACAAAAACAAACTGTTGCTTGAAAGCACAATTTCCACTTGAAATACTACTAAAAATTAGTAGTCTGCTGTAGAGGACATCATCTATATATAAGATTTCAAGACATTCAGAAGGAAATCCTAGAAAGCAAAAGCAGCAAGAGGACAGTATTTGAAAGGGAACAGCAGAACATATAAGACATGGTGAAACAGCAGAAAACGAGGACATTCAGCGACAGCTTTCTTTTGACAAATTCAAATTTACGTGTACGGTAGCCTGCTAGCCTGTCAACAACAGGCTCCACAGGACAAGCTGTGAGTGTGGCACCACCATTACTCAAGGCTGTGGTAACCCTGTTCAACGTGACTGCCACTCCCTTACTGCAGGACAAACCAGTCTACCCCTCCTCATTTCACAACCATTCTACCTTACATCAGTGATGAGGTCAATTTTCAGATTTTATGAATGGCCAGAAGCATGTCATATTTGGGTTTCACACTACCTGATGATATATGCCCATGCATATAAGCACTCTTTAAAAACTCAATTCCCCCATATTGGTACCAATACTGTGATCCGGCATCCTCAAGAGGTGAGGAAGAAGAAAAAAAAAGAAAAAAGAAGTTTTATTTGTTTCTTCTATGTATTTTTTTTTTCTCTTGGAGTGCTCCTACTGTAAATAATGTACTTTATGCAGGTAACATACTTACTATATAGTTTTCTTAGATTGAAAAGAATGTAAATTTTCCATTTTTCCTTCTCACTGTCCACAACTCATCAAACAACACATTTTTCTTCATATTGCAAATAAATGAAATTATAACTGCTCACAATATTAGAAGACGTTATGACTAGATATGGAATTGATATTTTTATCAATATTATAGTTCTGCACATTATTGTCTGCAAAAACGTTTAACATATTTGTTATGTTTAACACAAAAAGTTGCTATGTTTTGGCTACCAGCAGGTAGCATGCATACGTACCTCAAATCACCACAACTAATGATGGTAACTTAGTGAAAATGATTGTCATATGCTGCTTTTGCAGTGTCTGGCAATAAGGAATTTATGTACCAACTTGCATTTGTGAATCTGGATCCCTGTTTATAATTAATAAAATAACAATATGAGCTGAATCTCTCTTTAAAACCAATCACTAAAAATTGACTGTAGTACAGAGAATAAAGAAGAAATAATAAAAGACTTTGGCTTGCATTTTAGTTGCATTTTTCTATGTTAAGTAATATCTTATGAATGGCTTCAAAAATCTGTGCATCTTTTTGTTGGATTATACCACATACTGTGCCCATCAGTTAACTACTTTAAAAAAAATATATATTTTGTACTGATAATGTGGGGTTTAATTCTAATCCCAACTGTTCGCTGGCACTCTTATAAAAATTATACAGTGAAGATAGTAGCACCCAGCCTGAAACTATACAAAGGAAACAGATGACCAGCAACCAGTCTACAAATACATTAACAGCAGCCTGAAGACAGTGGAATAAACCAGCATCCAAGATGTACCACACATCTAAACAAGCTAGAACAGATTGGCTCTCACATATGAGAAGAGGAAATAATCCTTTGGACCATGGAAAACCACATATAAACAGCAGAGATACGCAATGGAGCTTGGGAGAGATGGTTTTGGCTTCCTGACTCACAGTGGCGTTGAGCCCCAGCCAGCTCAGTCTCCAAGACTAACATCTGCAGCCATCAGGGTTAACAATGCAGCATGAAACTCATAGTATCATATACCTAAGGCTTGACCAACACAGTTGATCAGTGCTTGATTCTTAAGTTATTAACTGATTGATTGCCTAGTAGTTGAGAACAAATAAATGCTTTCTGAAATTCTGAAATTTTCCTGGTGTCTTGGTCCCCCAGAATACTCCTCTTACAGGGGTCCACAAATCCAACAACAATTGTGATGCATTAGTGTAATGGATTTCCCAATGAACCGGAATAACCAGTAACAGCTGAAGTCCAGAAGGCAAAAGTAAGAGAAGACAGTCTACTGGAGTTCCACATACGCAGTGCAGATCTTACCATCTTCCAAACCCAGCATCAATTTCTGAAACTGAGAAGAGAGTATACTCAAAGATATCCCTGAATGCATAAATCAAGGACGGGTAAGAGAAAAGACATGGAACAATTCTATTTTTCCTCTCAACAGTTCAGTCCAGCAATTTACTGAAAGAAAAGGAGTCTGTGCTTTGACATGAAGGAGTCTTAGGAGAAAAAAAAAAAACAAAAAAACCCAGAAGTTGCATCTTTTTTAAAAGAATTCTGGGCAACACCACCTACTGCAGATGGCAATACTCTGCCACTGCAAACTGGCTATATAACCAGTATCCCCAGCACTGATAGCAACATCTTGAGTCATGGAAGTTCCCAAACCTTAATTGCCCTCGGTACACGAAGAGGCATCTCTTTGGCTTGCCTGAGTGAGGTTTCCAATGGCTGGACCTGAACAGCCTGCAGGGCCACACAGCATTTCTGCTAGGATTAATGCAAAAGGTGGACATTATGTCTGACTCAGCACACTCTTCTCAGAATTACTGGGCCTTCGCGAAGTAGCTATGCAAATGTCAGCACAATACATGGACCATATATGGACATGATATATGTAATACTGAGAGAAAGCAGGTTACACAATGTATGGGTTTATACAGTTCATGAAGTTTAACCTCAACTGCTGCTATGCATATTAATCAGATATTCTGTCTCCAATCCACATCAGCACTAATTAGAAAGCGTTATTTACTGTAGAGTGCAGGCTTTCTTGGGCAACTGCCTGACATTAATTAGTCTTTGAATGCTGGAATTTAAACCAAAAAATGTAAAAAATGTATGAGCAATGCCAGTTTTGTTTAGTGTCACACAGTGTTAAATCAATGAGAACTATAATGAGCCTTTATTCAGAGATACTTACAAAATAAAGTGTTCCACTAGAGTTCATTACTGCTTCCCAAATTTGCTGTTACCCTCAAAGCTAGGAAACTTTTCATACAAGTTATAGGAAATTTAGCTATTTTACTCCTACTAAATGATTGAAGCCCCAAAGAACTACAAACATTGTGATCTGGGGACAAATGACACCTTCAGATTTTCATTTTTCCTGGAATTAAAACAATTTTTTGTGCAGATTCTGAGGTATTTACAGCAGTTTTAATAATTCTGTTGAGCAATGTGGTGCTTCTGCTTTAAATCTCTTCTACATGGGGACAGACTTTTTAATAGGGCCTGTAGTGATAGGACAAGGGGTAATGGCTTTAAAATAAAGAGGGTAAACTCAGACTAGGTATAAGGAAGACATTTTTTTTAAAATGAGGGTGGTGAAACACTGGAACGAGTTGCCCACAGAGGTTATAGATGCCCCATCCCTGGAAACATTCAAGATCAGGCTGGACAGGGCTCTGAGCAACCTGGCCTAGTTGAAGACGTCCCTGCTCATTGCAAGGGAGCTGGGCTAGGTGACCTTTAAAGGTCCCTTCCAACCTAAACCATTCTATGATTCGATGATTCTATACCACTGGAACAACCTGAACACAAGTCTTATCCTAGAGGGAGTTCTGCTACAAGAGTCCAAGACAAAACCTCCAGGAGGCTCCACAGTCTGAGAATAGTTTGAAATCCCACAAATATGCTTTCGTTATCCTACCAAATTGACAAATGGGAGAAATGGGGACAAGCTCGCTGAGTCTCAAACATCTTCACTTCACTGAACTTTCATGTGCTGTATTTCTAAAAAAATTTTGTGAAAACTGTGAGGGACAAAATGGCTGGACATTTGTCTCAAAGCCTGCCCACATGAAGCTGGCAGGACCTTGCAGGAAAGTGTGCGGGGTGTCGCCCGCTCGCATGGCACCAAGGACGGCGGCGAGGCCCCGGTAACAGCCTGCTCGGAGCAGGCGATGGGCTGCGGGCATGTGCACGCAATCGGCGCGTGAGACCCTGGGCATAGCTGGGCTCGGAGACGCGGGCTGCGCGCCGTCGCCCTGGGCAAGCAGGGCGCGAGGGAGTTCTGCGAGGGCGTGAAGTTGTTGCCTCAGGCACGCAGCCTATAAAAGACCCCCACCCCAGACCCCCGTGTGATCACTCGCGACCGAAGACCCTGGTGCGATTCACCCGCCACCGAAGACCCCAGAAGCACGGACCCCCGGGACACCACGGTTCCATAGTGGTGACTGTTTGCGCTTTCTTATCCTGAACTCTTGCTTAATTTTCCTCTCTTGTTTTCCTTCCTTCTCTATTGCTGTTTTTCTCTCTTCTCCGAGTGGTTAATAAATGGGTGGACTTACGACATCTGACCTCATTTGTGTCTTAATCTTGCTCGAAGGGATCGAACCTGAAATGAGAGGTCAGTCTAGCCACCCCTAGCCCCCCAGACTCGTCTGAGGTCGGTTAGAATGCAAGGGGACCCTCCTCTCATCCAAATCGGATCGTAACAAAAACCTAAGCAGATATATTTAAAATAGACTTCATACTCAGTATTTTTCAGCTCTATTCAAAACAATATAAATTTGTGTAACAACAAATCAGAATTAATTTCTAGAATGCATAAAAATTATCTTAAATGCAGTAATTAAGAGAAAAATGTTATAAAGAATGTTTCAGCAGAAACATGACTGTTTCCTGTTTTAAAATTGTGTTTATGTGCTTTTAATTAGCTCAAATGAATGTCCAATAAATTGAAAAGATATCAGTAATCAAGTATGCATTTTAAAATTTAATAGGTGTTTTGACTAATAGCTTGCTATTCACTCAAACAGCTGCTCTCTATCCTACATTTCTTGGTTCACTGACATTTTAGAAAAACTGTGTCTCGAGAGCTCCAGTAAAAAGTAACTGATTTTGAGTTGACTGCAAATCATTTAGAACGTGTACATTTAAATGCATGGGAACCAAGCCTTTTGCAATAATCTACCTTATGCTAATTAAGTCCTCCTTAAAAGGACTACAATGTCTATGATCAAAGCTCACAATTTTCAAGATGGAATGGCCCATATGTGCTGTCTCAGCTAAAAAATAATGGTGGGTATACTTCTACCTGGATGGCTATGAGAGTATATAGTGCTCCAAACTACACAGCTAAGTACAATCTCAAGACCTCTTTAACGTCCATGTGGTTTCCCATCCATGCAGAAAGTATGCTAAGACTCATGTCACTGTAAGTGGAAAGTGGATAACTTAGCACTGTAAAAGAACAGAATTACTGTTCTGTAACACAGCATGTAAATCTTGTGCCGTAAGGTAAGATAGTAACTGTGTTTAAACTAGAGTCTTGGCGACTAAGGGACATGTCAGGAATATGAAGGTCAGATGCAGCTGCTGCAAAAGGGACCATAAGATCCTGAGAAAAGTTAACAGGACAAATAAAAGAATTATAGTGCTGGTCTTGAGGAATGCAAATTCAGGGATTCCTGGAGATATTCAAGACTCGAGTGGACAAGGCACTAAGCAACCTGATCTACTTTGACCCTGTATTGAGCTCCAGATGTCCCTTCTATGCAACTATTCCATGATTCTATGATCTTGCTCCTTTTTTGACAGAATTATTTTAAGTCAGTGCTGCATGCTGCCTATAAAATAAATCAGGTTCCTAACTCCCACTTGGCGGGAACACAGTTCTTAGAGCAAGACAGTTAATGCATTATACAGCAAAGAATTTTTTAAATAAAAATTGTGTTAAAGTTCCAGTTTCACCTGAATAATTGTTACAAGCCCAGATCTTGGAGATGGAATATTTCAGATTTATGATGATGGAAGTAAGCCAAAGGTCTTCCGAAATGTTAAATGCCAGTCTATAAATAACCTTCATCATTTTACATGGATAAATAATTCATGTGGCCATACTTAAGTAAGTTAGCAGAAGAAAACAATTATTCTAGGGCTGATCTCAAATAGGTAATTAATGAAGTGGGGCTAAGAAGGAGGAATAAACATGCCTGAGAACTGCTAAGACAATTCTAAACGTAAAGAGATGTATGAGAGACCCTCTGTTTTCACATTCTATGTAAGAACTAGTCCAACAAACTCAAAATACAAATCCTATTTAGTACCAGAACTAGTTTTAAAACATTTTTAGTATTATTCCTCCTATATTGTAGCATTAGTCTGCCTCCAAGCTACAAACCAGTGAATTAAATTAATTAATAATTAAAACATTTCCATTCTGTCATAAATCAGATCACTGCCTTGTGGGTAGCGCACACCAAATTACCACTAATGACAGCAGAATCCCACACACAAAGAAAGGCAACTGACAGGGACAGATACACAAATCACTCTGCCAGATTATGGACTTCAAAGTGAGATACAAAGACTTGAACCAGCAGAACAAGGAGCTGGTCTGTCACCTTCCCACAAGAGAAAAGGTAAGTAGTTCAGGGCTGCAGCATTTTTAAAAGATCTGTGCAGTCATAAGTGATGTCATGAGTGAACAGCGTTTAATTGCACATTGCATCATCCACTAAAAGAAGCTGGGGAGGCCTGGGATGAAGCTAGCAGGTGGCAGCTGCAGCACAAGCAGGAGGACACGTTTCTTCACCTAGTGGTTAGCAAAGCTGTGGAACCCTTTGCCAACAGAAGGCTGCAGATGCTAAAGCTGACCTGAATTTAAGGATTTACTAAGCAAGTTCACAGAAGACAAATTCACTAAAGGTTAGTAAGCCCCAAAAGCCACTGGTGGATCAGAAAGTCCTTGAGTTGCAACTGTTGGAGACTGTAAGGGTATGAGAAAAAACAAATCATTATATGTTTGCTCTACTGATATATTTTTCCTTAATCTTCTGCTTTTGGACACTGCTGGAGACAGGATACTCAGTTCAATGACCTTTGTTTTTACCATAGGGGGTTTTCTATACTTGTAAAGGACTTACCTATATTTGTAAACTAAACCTGCAGCTCTCCATAGATTTTAGCTATGGGGCCTGACCTGTTTTTGGCATGACATGCCTTACTTCCATTTCCATGTCCTTCAAATTGCCCTTAGGACTTCACATTTAGGGACCATATGTAGTTTTTTCAGTACATGTATTCCAGGACCCCAGCAAAATCCATCCTGAATACTGCATTCACTTTGACAAACATCTACCCTGTCACAACTTCTAACTTTATCATATTTTTTCCTAATTTGTCAACAGCTTGTCCAAGCAAAAGAAGTTGAAAAAAAAATTTCTTATTTTGAGGTTTTTAAACATCAGTAGTTTTCAAACAGGCAACCAATTGAAAATAAAGATTCACTGCTAAATATCCAATAACATACCATACTACCTCATTTTAACATTCTACAGTTATTTTGCCTAATGGAGCCAAAATTTCTAAATGTATGTGATTTAAGAATATAGTCCTTAAAAAAAAATAGAAATCATAAGCTTAGCTTACTAAATATGAAAATGTGTAACAAGAAAATGACATCTTGAAATTTGAGTATTCCCAAATCTGTAATGCTAAGCTCTCAGAAATTATAAATATGCACATTTACATAATAATTTGAAAATCTTTTACTGTCCAGTAAACTACTGTGCCAATCTCCTTCTTGACAGCAGGATCTTAAAACTTGAGGTATTAAGTAGCTAAAAATTATAAACAGAGAAAACCCTAAGTTGCCTACGCAATCTTTCCCATCCTGAAATTGCCTCAGATATGGTTATCTAAATATCTGTTCTATTCAGT
This sequence comes from Pelecanus crispus, assembly GCF_030463565.1. Lineage (NCBI taxonomy): Eukaryota > Metazoa > Chordata > Aves > Pelecaniformes > Pelecanidae > Pelecanus > Pelecanus crispus. Next base: position 132,930,076 of record NC_134643.1, on the reverse strand, counting down.
AATCATTCAGAGGGGAGACTATGAAAGAGATTTGTTTCATTCACTGTATGAGTTCTAAAAAATTTGTAATACCTATTATGAGGCTTTGAAGAATATAATTATAAATTCCAACTGATTCTGCCAACACATCTTGAAGACAAACTTCCTCACAGCTACTAATTGGCAATATCAAAGTGCTTCTGAAGAAAGCAAACTTACCACTTTTACACAAAAGCACTCTCATCCTCAAGAAACCACCTACATATCACAGTGTTCATCAATCAGTGGAAAAGAAATACATAGCCTGCCAGCATTTTAATTTCTGTAAGAAAGAGCCCACATGCAACAGCCAAACGAAAAAGTAGAAGGAACCAAAGACAGTTTGAATTGTTTGGAAAATACTACAATTGAGGAAGATCTCCTGGGGGCAGTGTGATACCTTTCTGACAAACCACTAGCTCTGTAAGGAGAGTTTATTTACAGGTATGGTGCTACAACTTTATATTATAGGTGTTTAACTGCCTTTATTAGTATTAGCATTTGCTAGTATTCCTCTGGCATTTATAGACTTCAGTCAGACACTACAACCATATTTTACTAGGCTCAGAACACATGCACAAGAAGTAATGACTGCTGTCCTGAAGAGCCCAAAATCTAATTTCTAGTAGCATGCGAGTTTCCCACTGGCTTGCTTTCTTTGATGAAAACCTATATTCCTGAAGGACAAGTTTTGGCTTTATGTTTCTGTCAGCACTGAGAACTCTGCACCTGAGGCATTCTGTGATGATGATGATGATTCTAAGACAGATGCATCAAGGATCCTATCTCAATAACTGCAGGAAATCAAGATATTTTCTCTCGGATAAGGACTCACTCCAGTTTTAAGTCCCAAGCTTGTATAAAATATCTATATATGAGTCACTTTTTAAGTCAATCTGTAGCAATGCCTTTACAATATTTCATTCAGATGTGAAGACAACAATACAGGCTCACCAATATTCCTCTCATATTTTCTATGGAAACTCACATAATATATAAAAGTTTCAACCCTGCAAAACATGTTGCATTTGCTTAACCACACAATTTCCTATAGAGGAAAAGCTGTACCTGCCTTTAGAATCAGACACCCTAACGAATGTTGTTTTCCTGCTTGGTACGCAAAATAACGTCAAGTTTTTATACTAGTTTCAGTAGTAAGGGCTTATCATAAGCTTCCATATTTTCTCTACATTGCTTCTGTCTAAAGTCCTCCCTGATACATTCCACATCCCACAGCTACTTCATCATGCCCTAACAATGTAATAGAAATTGAGTTCACTGCACAGACATATTAGATGTGGTTCACTTTCCTCCTTTGTTTCAGCATTTTGTTTTATGAGACTTTTGCTTGTTTTTTTGACTGAAAAGTAGGTCCATACTATTTTTATGGGATACAAATGATTAATAGGATACAAACCACAGCTTGAAATGTTACTTTTGGTCTGATTTTTTTTTTTTACCCAAATGTTTGGTAACTTCTTAGTAATGCTACTAAGAGAAGACAGTATTGTCCCATTCATCAGTTTACTGAGAGTAGATTCAAAAAGCAATGATGGATGAAATAAAAATTCAAAATGCCCAAGAATTCCACAGATGTTTCTTAACCTTAAATTCACATTTTTATGGTTAGACATTAAACCACAGATAATACCTGTTTATGTCTTATACTACAGCATTAAGACCCACCAGGGTGTATTTTGGCAGAACGTGAGCCTACACCTCAGATGCACTGAAAGCCTTCTTGGATCATCAACATCTGCAGTGTGCATTAAAGGACTACTAAAACACATCCCAGACAGTCCTAATAGCATTAAAATATAGCTACTCACAGGGAAAGTAGGTTAAACACACACAAAACTACACTCCTCTAAGTACAGCCAATGCTCATTATCACTTGAAACTAGCATACTACCTTTTCAGGTCAAGTTTCATTTTATAAATGGAAAGTGAAACCTACCCTTTCTCCCTATGCAGTGTTCCTCTGAAGATAACCCCCGATTCACTCTCACAATTTTTACTTCAAGATCATGATGGCCATATAACCTTAATCTGTAAATTATATACCCAAGTCTTTACATGGCTGGGCATCTTAATATCAGTTCTATGTGCCTAACAGAGCTGAGAGTCTAAAAGCTCTGTGTGTGTATCCCCAGCAGAGGACTATGAGGATAAAATGGGAACACAGCTGAGTTGTAGAGTCCCCACCTGCTGGGGATTCAAATGATTCAAAAGTCCCACAGTAATGTCCTCTTCCACCAGATACCTGACACAGCCTGGTTCCTGGAGCCAGACTTGAGCTGCCTAATCACTTCAGCAGCTCAAACTATTAACATGGCAGCCCTGTTCTAGATAGCAAAATACAGAACGAAAAAAAAAAAAAACAACCCCAAAACCCCCCCCAAAACCAGTGGATCTGCAGATAAAAGAAAAACATTTTGGGGAATGAGAAGTGGGAAGGGAAAGAGATGTGTGTAAATAAACAAAATAGTTGCATGCTGTAGCATTTTAAAATCCTTGGAAACTGAGTATTGCAAGGGCTTTTAAAATGAAAAGAGTGTTTCTGGATCACTCCCTTCTAATATTTGTTGACATTTCTGAGAAAAAAAAAAAAAAAACTTTAATGCTCTGAATAGTGTGTCTTACTCTGTTCCGATCCATGATAGCAGTTCATGAAGCAAATATCCATTATATGAATACTCTGCTTCCTAGTAATTCAAAATGCTTTAAAATTCTAGATGCAAAACCTGGACATAACTAGACCTTTAAATTCAGGCCCTAAAATACTCAGAAAACTGAAACAATAAATATTTTTGACTAGGTGAGGGGAAGGTAAAGCTGACAAAGTTTCTTAGAAAAATATCTTAAGTATATCCCTCAGCCCTCTCCTATACACTGCAGTTGTCATCAAATTGGCCTGTTTCAAACATCTTAACCTAAAAAGCTAACTGAACAGTAAACATCTACCAAGACAATGTGTAGGCTTGTCTTATTTTTTTTAAGAGACAATAAAATTATAAAAGTCAGTTGATCAAGAAATTATACAGAATACAACGGCCTGTTCTTTGTAAGTACAAGGAGGTGGTGGTATTGATACATAATACAGAGTCTGTAGCAAGCACAGAGTATTTGCGTCAGTCTGAAGGATTTCTTTTTTTTTTTCCTTAACTTGCACAGTTGTCGTTCACTCCCCAACTAGGCAAGTTGCAGTAACAACAAAATTTTAGAGAATGGAAATAAAACCAGTTCTGGCTGGTAACTCAGCACGTCATGGCCTAGTTAACAAACCTGAGATGTGAGATGAGAAGGCTTTAGGAAACACCGGCTTTGACTTTCTCTAGTTAAAGTCCTTTAATATTTCATTAAAAATACTACGGTGTGGTTTGCACACATACACATGAGGAGTTTTGAGTGGGGTTTTTTGCCATATACAACATTAAACCCACTCACTTGAAACCCATTGTGACACTATCAGGCAAACTTTGCATCTTCTACAGGCCAAGTCAGCCAGTGTAATACAGCTGTAGATCAATCATTCCCTAATTACGATGCAATCTAGAGTGCAAAAAATTTAGCTGAAGTATGGTGAAAACCTTTATTTCGAAGCCTTTTGTTTCCTAGGTTTAAATCTGGCCTTCTGTGTTGGATTTCTTTATGTAGGGAAGTAGGAAAAGCCGTTTGAAGGGTTTAAGCTTAGTCTTAATACAAATTCATGTGCCTCTAAGGTATTCAGATTGGACTGTGTCAGTGCTTAATACTTTAAAGGTCCTTAATGAAGCAAAGACTCCAGAAACTGCTTTTGCAAAACTATGTAGCCTGGATACGAGGACTCAGCTTTGTTAACTCAAATGTTAGAGTTCTTTCATATTTTAATGGGCAAATCTCAGTGGAAACATTTCCAAAAGAACAGAATCAAAAGGATTTGTTTTAATAAGACACGTCATTGGTATTAGTAGAGGTCATAGATAATCAGTGAGGAAGCACAACACTGACACTATTTTCAGGGATTGCAGTACTGGTATAACTCAAAAAACTGTGCTGGAAACACGTAGGAGCCTCAGGCAAAATCCTTATTGAAGGCACTGTGACACTAAATATGGGTTCAGGATAAAAAGATTTAGATGAAGACTTCGGGGAAGCCCATGGAAGATCTGTCAGCAAAAGGACAGATCTTGCACTGCTTCATGACACAGATTTGAAGGTCCTTCCCCTAAAAGATCCCAGGCAATTTCATTTGACCATGTTGGAGAAGTCCATGAAAAGAAAATGAGTATGCTTCAGACAGTAATCTTTTTTAAAGAATGATCAGAAACACTCATGAAAATACAGGTGAGACTGGAACTACCATTAGCTTCCTGTAGCACTGGAAGTTAGGCACAGGAGTCACGAGCTGTAGCTGGCATCCCAAAGCTGCAGTAGATGCTCCAGGCTGTTCTGAGTGAGGATGACTGTTGATATATATATCAATACTTCCCAAGAAGCATTTTCTTTCCTTTCTTCTTGGTACGTGAATCATTTGAGCACATACTCAAATAACATGCATTACTGGGGATGAAGAAAATTAAACCATCCACCTAGCAGTTAGTACTAAGTTTAGACTTTTTTCCTAATGATTTTGTCTCTTTTTTATCACAGAAAGGCTAGTTCCAAATGCTCCAATTATCAACTGGACAAGCTATTTGGTCTTATGAAATTACATCTTATTATCTAAGAAGACAAATCATATATATTTATACATACATTCCTATGCAATGGACAATTCACCAGCAGTTATTTTACTAGAGCAATGAATCCCCCGATTCATTGCTCCCGTAACAATATTCCCTACCTTTGGGCACTGAAAGCCCCACACTATAAGAATTACGAATTAGTCTTAACCAGCTGTTTGGTCAACATATGGAAACAAATCTTTGTACTATCTTTTCTGAAGACTTATAGCAAAGATAGCTTTTAACGGACACCTCCACTCCATATAGAATCAATAATCTCCACTTCCTCACTCCTTTGCACCAATTTCAGTCATGCGGATGACATGCTAAGTACTGCCTCTTAAAGTCTTTAATAAAATGGTATTAAAATACCCCAAACTAAACTGATGTTTCCACAATTTAACAAACGCATCTAAACCGATATTTTCAAAAATTGGAAGAGTAAATTGGTCCTGCAGTAATAGTCCACCTGCCAAGTTTCCACCCACAGCAATTGAAATGTCTGGATTATAATTAAAGCTCTCTGGAAAAAAAAAAAATAATGACAGAATACCATCTAGTAGAAGAGCTGTCATTATGCCAGTTTTCTCAAATGCTAAGCTACCAAAAGCACCTTAGGGATGACTTCTGCCTTGGCAATAAATAATACAAAACAGACCACTCTGTGTGTCTCTATATATATTTCTATAATATATATTACTATGGTATTTATTGTTTTATATTATTACATTACACTTGTATACATTTATATTATAAATTTTCTTTACTTTTATTACTATATCTATAATATGAATTTTACTGTAGGCACCCAAATAGTTGGTGCTGCTGATAACAGAGAAAATTCTGCCAACCACAGAATACTCATCACTGAGAAACTAGTCAAGAGCCCCCAGCCTCTTGATCAATGAGAAACTAGTCAAGAGTTAGTATGCCTATAGGATGAATGCTTTACTGATGTAAGAACAAATTATTCTATGGTGCAGAAACTGTGCATAGCACAGACCATGGATACAAAGAAGCATAAACCCTAATTTCATAGGTATGCCCAGAGAAGCACTAGGAACAGAAGCAGTTGTTTCAACAAAACTGTACTTTTTACAAATATTGCTAGGATCACTCAGGAAGAACAGTTTTCTACACCAACACAAACCAGAGCTTTGCCAGAGAGGTAGCTATATCTGAAGAATACTAAAACCCTAGGTGTGACCTCAGCAATTTCTTTGGCAATTATATAGAATTAGAAACCTTTGCATTTAGAAGCCTTTGAATTTAATATGGTCAAGCTTTGTGTGAATATACGACCACACTGATGGAATGGATCCGAGGATTTAAGTTGCATTTCGAGGTAAAAAAAAATAACCACAATGATTTGATAGGATATAATATTTAGCTTCTTTTTTTTTCCTTATTCTTTGACATTTAAGACAGACATTCTATCTTGAAGTTTAGTGAAGGTGAAAGAGGACTGACTTTCAAGGAGTTAATTATTTCAGGCTAGCAGCTACTGCGCCTATCATTTTTTTCCTGTGTGCAGTACTACAGATCAGACTGTGTTCAGGAACAGAGACAGTGAATTTAACTTGAATATGACAAGCAGTAATGTATGCAGGATAATACGCTTACCTCATATCCTTCATTTAAAATGCACAACACTGGAAGGAAAACGCAAAAAGCTTTGAAAGACAATCAAAGCTATTCATATTTAATACTTCAAACAAGAGGTCTAAAGTGTTGCAGAGGTGACAACATATTACAGAAAATGCCAGCATTTAGGCTTGTCAAATTAAAAAATAATAAAGTCCTATTTTAAATTTTCTGAAAAGGCAATTAATTGTGGAACCATTTTACAAAGAACGTTGTGCCTCTGCCAGAGCCTAATGGAAAAAATAGATATGATACATTATTTGTGTATTTTCCAGTAAGCAAGTGCTGAACCATAAACTGCAGAGCTTTCTGTGATGACTTCTTTTCAGTACAACAGATACTGTAAGTAAGCTCAAACGCTTTATCCATCATCCATTAAGAAGTACAGTGAGAATATCATAATCAGTGATCTCCTCAGGTACCTCATCAGCATGTCCTGTAGGTTTGACTCTCAGATCTGCAGCAGAGTATCTTCCATTATTTTGCATAGGGGCAAAATTAGGTAAAAACCCCCAAGCAATAAAAAATGCAGTGTCAAACAACACTCATATAGTAAGACATTTTTGTGTATTCACGTATTAAAAGATACATTTGTGAATAAGTCTCCAAATATGATGTACTAATTATATTAACCTTAATAAACTTTTTCATGGCCTGATCAAATTCGTGTTAATCAAGAAGTTTTTTCTTGGAAACCTAAGAGATGATAGCCTCTATCAATTGTTCTGTGAACGAGTAACTTCTAAAAATGTTTGCAGCTCTGTACGCAGTGGCTGCATCTCCTTATTACTCACACACAAGGTAGTAAGACATTTCTTAGGGGACCAGATTCCACAACAGTAAGAAGGGAGTCTTTGCTGAACCAGGTACAGCAATGTCTACTGAACATGCTAGACCCTTAAGTAAAGCACAGCCAAACTAGAAATCTCTTTGATATTTTGCCAAGAATTTTCTTGTAGTAAATTCTGAATGGAAGGAAAATGAGACTATTTGATTGTACCATGCCCATAAAGACAAGATCCTTTGGAGAGTTGTTTATGGTTTAGCATATCAACTGATTTTGCCTTTGAGGAGAATATAAAATCACTGCAGACGAAATACATAAATAATCTAATAATCTACATAGTGAAAACCAGTAATAAGCTAGTTCAAATCTAATATTAAATTCCAACATAAAATCAAATTAAAATAATCTACTAAATTTTAGTCTTAATTTTAGCCTCCAGGTATTCTCCCAATCAAGTCTGCCAGTATCATGGACTCACTTGACAAATGTGTATTTTAATATAGCCAGCAAGGTCATATACGTAAGAAATAGAAATGATTCTCTTGTATTTACAAAATGGAAGACAGAACTGAGAAATACAGGGACATTAAAAAAGTATTTAGGATTCACGGCATATATGTGGTTCCTACATGGTGCTACAGCTAAGACAGTGAATATAATCCCTGACTCTATACATGGGACAATATCAAGGAATAAAGAAACTCTATTACATCTGCATTCGTTATTATTAAGACTATTAAGGGAGCACAAAAGACAGATTTATCAGAAGTGCTAAGGGAGCTATTGTCTTCTCGCCTTCATTTCAGCTATATACTCCTGGATGTGCAGCTGAAGAGAGACTTTTTAATGCCACATCTGGACTGAAGCTGCATCCATCTTTAAGGCTCCAAATTCAGTATACTTTTTGGAAAAATTACACTGTCAAATTGGAAAAGACTCAGGGAAATCCTATGACAGTGACATACCTTGAAAAAACATCTGACAATGACAGATGGAGATAATAAATCTACTTAGTTTATTCAAAACAGCCCAGATATTTCTTGATTCTGCTATTTGTGTTATTTTCTGTATTCAAAGCCTGCAATATCAAAAAGCAACAGAATACTGTCCTCAAGTGTGTAAAGCACTAGAGATTTTTTTAAAACTTTTTGAGGGAGCATAAACATGACCGGTTGTATTTGCACAGCTGTATTTCTCTCAATACGTGAAGCATCTCCACTGCTCTGAAAATGAAGTACTTATGGTCATTAATTTTCTTTTGCTTGTATTCAGAACAACAGTTCGAAGGCAAAATATCTGTATGTTCAGTTATAGAAACCATGTGATTTAGTAACTCTACAGGTTATCAATGATCTTGCTAATCTACCATCATGAAAATTTTTGCTTCAAGGTGCTTCCTCCTTTTCCCTGCATACTTAATATTGTGTTTTATTTAAAAATTCTTACTCTTAGTTTCACTCTCTCCCACTCTCTTGTCAGCTTTCTTCAGTCCCTATACACATTGCACCTGCACTGTTCTTGGGATCAGAATATAGGTATCCATTTTGGAAGAAGAGACTTGTATCAGCACTTTTATTCTCAGTTAGGAGATAAAATACATGCATCAGAGAGACAACAAATGACATTCCATGTGTTAATATCTTTCATATTTTGGAACTTTTCAAAACAGTGTTACTTCAATGAGCCCTGTTGAACACAGAAAGAAGTAAGAATCAGTAAGAACATGACAGCTGAGTAAAGAAAGTGACAGACTTTCTGCCACTGCAGGCATCCATCCAATAAATAGCCACCTTATCCATTAGATCATGCTATGTATCAATTTTGGGGCTGTCACATTGCATTTCCTACAGATTATTTCTGTGAGGGAGGAAAGGGAGCAGAAAGTAAATCATTTATAAGAAATTCAGCTAGGAGAACCTGTTAGTGCCTTTTTTTCCTTAAAACAACTAGTTTATTTTTCCAGGAAAAGGACAAATCTAATAGCTGAGAAAATGGAATAAAGGCAACAAGAACCAAGAGCCATGCATTCTGCAGTAGAGGACTGTAATGGGATTCAGTGACTTGCACCAGTTTCTGTCAACTTCCCTTCTTTCTGCAAAAAACAGCATAGGCAATATGTACAGGAGACACTGTATGCAGTGCCTTTATTATATGAACAGCCTCACATTATTTGGGATTGTAAACAGCAGCAAAGTCATAGACACTTGTATAATGTAAGCATTAGAGCTACGTAAAGCACAGAGAATGATAGGAATCGCACAGGAAAACCTTAACATGCAGCAGCACGCAATGCAAAGCCTGTTATGCAATGGAAGTGGTGGAATCTTTAAAAAGATGCTAACAATGACCTTTCTGGCTATACTTTTTCAAATTTTGACTCCTAAATTTTATTCTGAAAAAATGATGCAACTGTGGGCCTATTTACTGAGAGTGCAGAGTCTGGACCCCTCCCTCCCATAACAGTATTTTATATATGATTAAAACTGCTTGCTCTAAATTGTTTTGAAGTAACAATTTTCCTGGAAAAGACTACATTGACAGTTTAAGAAACTATCTTTTACAATGCAGATTTTTAGCATAGTAAGATTAAGCAATTCAGGCACACAAACCTGAAAAAAAAAAACCCCACGCAAACAAAACCCATGAGATCGAGGGTAAGACAGCCGTTGGGTTTTTTTCTTCTCTAACATTGTAGTATCCTCACACTAAGATAGTTTTTAAAAAATACCATTTATCCTTCATGACTATTCAGATCTTGGCAACCAATATTCAGGACTGAAATGGATCACTTCATTGAGATAGTTTTTGCTGAACACAAGCCTTGCAGTCAGTAACAAAATTATAATTACAAAATAATAAATGCCTTATGGACCTAGTCTAAATGTACTTTGACATCAAAATCACTAAAAGCAGGAGATCAAAAACAACAGAATATCTTTCAGTTTTAAACAAATAAAGTTCCTGAGACTACCACAAAGAATAAAGAAATAAATAAATGGCACTTGTTTGGATGTGAGTGTTTACTTGCTTGTAAACATCTCCAAATATCAAATCTATTGAAATTCAGTGATCTGAGTAATAAAACAAAATCAAAAAAGTTTTCATATGAGTTTATACTCAATCCTTATATTTCACTATCTTTTTTTATGGGGTATTGGTTCCCATGTGCCTAACTCCTGATAATGCAGGCTTGCCAGGCATTATTTGCCAGCTCGCAGTTTGAAAGCTAGAGTTCAACTTTTCTAAATTGGTAGTTTCATACAATCACTGAATGCTTTGGGTTGGAAGGGACCTGTAGAGGTCATCTAGCCCAACCCCCCTGCAGTGAGCAGGGACAGCTTTAACCAGATCAGGTTGCTCACAGCCCCGTCCAGCCTGACCTTGAATGTTGCCAGGGATGGGGCCTCTACCACCTCTCTGGGCAACCTGTTCCAGTGCCTGACCACCCTCATTGTAAAAAATTTCTTCCTTATATCCAGTCTAAATCTACACTCCTGTAATTTAAAACCATTACTCCTTGTCCTGTCACAACAGGCCTTGCTAAAAGATTCTCCCCATCTTTCCTGTAGGCCCCCTTTAAGTACTGAAAGGCCACAATAAGGTCTCCTCGCAGCCTTCTCTTCTCCAGGCTGAACAGCCCCAACTCTCTCAGCCTGGCCTCGTAGGAGAGGTGCTCCAGCCCTCGGGTCATTTTTGATTCACTGAATTCATGTAATGTTAAGCATAAGTACACATGCCTGCAAGAACAGTTCTCCAGTTATATGTGAAGAGAACTGCGGTGGGGAAAAGGAGTTTTCCACTCTTCATTTCAATGCCTCTTGCTGGGTACAAGTCAGAGTATTACAATTTTTGAAGGAGTTAGTGTGAGCCAATTTGCTGGTATCAGCAGGGGGATGCAAGAGAACAGAGGTTTAGTTCACTATTTAGCACCATATATTCACAACTTTGCCCATGCAGCTGGGAAGAAGATCATAGAAGTGGAAGGATGGACAGAGGAACTCGAGCATATTCCGTGAGAAGAAACTTCTCAAGCTGGAATTGTACATCCTTAATGTGTTTAGTAGTTTGTCAGGCTTCCAATCTTTATGGTTCCATATATTTTGAGTATTTTTCATACAGAAAAATGCATTCAGGAACAATGGTGGCAATGATTTAAATATGTGATGATTACAAATACATCTTTTTATTTAAATCTGCCTGTTAATTATTTTCTGAAGTGTTTCCTCCTTCTCATCCTGTAGGAAAGAGTGAATAATTTTTCTCTGTTCATACTTTCTGTACTTTGTGTTCTTTTATAGACCTTGATGGTACTTCCCTTCAGCTTTCTCTTTCATGGAAAGACTCCTAGACCTACCAGTCCTTTCTTATACCGACTCTTGTATAAAATCTGCTCCATAATTGTGGTCACCCTCATGTAGAAAATGTTACACTACCCTTCTCCCCACCTCTTTTAAGAAACATTTCTACCATCCTTTGTGGTTTGTTTTTATTTTGAATACTCTTCACAACTCTATATCAGCATAACACTTTGTCACTGAAATGCTCTTCCAGAACTTTTACTAATATGTTGAATAATGCTGGTACTATAACATCTGGTGAATCCTACTGGTAGTCTCCTCCACTTGTGAGAATTGGCCCTTTTTTGTCATCTACATCTGGTATCTGGAAGTTAATAATCTCAAAAAAGACCTTCCTTCTTATGACAAATTGCCTTAACATTTTTAGTTTCTTAGCATCTTAGACCATGTTGAAAGTATTCGAAAGCTATGTCCATGCTAGGAAGTAAATAAAAAATAAATTAAAACAAAAACATCTACTGATCTCTTTTAATCAGTAGATTAAAACAACTGGAGCTACGGTCCCTGGAGCTATGGTTCAAAAGTTTTATTTCAGGTAAAATTTAAACTGGTGCCCCTAGACTGAACTAGTCCACCAACATGGTTTAAAACTGTGAGACCTAACATGGCTTTGGACTTAGAGGTTTCCTCACTGTCTGGGGTGCAAGTGTCTTTGATGGTACCTGGAGTGAAGCTTCCCATATGCTCCAAAATGAAATCTGTTTTAAAGCCCCCAAACCCACTCTTTGAGCTCAAACAAGAAGCAGTAAATGAGCAGCATCAAGGAATTCTTTAAAATAGTACTGCTGCTCCAAAGCAAAAAAACTAATGAAGACACAGACACACCTGGTTGGAATCCTACTATCCAAATGTTCAATGATTCCTTCAAAGAACTTGAACAGAGTAATGAGGCGTGGCTTCCTTCTGCTAAAACTGTATTGCCTCTTCTATAATCATATATTTCCATTAATTTACCAACTCAAGTTTTTATTATAATTTTTTGGGGTTTTCTACAAGTTAAAAAAGTACTATATGACTTTTTGCTTCACACTGGAGCCGTTTAAACAACAACAAAAAAATTTAGCATTTCATTTACCACCCCATGGTCAATTTAAGTTGTATATTACACAGTACACCTAGCAGTCAGTAATTTCATATTTGAGTTACTTTAGAATTTTGGGGTGAATACCAGTGATTTGGACTGGGAAGACTCGATGTACCATTGCTGATTTATTACTATTAATTTTATCAGTTCTGTTATAAAATGTCTTGGCATGTTCTTATTGGAGAAGTCATCAGATTTGTACCCTATAGAGAAAGGTGCTCCTAAGCTTTTCGCAGAGAACTCAGAATGGTTCAGTAAACATAATCAGTTTTCAAGACTCAAATGCAATGGACACAATCACATTCTCAGCCCAGCACTGTATGCTTAGCTTCTCCTCTCAGGCTTTCCTTCACTGCTTTCTAAAGCTTTGCTGAAGTTCATGAATATCAGATTTTCACTGGGCTAACATACAGATAGCACAAAGACAAGCACAGAGATTCTACTCGTATCGTGAGAAAGAGGCAGACAACTGGTCCAAATATTGCTGGTCTACAAAACCACGTTTCCTTTATTACATAATGGCTTAACAACGCATGAAGTCTTAATTTCTCATAATGTGAAAGAAGGATCATACATTGTTATTTGCAAGTGGATTATATCTGCACAGAAGAATTGAGAATTAAAAATCTGCTTAGAAATTAAAGCCACAAAATAATCAGCTTTTGTGTTCACACAGTAGTATGACAATTAGCAACATCAGCAAAGGAAAAATAGGAATTTATAGTTGCTGTTGACAAAACATCAGTTCTTACTCATTCACAGTGTGTTAGAAAGGAGCCAACTCCAGTCAGTGACAACACTGATGCATGCTGGTGAGTCAGCAACTGAAGAGAAAGGCAGGAAAAATCTGGCAGCTGATTAATAAGAATACTCTTAATACTCTTATTTATGCAAAGCGATTATGTAAAGGTCATGGCTTTTTGGGGGTGATGGTGGTGTCAGTCGTGTGATGGAGAGGGGTCACAGTACCAGGCTTAGAAAGCGTGTAACCACTCTGAGGTTTGCTTATATTCCCTCCCAAGGAGATATACCTTTTTGAAGCTTAACACTAATGTCACTCTTCCACACTGGGACTTCATGCGAGGCAGGCTCAGGAACCCTGAAGAGACACCATGTAGTGGCACTTTCTGAGGGACGCTGGCTCCAGAGCACAGGAGATCTCAGTGAGGGCCAGATGAGCATCTCTCAGGCACAATGCAGGAGACACGGGAGTTCTGCCTTTCTCATCTCAAAACTAACTTTTCATCTAGATCTGATCCAAAGAACTGTACTCTCACATGAGGTGATGAAACTGGCTAAGCTACAATAAAATATATGCTTCTACAATTCACCTGGCATGAATACTGCCACATTGTCGATCACTGCCTGTTCTACTGCAAGTCAGTTACATGAATAAACAAGATAGTCTACCAATTCCAGCATTACAAGAAAATGACATCTTGTCTCCTTAACACAAACTCTCTCTGTATTTGATCATTCCCTATTTTTCCCGATCTTTTCATTCTCACTACTTTAACCACTGCCAGTGTGCCACTACACCACTGCTTGCTCACACTTGCCCACCTCCTTTCCTCCCCTTTTGGTACTCAGTATTTTTTTGGAAGTTATTGTACAGTGATATTCAAAGCCTCCAGTCAGGATGAAAGTTCTCTCACTTCTATAAACATGTAATGAAAAGCAACCTTTTCTAGATCAGCAGGTAGCAAGTGTAAAAAAAAAAAAAAACAACCAAAACCTAAAAAAAGTAGTGAAGGTAGTATAGTAACAAAGTGCAAGAGGTTCACATAGAAATAGTTTCATTACAAGTGAATCATAGAGTTTCATAAATAGTTCAACCTCTTATAGGAAATAAAATAAAACCTTTTTAAATTAGTCTTGTGTTTCTGTTAATATACTTCAGAGCAATGTTGGCTTCGAGATTTCTTAATGCTTTCTAATAAAGCACACAAGATGGCATTAAAAAAAAAGAAGTCCATTTAAATACACTTTAAAAGATTTCAATTTGTACATGTTAGGGGAGTAAATGATGGCTAATGTGTTAAAGTTCTGGGTTTTGTTATTTCTAAAATGATGCAATTAGCCTCCAAGGTCAAACTCAATGTTACATTGTAACTATTTTTAGCAAGTAAAAAATCACTTTACATCTACAGTTAATTGCAGTTAATTTGGCCTTTGAGATGTACCAGTATGAAAGCAATAATGGTTTTTAGTAACAATATAGTAAGAAATGGATAACCTACTGAGAGGAAAAAATGAAACATCCATGGAGTCTAAGAGTGTCCAATCACATTTCTTTATACTTCTCATCACATTACACCAAAGAAAGATGTTTCAGGTTGAGGTATGAAGTAAAGGTGAAGATAACCTCTTTAACTTCTCATCACTACTCTTTATTTATTGCAATTAGTGAAATATGTGTCAAGGTAAAACAGTTTTCAACCGTACAAGCCTGTTTGGTAACCAGTGAGCTCAACCAGTCAGTCATCGTTCTCCACAAGTACACACATCCCCAAAGTTAACACTGTTGCACGTGTAGCAAGTAGCTGGACAAGATGCCCTCCAGAGGTCCCTTCCAACCTCAACCACACTGGGATATCCAGTGTGAATTCTGCTTTTACCTTTTGTAGAGTTCATGTCTCTTCTTGCTCCACTTCCAAGAGAACACAGCTGTGTTCATAAGAACTAAACAAATTCCTTAGGAGAAGGAATAAAATGTACTCTTCCTGAAGAAAAAGTACTCAAATTTTTGTAGCTCCACTTATTACAATTTATGCAAATTATTTCATAAGCTAAATATTTAAACAAGCATTCAAATAACTCATCAGAAGAGGCTCTGCAATCACCATCCCTCAAAGTCTTCAAAATGATATTGACTATTCCAAAAAAAAAAAAACAAAACCAACAACCCCACCAAAGACTTTAAACAAGCTTTTGGGACAAATGTCAGGCTACAGTACAGTAAGACACAAATTGGATACTTGTCCTTTTATCCTCGCATTCTAGTCATCCCTTTTAAAAATTCTCTTCAAGAGCAATGGCAGGATTCCCATTTCTGTCATGAACATGGTCATGGAGTGAACAAGTCTCCATGCAACCATATTCAGATCTCCTGTCATTGGGTTTCAGAAGCGCTCTGAATACAATAGGATTTTTATATCCTTCCCTTCTACCACCACCTCCCCACCATATATGCACATAACTAAGTATTCCGGATTTGTGAAGAAGAATGGGCTGGCTTTCATTTTATTATATTATTTACTCTGCTGGATCACACCTTCCAGGTATTAGAGGTTAAACTTAGTTAGGGCAGTACACTGGATGGTGGGGGTGAGGCATATCTAATCATTCCTACCAGCTGTTCTCTATATTTACTGGAGAAACAAAAATGGTGCAAACTTGAAAGACTGCTTAATGCAATGAGGTAAATGTATACATAACCAACAAGACATATACAAACAAATGTTGAATCCTTGCTGATTCTACAACAAAAATTATGAATTTGAAATGTATATGCACAATGGAAGTCAAGCTTAGTGATCAGGAGTGGCAAAGCCAATACAATACAATGCTGAGGAAGTGCATTAGAAGAGTAGCGAATCACAAAAAGTTATTGATAATGATATTGGATTGAATAATTATATTTTGGGTTTATGTGTTTATGTGAGCAATCTGTGATGGCTATATACTGAAGAGTAACCCAAGGCAGAAGAAAGGGTACACAGAATTCCCGTGTTAGCTAGAGCTTCAGCAAGGGAAAATGCTATTGAAGTGTGTCCAGATTCATAACATTTTCACTGGTTTTTAATAAAATCACAAAAAAGTTTTCAAATCTTTCTCTGGCTGCACTACATACAGGAGCTTGCAACAATATGAAAAGACAAAGAAAAAGAGAGTTATGTGTAAAGATATGTTGAAAAAAACCTTCTCTTCTGCGGAAAATACTGATCCTTGACAATCACTAAGTTAAAATGTAAAAATGTGTATTAGGATGACCAGTTATGTCAACAGAACATTGTACAACACACTGAATGAAAAATATTCTTATCCTGACAGAAAAAAAATATTTGCCTCCTCCATTGAAGTGACTTCCTGTAAATTTTGGCAGCAGTTTCCAGTTACATGTTCCACTACCGGTCATTTTGATTTTTTTTTTCAGTACTGAGAATAATAATTTTATAATTCAGTTATATTTTTGCACAGTATAGAAACATATCCCTACAAAGAAAACTTTATCATAAAATACTTTTTGACAGGGATGAGTTAACCCTATGTGACACCCTGAAAGTGAGTAATCCAGTTCTAGAATTCCCTGACAAAATGGAAGAAAAAGTAATTTCACCTGCAATTGGTTTTCATTGTAAGACTAAGGCCTAAAAGCAGAAAAAAAAAAAATAATAGCTATTTAGCTATCATTTTCCAGAGGCTTAAAACTGTGTACTTTACAGGGTGGGATTTTTTTTGGGGGGAGGGTGGTGGGAGTGGGGGGTGGGTTTGGTCTTGTTTTTCTTATCTGCTTTGCGTATCCACTAGTCAGCTGCATACTAGGGTGCTTTATGCCTCTTTCACTGCAGCATATTCTGGTCTAGTTTTTATCATTAGTATAGAAAACTTGCAATATAAGATCGTACTCAATTTGTAAATTCTTCTAGGCTGAACTGGGTTTGTTATGCATTTACTTGAAGGTGTTCTTAAGCCACTGGCTAAATACTTGATAGGATGATTCATGTAGGTGATCAGTTTGTAGCTGGAAAGAAAATGAGTATTATGTAACTGCATTTACTTATTATTTTTCTTCCTTTATGTTTTCTACATCAGTATATTTTCATTAACAACTGTGATACTTGTTATATGAATCTCACATAACAAGGAGGCAATTTCTGGTTATTTCTTCACAGTTACGATAGTTGAGAACAACCTCTACTGAACTTCTTAACAATTATGACCTGTAGGGCTTAGATATTGTGTTCAGAAATTTAAAAAAACCCTGTTCTTCAGTGATGAATTCTTTTCATGCTGATTTTGTCAACCAAACGCACTACTGGAAATGAATAGCCATCTACAATGACTAAGGTAAACTAAACTAGCTAATATTCAGCTACTGCTTTGACTCCAAATTCCTGAAATCGATTTTCAGGAATATAGATGTATGTTATTTTTAAGAAGGCTCAGAGAGATGGACAAGTATTCAATATGTATTTTTATATATATGCTAGCTATTCTCCTGCTAACTATTTGAAATTTACCATCTAAAGCCAAATCTGGCCTCCATGGCCTCTTTTAGCAAATAGTACAGCTTTGATGAACATAGGCCCAAATTTGAAGGGCCCAGGTCCTGGGCACAATGAACTTTAGTTCATTATTTATTCTAAGAAAATATGCAAGTTGTGTTTTATGGCCAAAAGCCAATTAAAGTAAAACATATGCTCATTATAGTTCTGCAAGTCTTTATTCTGGCATTATCACAGAGTCTAAGAAATAGTGAAAACAAATAATTGCTACTGAAAGAACAAATGAATGGTTGGAAAAGAGGTACTGAACAACTAATTAGACAGTTTTAGAAAACGTTTTGATTATTTTATATCATTAACTTGGTCAAAATTTCAGTTCTTACTAGCCTACACCCATCATCTGTCTTGTATTTCTAGAAAATCACTGGAGCGTAATTTGACGATTTTTAGAACAGTAGATCATTAATTAAAGATTTTTTTTACAGTAATTTAAGGGGTGAACACTGTCCATAGCCAGAGGATTGGACCATAGCAACTACACAGGCATTCTGGGTCCAGGTAATGGGCTCCAAAGTCAGATAAACTTCCCTTTAAGAAACAATTCCATTACAAGAAAAGTGCACACAGAAGAAAAACAGTTCTTTTATCTCAGTTACATCATCAACACAATCCAAAGCTGCTTCTCCCTCTCCTTCTGGGCAGGCTATCTATAGCAAGACCCAATACTGTCAGAGGTAGCCAAATCCCGGGAGCAGTGGCCTTCTATCCCCAGCTCTAGCCAGTAGCAACACCGAGTACACATTCCTGATGGGCACACACACATGCACACGCATGCCCATGTGGCTGGCCACCCAGATCTAAAGAGAGCAGAGCCTTCTCCAGAACACATACAACCAACACTCATGTAAACATGAAGCCCAGATGATACAATCCTGTTCTTCCTCTCTGTCTGATCAAGATTGAAGGCTACTAGTAGAATAAATACATACACAATATGGGTCTTCCTGGTAGCTGGTCTTTGACCAGTTTATCCAGTAAGCAGCCCTCAAACCCCAGTCCCCTCCAGTGGTTGGCCCCTGGACCTATAAGTCCCTGAGGTTTGTGGTCACATTCTAGTGGCTGGTATCCTACTCGCCAGGCAGTCAGGCTTGAATTTCACCACCCTTCACATATACACACTTAGAATAGAGAAGACACCCCCACAAAAGATAGACTGCTGTGATCAAGCATAGGGCTCAGTGAGGTAAGCGTGCTGACCAGCAACTTGTTTACACTCAACTAGACCCTTCTTCCCCTTTTTTCCTCTTTCTTTTGCACGCTGCTACCCTGACCCACCTTGATCCTTTCCTTTCCCTGCCTTTCGTCCTTTCCTAAAGCATCCCATAATAATTCTCACATATTCCCACAACTGCCTAACAGAATCCCAAAATTCTCATCTCTCTCACCTGCAACCCACAGCCCTACGCCCCTTGAAGCCATTAACACCCTTCAGTTTGCACGCCATACTGGTGAGAGCTTCTTTTGTTCACTCATCTTGGTGGGTTTCCCTGGTTCCAGATACCAACACCCCTGTGACTTCAGTATTTTTTGTGTGTATAGGATGTGGTATGTTTCTTTTTAATCTGTACTTTTGGTTTACAGAGGAAACATCCTACCTGATGTGTAATAAGTATGTTTGTAGGGATGTGCACCTGCCTGTGGGTGAGACACTTTTCATGGTTTTGTAACTATAAACAACATTGCCTTAAACATGGAGTCACTGAGCTAGTTCCTAGACTGAGATTAAAAGATTGTTTTATTTCAACTTCTCTGTTGTGCATGTCTGAAGCGTTATTATGACATTCCGTTATTGAAAAATGTCTCCACTGTTGTGTGCACAAGGACAAAGGAAAGACTGGTAACATAGATGAGTAAATATTGTCAAAGGTAAAACTAAAATGGAGTGACTTGAGCACTTTTATAGCAATACTTCTAGAGGACATCCACACTTTTGGCTGTCTCCTCCAGGACATATCTAAGGAATAATGGACATCTACACTGTAGGGGCAGTTGCATCCTGTGGATTAACTATATGCTTCACCAGAAATGTCTTTAAGCTTGACTGACTGAACACTGGCAGAGGCCTTAAAGTGAAAGCAAGCTGACGCCCAGTTGGATATTTTCAACAGAAAACTGGTGCTTTTTTTTTTCCCTAAGGGCAACATCTTAAATACATTATGATTATCTGTTTTATTAACAAGACTCTTAGATAATTTGAAAAATCTTATTGATTTATTACAATTGCAACCTTTATCAGATGACAGCATTGTTGTATCTTTTATTTGTTTTCAGAACTTGCTTCAAAACTAAATTTGCTCAGTTATGTGCCTGGACAATTGCAAATTTACTTTCTTGTCCTTTTTCATAAAATCAATAGAAAGTATTAAAGGCTGGTTTATTCCACTAAATTACATGATTCGTGAATGCTGTACACAAAAGTCATGTCAGGTAGGAAGGCAGGAAGTCTGCAAAGGCCTTGCACTTATTTCTAAGTAAATACTTAGTTCCTGGAAGGCAAAACTTAATTTAGCAAATACTGAAGAAGAGGTGGAAAACACTTGTGATGTTGCCTTAGGACTGCCATTAAAGCATGGCAACACTCTCTATTATTACTAGACATCTGTTAGCAATTCCAATAGAAAGTAATTAATAAAAAAAAAAATATTCTTTCCTAGGCCATTATATTTATTATAGTACTCTCCATTTGGTCTAATGTGGATAACAGTGAAGGGAAATTGTGGAGCTAATTACTAGTATGGTTTCCAGAATCCAACAGTATAATCTTGTTTGACAATAAATGGAGAGAATTCATGCTTAAAGGGCAATATAATAACTGTTCTCCTTGTGCCAGAAAAGAGGAACTTGAGAACTCTGGGGTGATGACAAAGTAAATTGCACAAATAAAGACCAACATAAAATGGAAAGCAGGTTGTGTGAACTCTGGAAGAGAAAGCATGAGGAAAGAGGCATCTCTGTTGACAAGGAAAGATATTAATTTTGCTGTCAGCTGTGGTGTTATTGCAACTCAGGGAACAACTGAGGAAGAATGAGTATATGAAGTATCTAATTCTACTGAGAGTGACTCTGCAGGTAATCATAAACTGCAGTAAGAAACAGTAGATCAAAATCATTGCTGTTTTATGCCTGGAGATTGTTCACCCAAAATATAACACTAGTGAATTTGTAACAGGCCAGTCTGCACAAGGTTGATAATAAAAACATTCTTATGACTCAAGTTTGGAACTGTAAGAGAGAGACAGTAAACGTATAACTTGCTAAAATATGTTCACACAAACAAGATACCTTAAGGCTTTTTCAGCAATTTCATACAAAGAAAATGCGTTGATTCTTCCTGCATGGTCAAAAAAGAGTGCAAAGCAGGGCTTGCATTAGTCTTAGAAAAGAGGTCAGAACAGCGAAGGTTCAGCTTAGGTATAGTGAAAAATCCTTATAGATGTCAGTTAAACTTAGTTAAACTTAAAGACAGTTCTGTATAAAATCTGAAGACAGTTCTGGAACAGTGCTGAGAGACAGAACAAATGTAACTCATCAGCTTCTTCCATACAGAATTGTAAACATAAATTTGTTATAAGCTAGTTGCCTTAGTACCAGTACTACAAATTAAATGCTACAAATACTCGAGCCATAACTAAGGCTGTAGCCTGGCAACTTACTGCACGTGAGAAGCTCTCTGCTCCTGTGTTGAACCTCACTGATATAATGACCTCAGAGTAAATGGACTTGGCAATGTTAGGTTAATGGTTGGACTGGATGATCTTAAAGGTCTTTTCCAACCTAAATTATTCTATGATTCTATGATTTCCAAGATTCAGGCTGAATGAATATTTCAATAAAAAAGTCATATTTTACAACTGTCGCTCAGCAATCACGTGTTAAAGTATTATATTTTACTGTCTCACTGCAGTAAGTGAAACAGGCTTTCAAAACACGGGTCTGCGTACACCTGGGAGTTTTTTGCCCTAGCCTTTTTACCACATGGGACAGTGATGAATACCACAGCACTAAGTCAGAGTACATCTGGATGCCAAAACTGTAAGGTGATAGGCACTTGGTTTATGATCGCTGATGTCAAGTCCTGCAGTTGCTACTCTGAGCTCAACCAGTACTCAAAAGATCCATGCTGATTATACACACATTAAGCATAAAAGTAACAAAACCAGTAAACTAGCAATTGCTATAAATACATGTGAATATACATATGCATGTGGGCATTGGTATGATGTTGTAATGAGAGTAGTGCTAAAGGAGGAAGCAGATTATTCCATTGCTTCAGAGAAATATTTCACCATGCCACCCAGCACTGCCAGATGCAGTGTTACTGCAAACTTCATAGCACTTTATCACTTGTATCTGAATTAATGTCTACACCTATGGTTTATATATAGCCCCGCCTTGCCTCCCCAAAAGCACCAAGGTTACACCTAATTGCGGTGGAAAGTGAAGGACCCAAGAAGAAAAGAAGTAATCATTCATACGCACCCCCAGCCCACAAAAATCTCTGTAAAGACAAAGGCACCCAAACTATACAAATATCTTCTAGAAAATAAAGAAAAAGAGATGTCTGACTATCACAATCCCACTGAGAAGACAGCTCCTGCCTAGTAATGGATCCTGACAGCTGATTTGGGAAGCCAGTTTACTAAACACTAACAGAAATTATCAAACCACTGAAACTTTACTGTACTTGCTACATATCTTTATACTATTATAGTTATTAATGTGTTACAGTGTCTTCACCTCTGTGGCTATCTATCTTGGTCCTCTAGCACAGTGACTTCTGTTGTAATACATCATTTAGCATTGGTATGGAAATGGTGGTGGTGTCATAGTTTCATCTTTACGACAACATTCCAAGAAGAATGAAAAATAAAAGTTGTCTGCCTGAAAATCTATTTTAAAGGCTGTTACCTTTGGCTTTTCATAACAGTAGCAGTAAAAACTGTATGAAAGTCACATTAGTCAGAATGACCATTTCAAGCCATTATGTTAAATGTGGAAAGCCCCAAAACGTTCTCCTTTGATGTTTTGTTTGTAATAATGACACCCCTCCACAGTGAAGCAGAGTACATCAGCTATGTACTGTCTGTACAGAGAAACAGAAAAACCATTGCCTCTGTAACATCTGCCCATAGGTTACAGAAGACACCATCACTTCTGTAAACTGCTATTTTGAGACTGTAAAATACTGCAAGCTACAATTTCCATGTTTAGCATAGTGAAAGATGATAAAAGTGGCCAGGCAGAATACATGGAATTTGTTCTGACAGTTCCTGTGCAATTTTTCATTCAGATTCTTTTCAATTATTTTCTACTTTGATATAGGTAATTCATACTATAAATAATAAGAATTTATAGGAGCAGACAGAGCACAAGGCTGTCTTTGCTCCAGATCGCAATGTTGTGCTTGCTATCATTACTTAATACTACAGCTTCCAGAAGGATCTATCTAGAGTTCATGTAAGCAGTAAATCTCATTCCAATTTTCCCTTAATGGAGAAAAAACTTAAAACAGAGATCTTATTTTTAATAAAAATTTTTGCAACAATTCACAGAAAAGAGTATTTTATTCTTATAAACTACAGTAAACTAGAGATTCTCTTTAAAATTCAGTACAGCAAAGACAGCTTCTTTTTTTCTGTGCTGTACTAATGCTACGTTAATTTCTGTAAAGGAAATGCAATTTTACAATTTTTTTTAAATCAGGCAGGGTTACTAATGACCATACCTTGAGAGAATCAAATTAAATAAATCATAGAATTATAGAATCCTAGAATTGTTTAAGTTGGAAAAGACCTTTAAGATCATCCAGTCCAACCATTAACCTAACATTACCAAGTCCACACTAAACCAATCAAGGGCAGACTAGACTAAACCATGTCCCCAAGTGCCACATCTACCTGTTTTTTGAACACTTCCAGGGATGGTGACTCCACCACCTCTCTGGGCAGCCTGTTCCAATGCTTGACCACCCTTTCCGTGAAGAAATTTTTCCTAATATCCAACCTAAACCTCCCCTGGAATGAAATGGAAAGAAACGAATCTGCACACTTATTCAGTTAACAATAAAGATTATGCAGATAACACTCAAATATGTATCTGACTTCTTTTTGAAGCTAATACACATATATTGTTTATCTGGTTCTTCACATGTACCAGTAAAATATCACGTATTTTAAGCTTACGCTTTACTATTAAACCTATTTAGGTAAATGGTATTAAAAAACTTACAAAAATAATTCTGGTGCTATTTATCCCTGTATTTGTCAGCATAAACATAGATTACCTTATGGTAATCTCCTATTAAATGTTTATTTCCTACATCCCTGGAATTCAGCAGTCTGCATTCTGCTTATAAAGACTCTAGCAACTACTCCTGGAAAGCACACAGAAAGACATTTTCATCCTACAAATAGAAAAGTAAGGTGAGATAAAAGGTTAGGGATTGATCTGTCCTTGGTTTACACCAATAGCCACAAACAGCTCACATCCAGACACTGAAAACTATGCCATTCCACATCGTCTTAAACACAAAGTTTCAATTCATTGTGCAGAGGCACACAAAAACAAAAAACATGGTTTTGATAATAAAATTTTAAAAATCATATGGATTTTCTGTAAGTCATTTACATTTAAATAGTAATATGAATCATAGAAGTTGTCACACATACTTTGACATACGAGTCAGAGTATTCTTTCCTCATCCCCATACATTAATCATTGTCTTCTTACAGCAGCTTTAGAGAAGCTGAACTTCTTTTGACTGAAATGCAACATTTCCATGCCACATGCAAAACCAAACTATTTGGAAACTTGCCCATTAATTGCATACCTATAATGGTGATGCAGAATGATGTTGGATAACAAAGTCTCACTTGCTGAGACTCGGGGCTAATTGATAGTGTGTTCCTTTGAAGTCCATATTACTTACCATTTCAGATATTCCTGTTGAAAAATACCCTTTAGAAGACTCCAAAAGTAACTGTGGTTAGTAAGAAAGCTATGAGGCCAAACTGACTGAAATACAGATCCCACATGGACTGCAACTGTCTAAGCTCAAGATTCAGTCCCATCCCAAGTTAATTTTAGTTTGTGTTGTTTTCTTTATTGCTGACTGGGGAACAATGAATTTCAAATTGCTCTATTTTGCTCATATCTCAAATTTAATTTGGAAACAAAATCAGTGGAGAAAGATCTAGTCTGCCTGTTTAGTGAATAGTCTTACCACAGACATCACATTTTTTATGAAAAGTATTTATAAGATGTATCATTGCACATATACCAGACAATGTGTTTTAGGGGAATGCAGTGGAAATTATTTCACCCTAAAGGTAATGAATGGATCAAATTTAAGATGTACATACAGCTGTTCCTGAGTTAATATCTGTTAAAAATCAGTTCTTTTATTTTGGATACTTACATTCTCTGATGCCCCAGATGCTGTGCAGTCCCTGATAATCATGCCCTCCCCACCTCATCCTAAATTACATGTGTCTATACAGTTATAGTCATTTGGCATAAAATCCAAACTTTCATTTAGAAAAAAAAAAGAATATAAATGTCAAGGTGACCTACCTGTTTATACTCTTGGATGTATCAGCATGCAGCACAATAAAATCTGTTCTTTCGCCTACACTTCAAGACATTGCTTATTACTAACATAAATGAAGATGCATTCCTTTTATAAAGCACTATTTCGACGTTACTTCTGTCCCGACTTCCAGTCACATGAAAATTATCAAGTAACCTTGCATATTCGTACCTGCTTTTATACATGCATATTTTGCTGTTCAAAATTTTTTATATATCCCAGTATAGGTCAATTGTTTATGCTTTACTCTCATTACTTGTTTCAAACGCAGACATCTCTTTTCCCAACAACTTTGCATTTCCTAGGAACTAGCAAGTGTTCCCAGTAAAATTATTCTTAAATTTAAAAATGATTCATTTTAAACCTCTAAATGACTTCTTTCAACATTATGAACATATACCACTGTATTACTGTATCTGATGGTCTTTTTCGACTGGAACCAAAGGCATCTGAATCTTGATTCATAATGTCTTCTGAATTTTACCAGGAAGTATTAAACTACAGGAAATACTTTGCAGTGCAGACAGAAAACAGACATATAACATTCACGTAATAAGAAATATTTATGCTTTGTGTGAACATTTCCTTATATTTAAGCTGGAGAAACTTTTTACACACACAAGAAAAAAAAACCCTATTCCTTGTCAAAATTTAGGGAATAAAAGCACAAATAATGAAGCATATAACCACATTGTCACTACAACAGTTACTCTTGTTATGAAATACATGATAGCGTCCAAAGATCCTACTCAAAATAATACTGGAATTTTCAACTTTTAACATGAAAAAACATTTAAGAATATGACAAGGCTCCACTGAAAATTAAATATTTTGTCCTTGATGGAGAAAAGATTATCGCTTGGAAAAGAATCTCAAATTTTCAATTACTTAAATTTTTGCAAAGTAACAGAAATGACAGATACTTTGCTCACATTTACTGCCACTCCCAGACTTTCCAACATCTCTTTACAAAACTGTGGATGACTGATCAATGAAGGAGGAACTAGAAAAAAGAATCATTCTTTGGAATTTTCAAATACAAGTGCTATGCTTCCCAATAAATTTTCAAACATGACTGTAGGAAAACAAATGTTGGAATTTTTCCTCAACAACCAGCAGCATTTGGTTTTCAAGCTATTGTTACACAGATAAACCTCTCAGTTATTCAAGAGAATAAGTGCTAAAAGGAAGTATGAAAATGTCACTTCTCTAGAGAGACTGCAGCAATAAAAACATACTGGACACCACCAGAACTACTACATGATCCCATACATATTTGCTAAGCCAAGCCAAATTTCCAGTGATTTTGGGGCAGGGGGGCGGGGGGGAACCACAAACCAAGAACTCAAATTGCAGTTTGTTTGACTGCCTGAATATTCCTTCCCAAACAATCTGGGTGAAATTTGCTCTAATTGCTGTACATGTGTACAGAAGCATTCAACAGCAAGACTGGTTAGGACACCTTTTTCATCCTTTTCATCAGGAATGATGAAATGGTAAGGATCAAAGCTTGAGAAAAGAAATAAAATTATCTTTCTCATTTATCTTTGATTCAAAGGGACTCTCTGTTAGTCTTCATTATTCTCAATACTTATGCATAGTAAAATTCTCACATACCTGTCCTATAAGGGCAGGTATTTTAGACTTGAAAGAGAAGCAAGTACAGGGCCAAAAAATATATCAAAATTCCCTTTTTCAGAAAATATGTTAACACAGGTTTAAAGAAGGGAACACTTTTACACTTCAGTCTGTCTGTAGAAGAGAAACACAGAAAAATTCTTAAGTTTTCAAATCTTACAATTTCTTTTCCCATTTTATATCTCACAAATTGATGAAAGCGTTTGAGAACAGAAGCTTAAGAACAACCATAGAGTATACAGAATATCATTCTTTTTCTTACTGGAACATGATGGAAATTGAGTTTAAACTCTACCATGACATATCTAGACATTTTTTTTTCCCAGAATATACTAGCTTAAAGAAGCTTTCAACACTAGCAAGACTTACAAGCTCATAATTTTTCCCCTTAGTGAAATTTGAAGCATTCTGAAATGCATCTCTGTAATCTAGCAATTCATTTTTACTGATAGAATCATCTTTTAGGTTAGAGTTTCTAGTTTCAATTTGCTTAAAAGCATAGTAGCTGTTTTGTGGGAGCTTTCAATGTCACAATCCTTACAGTATCAAAATGTATTTTCCTATTTGTATGTTGCATTACTCAGTTCAGAAGGGTGTGATAGAAAGTATGTTATATTTATATGTGACTGGCTCAGAAAATAGTAAACTTTTTATTTTCATGTTACAAATAGTGTTTTAATGCTTTTAGCTTCAAGCTTCCTTGAAAGATCACAAAAGATTTTAAAAAGTAAGGTGACTTTATTTCTGTTTGAATATATTTCATGCATCTGGTCAGAACTATGAATCTTTGTATTTTTATTTGGCCCTCAAAAATATGATTTATTGCTCTGAAACTTACGTACTGTAACACTGCATTATTTCCAATATAATAATTTATTAAAAATCTTTTTCAATCACAGCTGACAAACAGCAAGAACAGTGCTTCTGTACCCACAAATGCAAATCTCACAGCAGAATTCACAACTGATAAATAGAAAGTAGTAAAAAAACCTCTGAACATTATGTAGAAATTTTTCCATGTTTCTGTCAGAGGTCTACTATAAAATGTTAGACCTTAATGGAAAAAAAATTAATGAAGAACAGCATATACTGCTTTCCAAAGAAACCTCAAAGCCTTTTTAAAAAATTACATATTGTAGAGATTGCACAGAAATCACTTCAACATGCCTAAGTTCAAGTTTTATTTAAAATCAGTAAGTAAGAAAGCAAATCAAAGTTTTTAACCTGAGAATTTACTCTCAGAAACATGGGGAAACTGAAAATATCACAACTGCTTAACATTAATCTTTCTCTAGATAAACAGGTGCATCTTCATTTGGCTTTAGTCAGTTTTCATCAACATGGTTCTCAAATTGCTCCATCCGTCTTTGTGTAACTCAGATCTTGGCCTTCATTCATATCATTACAAAATTTTGTTCTTCAGTATGATGCATACGAAAAAACTGACGGTCCTACTTTCAAATGTAAAAATATTTATCTCTGACCTTACCATTACTGCCCAGGAACAAGATCCAGGAGTTATAATACAAAATACTGTATTGGCTCAATACTGACTAGTGATCATGAAGGCAGATCAGTTTTTAGAACAAGCGACAGAACAACTGTTTTCTTTTTAGCTCCGCAGTGTGACCTGCTTATTAAATGTCTTCTCATCCCCTTTGTGTCAAAGAGGATGTATTAGAACTAGAAAAGGTCCAACGAAGAACAGCAAGGATGATCAAAGGTATAGGAACAAACTGGCATGCTAGGACTTTTCACCACTGCAGAGAGAAAACTGTCAGCAAGGTAGGAACAAAGCCTAGAAAATTGTGCAATATGGAGAAGGAAGATAATTATTAACATTTACTGCTTCTCCTAATACAGGAACTCCAGGCATCAAAAGAAGCTATGAAGCAACAGCCTTAAAATGAAACATAATGGGGTTCCTCACATAACGTGCACTTAAGATGCTGAATCCCTTGTTTCAGGACACCATGGAAGCCAAGAATTTGCAAGAGAAAGCAAGACAGAAAGAGAAATCTCTTGTAGATTACAAGATACATAGAAACCAGCTCTGGGTCAGCAAGTACTTGAGATGGCAACACCAGGAAGTCCTGAAAATCTTCAAGGCAAGTTTCATACAATCGCGACGTAATTTAGGTCAGAATGGTCTGTCAGATGTCCTCTGGACCAAACCCTGTCCACAGCTGGGCCAGCTTCATGGTATGACCAGATTTCTCAGGCCTGTGCCCAGTCCAGTTTTCAGTATCTCCAAAGACGAAGATCCCACAGCCTTTCTGGGCACCTGTTTCAGTATTTGACCACCTTCATTAAGAAGAATTTTTTTCCTTGAATCTAAACAGAATTTCCTGTGTTCCAACTTGTCCTTGTTCACGTGTGTTGTCATCACACACCTGTGAGAAGAGTCTGGCTCTATCATCTCTTCACCTTCAAATTAGGTAGCTGAAGACAGCAATAAGCTCTTCACCTTCTCTTCTGATGGATGAACTGGCCCACATTTCTCAGCCTCTCCTTGTGTCACATGCTTCAGTTTCTAAATCACCTTGGTAGTCCTCCACTGGATTTGCTTCAGTATGTCCATGTCCTTCTGTACCAGGGAGCCCAAACTGGACATAATACTTTAGATGCAGTCTCATTGGTGCTGAAGAGAGGGGAAGGATCACTTACCTCAACTTGCCAGCTACAGTGTATTAACAAAGTCCCATACATAGGTGGCTAGGTTTCATTGCTGCAAGGGCACACTGATAGCTCACGTTCCACCTCTTGCCCATGAGGTCTCCCACATCCTCTTCTGCAAAGATGCTTCCTAGCTCTTCTGCCACCAGCCCATTCTGCTGTATGGAGCTTTTCCACTGCTTGTGCGGGACTTGACCTTTCTATGACGTTTCTGTCAGACCCTTTCTCCATCCATCAAGATCCCTTTGAAAGGCAGTTCTGCTCTCCAGTGTACCAACCACTCCCCTCAATTTGGTGTCACCACAAACTTGTTGAGCATATACTCCAGTCCACCAGGTCATTAATGAAGACTTTCAGCAGTACTGGCCCCAATATTGATCTCTGATAACCTGCCACCAGTTGGACTTTGAACTGCTGAACTTTGAATACTATCAGCCTGCTAGTCATATTAGTTTCCCATCCAACTTATAGCCAACTTTTCCAGCCCCTATCTCACCAATCTGGCTATTTTGACAGAGGAACCCATGCCAAAAGCCTTGCTAAAAATCAAAGTAAACTATATCCACCACTCCCATTTTTGTTCCTTTCATATGAATTCATGTGCCAACAGGTAGAACTTAATAATCTTATTGGGACTTCAACATGGAGATAAAAAAGGCAGATGAGAAGATCAGAGAAACTTGCTAGGAAGAATAATTCCTAAAACCAATTGTAATAGCATCCACTGTTTTGGACAGCGTAATTTTGCCCAGACATTTAAATGAGTAACAACAAAAATACAATAGGAGCAAGTGTATCATGTACATTAGAATACATCTATTCAAGGCTGTGAAGATGTTAAAAAAAATCATTAGAAGTGATCCTAAAACTACAGGAAATGAGCATATAGTTTTGGTTTTTAACGGAAATACATGTTCAGACACCTCAGTCAAAGTGCAAGGCCACGAGCTATCTGTATTTTGAATAAAAGACATCTTAGTGGCAAAATATGCTAGAGTCCCAGAAACCCAAGTATTGCAACAACCCAGTCATGATAAAGCAAAGACACCAATATGCAATTTTAAATCCTTTGTCCTTCTTGCTGGATAACAAGTGTTTTTCTGATAGTTTTTTTAACTAATAAAACTAAGGGTAGGAGACAACACGTATCACTGTAATTAGAAATACATATTTCAAAAGATAATTAGACAAAACCAGATCATATTTTAAGAGGTCAGTGATACTTATTGGGAAAGTAAAAATGTTGAAATCTTTTATGTACCTTCTCTACTAAACAAATAACTAAAAAAAAAATTTAGGGTGATAACTGACCCATATTTGGCATGAAACTACCTGCTGCTCAACTGATACTGTTTAGAAAAACAGGAATGCAAAACTGAACTTTTCTCATTACCAATTTTGATATTAAATTAGCATATCTGCTGCTTTTAAAGACAGCTGATATTCAGCAGATTCATTATTTTGTTAAGTCTCAAGATTTTACTAGCTGTTCATGGAATGAAACAAAATATAAATCAGAAAGTATATTTTCTGTGAAATTATTAACTACAAGTTAAGGTATTTTGCTGCTATTTCAGATGCCTGCAAAATTATACTGTCCAACGTTTTGAAGCAAAGAGATAATTCTCACTTCTAGCTTTTATATAATAATTGACCACAATTGCAGTAACTGGAGCTCATTACTTCTGCATTTTTTGTTTCACTTGTAGTCACTAAAGGAAATCTAATCAAACCCTCTTCTAAGGAGATTTCACTATAAACAACGAAATAAAAAAATTACACCTCCATGCAGGTGTGGTTGTCATGAGAAATTATCTATCAAAAACCCTACAAAGAGTTTTCAGAAAAAAAATACAATAAACAATAAAAAGTGTGCTTTAAAGCAAAAATCATCCTTAGAAAGTAAAGAAGAAAATTCTATTAAAAATTCTTTGTATATTCAAAACTTGGCTGGATATGACCCTAAGCAGCATGATCTAACTTTGAAGTTAGATCCAACTTTGAGGTTAGCCCTGCTGTGAGCAGGAGGTTGGACAAGCTGACCTCCAGAGGGACCTTCCAACCTAAATTATTCTGATTCTAGGCTTGGGAAATAGTACACGGGGGGGTGGGGGGGAGGGGGGGTAATCAGAACTAAATTATGAGAGAAAGTAATATCCTTATTAATCTTTCAACCAGAATATAACATGAATTTTTAGCAATTTCTGGAAATACGGAAGAAGATTATATATGGTGTGATTAAAGAGATTGATATTAGAAATTAATTTTCAATAGTATTTTCCATACAAGATGGATTTCTTAGCATTAAGTTTATCAATTTCTATTATCAAGCTCGTTTCAGCAATGTATGACTGACAAAAAAAACAGCTATCCAAGCTAAATAAAGACCTATGGGTCATGTGTCCTTGCCCTGGGTGTGTTTTTATTTCTACTTACAACTAGAGCATTTCTGTCAAAATGTTTGATTTAAAATTTTCACACATGGAGAGAGGAAGTAAAGTCCTGTGAAATGGAAATCACTTTGTCATCATGAAAACAGAGAAAACTTCTGAAAGCTCAAACATCCAGCCAATGCTACTTCAAATTGGTTTAGTGAATGTACTGTAGATACAATAAAAATACAAGAAAAAAAATAATTAAAAACTAGACATGTGGTTTAAAAAGAATGTGTTAAAATTATACATCCTGCAGCAAATTTACATAATAAAAATATATCCAAATGCTGTAAAAAATATTTTCAAGCCAGCAATAATATCTAATATATTGAATAAATTATTAATAACATTAAATTGGAAAACTTTTATCATTAAGTAATTAAATTTTGGAATGCAACTGTGTTAGTCAACATGAAAAATGTCTGTATTAGTTACAATGGAAGGTACGTTATTTTAGCTGTAGAGAAATTTATTAACTGCCACAACATAAAGACTGGATGTTCAGCATACTCTTGTGTGTTGTAAAGACTCATAATGACACATTTAATTTTTATTCTCTTCAGGCATGGTTTGCAGAAAGCCTGCCAAGATGCCACCAACTCCATTTGCATTGTAAAAATTCACTGAAAACTGAAGTATTTAAGATGAGTTAGTTTTGTCATAGCTGTTCTATAAAGTGTTGTTCTTAATGTGTGGCTTGTTCAGCACACAAAAGGTTTTTTGGCTCCAGAATCATATAACTTACTGCTTTTTCCAGACACTACCAGACTAACAGTAAAAACTCATCAGCAGTGGTTTTTAACAGCACTTTCCTTATCACCCAGTAATTATTTAATTTATTTAAAGATCTTATTTGTGTGAAAACCCATAAAACGTCTTGTGTTTCATGGATGTCCAAATTAACTGTATCTATGAATTATTCTTAATCTATTTTGAACTGAACTGATGCCTTAGAATACTTGTATTTAGCTACTGTTGCCTTCAAGAAAGCCGTATTACTTTGCTTTTATTCCATAATAATCATATAAACATCTTAGTAGGGATATGAATGAATTGTTCTCCAACATGTGATCTCCTATTCACAAAAATGCTAGTTGGCATTTTTAATGATTATGATTTATGCCCTTTAAGACTACTAAATATAATACAAACACAGTATTACAAAGATAATGCTTCCTACTCTAGTTCACTGATCATAATATATGGTGAGAGTATCCTTTTTATTGTTTTAGTTCTCATTACACAGTGATTACCACACTGCTTTGTTCTCCTTGTATCCTGATAGACCTTGGTGACATAACTTCAGGTACTATAGGTGTGTTGTATTTAAATTATTTAAACCACCTCAATTTCTCGTCTTAACTATGACAGACTCTGGCAAAATTTCATCTTTTCTAACAGATTAATTCAGTGGTAAGTGTTCCCTTAAAGTTTATGTATAGATCGCTACACACTTTTGTGTTTTGCTTCTTCATAGCAGTCTAAACAATTCATGGATACATTTTCAGATTTCAGAGCTAATTCAATAAATTGGGGAAGTGGGGGTATTTTTCCCTCCTTTCATTTAGAAATCTTAGATTTTATCTTTCATAAACTCTGGTTGAACATGTGAACTGACTTTCTATATTTGGGTATGCTATTTTGGTTTCCATATATTATTTTACTTTTCTATTTATCTACTTATTTCTCCTTGCCCTTCAGTCATGAACAAAAATCTAAAATCTCTCTTACAAATAACATTTCTTTCTGTCAATTATGGGACATTTGAAATTATAAGCTACTTATCCCAAATTATGAAGTCCCCTCTTCTGCATAAACGTATTGAATATTTTCAAGTTAGGCTTGAATCATTATCAACTCCTTTTCCCTTAAAAAACACACATTTTTTCATTAAGATTCCTATTAGTTTACCACTTGCTCAGTTTCATTCAAAAAATGCAAATTTTCAGTGGGAATCAAATTTAGTAGAACTGGCACAGCCCTTTGGGAAAAAAAAAACCCCTGTGATCAGAAACACTGAACTCTGTCTCACTTAAAGACATAAAGGGCAATACAGAAGTCTTAATATAGTTATTTAAAACTACTAACAAATCATTCCTTTAATGATGCACATGAAAGGAACAAGTACACTGCTCACTCATCTGCTGCTGTCAGAGGATTTTTCAATGGCAACATATCTCAGATACATGCCCTGTATGTAGAAGAGTAGGAAATTGCTGTTACAGCTATGAAACACTTATAAAATATTGCTTATTGGCCTCTCATGATTTTAAAAGTAGTGAATATTTCTTTAATGAACAGGTAAATAGTTTCTGCTTTCTTTCTTTGAGATAGTTACATTTCAGTGTTTAAAAGTGAAATATGCACCTACTCTATCTTCTATAGTAAGATGAGAGTGGGAAAACCACTGTATAATAAATCTGTCACTTTTATTGTTATTATTACATTTTCAGCCATGTATTAAGTCAGGTTGTTAAATGGTGTTGTCACTGTCTCAGGACTCATTCTAGGTTAAAGCAGTAACATGTAATCTCAAAGTCACGGACTACAGCATATGAGGCTTTGTGTTATGTACAGCTATTTCTTTTCTGAAGGTGGTGCTGGTGCTTCTTTGAGCATTTACATCTCATACGGTATTCTACCAAAAGTATTTCAGGGGAGCATCATCCCTGGACACATATCTATCCTCTGTTGTTCGTGAGAACAATATCAAGACTAGCAGTGGCTCACTTTTTTCACGTGCGATGCCAGAGGGTTTTTCAGATCTCAGCTACTACATTTGGAGATACATCACTTTAATGTTATTGTCATCAACCTTCCTAGCATTTGATCAGCACATCAAAATACTCACATGACCTAGAGCTACTAAACATACTTCTTACCATAAGATAAAAAGAACAAGGGAACTCTGACAAGAGTTCACAAGCAGAATATGGCAGCTGTTTTCCAGAATCCTATGACTATGTTAGGTCATGTATGATCTGGTTTCCAGGTGGCTACCAGGTCACTCAGTGACATCAGTCTAACTTACATCTTCCTAAACTTAATATTCAAATTATGCACCAGCTGCAGACATAGCTTTGGCAGAGAAAAAGCATTTAACATCTCCGGCTGCACAAGCTGACCATCCCTTCTTCATTGGAACTTCACCAAAGTCTTCAATTTGCAGATGACTTATTTCATATATATATTTTATGAACAGTTGTTACCATTAAACCATATTACTCTTTATAACTATTCCATAGATTTTTTTATATAAAGTATTTTAAAATGTGTGATTCTAAATGTCTGAAAATTAAGCAGTTACAAAAATCTGTATTTTTTTATAGATAGCTGATATAGATAGATTTTTTTTTTTTTTTTAATTAGAGT
This sequence comes from Pelecanus crispus, assembly GCF_030463565.1. Taxonomy (NCBI): domain Eukaryota; kingdom Metazoa; phylum Chordata; class Aves; order Pelecaniformes; family Pelecanidae; genus Pelecanus; species Pelecanus crispus. The sequence continues at coordinate 132,894,482 of NC_134643.1, read as the reverse complement.
CTTCCAGCTACATCAGTCTAAATATTTTACTCTGGCAATATTTAATTTCCACACACACAAAAAAATATTTGCGCATCTGAAAGGTTTATTGCACTGTTAAATATTATAACCTCCAGAAAAGCTAAATTTAAGAATCCCACAGTTGAAAGAGTCTAATATAGATTAGGAAAAAAGCCTATTGCTAAAAGAAGGGGGGGACACACCCTTGATTTATTTCTGTTTGATTTTTGTTTAAGAGGAAAACAAACATAACAAATCAATACGGTAACATTCAAGCTTAAGGATATATAATGATCCCTGAAAACAGCTTAAATAAATGGGTTGTATTCAGAGAATTTCCAATACATGCCAAGGTTGCAGAGTTTTTTTGCACAAGAAAGCAACTCTGCAATCTCAGGATTACAGTACACTCTCTAAAGTCTATTATAGCCTTAGATCCCCTGCCACTTTTACAAGTTCTCACAGTTCAGATTACTGTGAGTATTGCCAATTATTGTATTTTTCTTAGAATTCTAATTCCTGGAATGATGTAATAACTGTGACAGTCTTAGCTCTGTTTATTGATGACAGTTTGCATTGTGAAAATGTGAAACATAAAAGCTAAAATAATAACAGAAGGCACAGATATATTAATCAAATATTACTATTTGCAAGTACATCTTTACTCAAGACTAACATGCATAAAACCAAATAAACTTCCAGAGAATAGACAGCTGTGATTGGCAGGAACTGACATTGTTTCTGGGAAAACTACTGAATTCTGCTTTCTTACTGTTCCGTCTGGGCAAACCATGTTACAAAGTTTTTTGACCTACATGTAATAGAAATGACACTGAAAACTCTTCTTATGTCATTGAATAATTACTCCTACTGCTTTTTCAAAAGTGAAATTAAAAAATTGCAGGAAATATTAATTAATACTTAATTGAAAGGCATCTTTCAGCTGAAAAAAGTACAAAAAGAGTGACTGACATATTTATATTGTTCATCATAATGCTATGAAAACACATCGTATTACCAAGAACTTTCAGACAACTTAAGACTCACAAAATACTAAGTAATCTAGTAACAAAAACCTACAGTGACTTCCTAGAAACAGACAGAAACTTTGAAGGCTATAATTACCATATTGGTGAAATTTGAAATTAAATTAAACAGAACCAATACTTAAAAGTTTTCTTTTTGAATTCTAGTGCACAGGAGAGAATAACTAAATAGAAAATTATAAATAATAATTTACCAACAAGTTGATGTTAAATAAATTTCTTTATCGTTATTACTACTCTTAAACACACACTGGTAAGTGCAGAACAGTTTCTTTTCTTCTTGTTAGTAGTTCTGTCACTTTTTTGGTCCTAAAACAAAATCTGGTCATAATCACTTAGTCATATCTGAGATAACATCAAAAAGGCCACAAATCTTACTGTATTCGGCAGAGCTACTGAGCACTTCACAATTACGAAATACACACAGAAAAGGTATCGATTTTATAAAGGTTGCAGAAATGAAAACAGGGCACTTTGAGTGATCACTATTTAATAGCATTATTCAAATATTCTCTCCTATAATATCTCTGTAAAGCTTTGAACAGTATGACAACTGAGCAGAGCAAAGCATAAGCTACTGAACATATAATTAATTAATTACTGAACAAGCTGGAAAGCAGGCATTTCTCTTGACGTCAAGTTCTTAAAAAATTGAGTCAGTTTTTCATTAAGCAAATTGAAAAGAGTAAAATGAAAATTGAGTTCAAACTACAGTATCTCAAACCATCATGATGATGTAAATGAAACTCAAGTTTTCACAGTAACTTAATTTTTATTGTACTATTCTATAACACTTTCATTCAGATATAATCAAAGATATTATTCAAGAGTGATCAAGTCTTGAAAAGCTTTAACTTTTAAAAACTGTGTTCTAAATCCATTTTCCCATTTCCTTAGAGTAGCCTTTTTGTTTCCAGCAGAATATAATGGACATCTGGAATTCCCACAATGACAAGTTTAGCTCTTTCATGTAGAGTTGTTGGTGAATTAGTCCAAATCTGCTATATTGGCCCATTTACTCATACTTTTATCGTGAGCAAATTATAGTCTGAGAATGCAACAAAATATGACTGCCATTGCTGGAAACTTTCATTTCACCTGAATTTGTTTGAAAGGGCCTTAAACAAGGTACATCAAGGGATGATAATAGCTCGCAGCTCAGAGGGACATGGAAATCACGTCTGATAAGCATGTGGGCAGGGTGAAGGGAGAGAAGGAGCTCTTATACAGGACAAAACAGTTTCAAAGTGCCTGTACAGAAATGCATGCTGGCTGGGAATCAGAAGGAGCTAGAGCTTCACAAATTGACACAGAGTTGCAGCATCATTGGCATAATTGAGACATGGCAGACCAGTTTGCAGGACTGGAATGGATGGACAGGTACAGACTTTACAGGAAAAACAGGCAGAAAGGGAGGTGGGTTGCCTTGTACATGAAAGAACTGCTCAAATATATGGAGCTCTTCTACAGCAGTCTGTTTGACAACTCGTGTGGGAGTTTGTTACAGTCCACCTGGTGACTATGAAGTGGATGAAACCTCATCTTGAAACTTAAGAACATCTCCAGGTGACACACCTTACTTGCTATGGGAGACTAAGCCCCCTGATGTTTGCTAGAAGGACAATATGGAGGGATGGAAGCAATGCAGGAGGCTTCTGGAGAGTGTCAGGGACAACTTCATAACACAGATGTTCAATGGGATAACCATGCTTTCCTGGATATGCTAACAGACAAGGAAGAAATGGTTGGCTCTAATGACCATGAAGTAGTGGAGTTCAAGACCTTAACAGGTATGAGGAAGGTAAGGAGCAGAGTACAAACTCTGAATTTAGGGAGTGCAGACTTCAGCTAATTCACGTATCCTGTAGGGAAGCATCTCTGAAGGGAAAAACAGGGCAAGAAAGCTTGCAGGTCTTTAAGGACAATCTCCTCCATGCACAAGAACAATCAATCCCTGTGCTCTGGCAAATGAGCAGATGTATCAGGAGCCTGGCTTGGCTAAGCAGGGAACTCATGAATTCCAACTGAATGAAAGAGGAAACAAGCCTCTCTAGTAGGACAATTAAGCACTGGACCAAGAGGGTCAACTTGATCAGGCTGCCCAGAGAAGCTGCACAATCTCCGTCCTTTGGGAGTTCTCAGGACCTGAGTGAGCAAAGCCCTGAGCAACCTTGTCCACTCAGTGCTGACCCTTCTTCAAGCAGGAGGGTAGACTACAAAATCTCAAGGTCCCTATAGGCTGAATCAATCTATAACATTGCATCTCAATATCATTTTTAAAGTTAACTATTTTCATAGGAGTGCCTTAAAACCAGTGTGTACACCACCTTTATTATTAACTCAGTTGATATTAGCTGACCTTATACAGTAAGGCCAATAGACCAGAATTCTTGTATTTCCTATGACTATTCTTTCAGTTGTCTAAGTCTACTTCTGAAACAACTGGAATTGCACTTTATTTTCACACTCCAACATTTATAGGAAAGATGTACATTTTAATTAAAAAAGTAACTTCAGGGCAAGCAGTTCTAAGACTTTTGTGATAATATAAAAAAAGCAAGTTTGATTTTATTTTTATCATTTTGTATCTGCCACCCATGAATTCTACTAAAATGCCAGAATAATTTTCTAAGCTATAAGAATACTGACTTCCCACACACACACCTTCATCTTAAAATATTTTCCACTCAACTGCCTGTAAAGCCAGCATTTGCTTATTTTTAATGCTAATTTTTTAGCATCTCTAATACTTACCATGGCATAGTCCTCCTGAATCATGGATGCCAAAATGCTTTAAAAACATAAATAAAATAACGTAACAAGGAGAAACAGTAAAACCTGTATGAACCACAGAGTAATTTTGAACATCAATATAGAAAACCAGTACTTGTGAGAAAGGAAAGTTATCTGGGAAACAATTCATGCTCCAGTTGGTGTTAGAACGGGCTCTGAATCAGACCACTGACAATGAAAGAACATATCCTCAAAAGCTGACTTCAGCACCAGGAGAGAGGCAGAGGGAGGCACAAAAGGAGGCTTCTCTAGGAGAAAATGCACAAGCAGAGGATCTGAATTTTACGTATTCATTCTGTTGAAGATGGAACAACCTCCAGTATATTCTCTAGATCCCAGCTGACTAATCCATACCATTTCTCCATCTGCCTCCAGTCTCTCATTGTAAAATCTACTTTCACGGACTTCCCATCAGACTTAAGTAGGTGCTACCCTGGACTCCATGACACCAGGTTACAGTGTTAATTTCCTCTCTGCATATCAATGTCTCATGCAAAACACCTTCTCTCAATTTTTTCCCTAGCCACATTCCCAATCTCTTCATTAAGCTAGTAAAAGCTGCCTTCATCTTCTTTGTGCCTCAATCTTCTGAGCAATCAGCCCAGTCTTCCTTCATCTGAAGCAACAGATTTCCATTTTTTTTCCTCCCCAAATCCCAGTCCCCGTCTACCTCAACATTGTGGCTGGAAAGCTACCTGGCCGAAAAGGACCTGGGGGTGTTGGTAGACAGCCGGCTGAACATGAGCCAGCAGTGTGCCCAGGTGGCCAAGAAGGCCAACAGCATCCTGGCCTGTGTCAGGAATAGTGTGGCCAGCAGGAGAAGGGAGGTGATTGTCCCCCTGTACTCAGCACTGGTGAGGCCGCACCTGGAATACTGTGTCCAGTTGTGGGCCCCTCACTACAAGAAAGACATTGAGGTGCTGGAGCATGACCAGAGAAGGGCAATGAAGCTGGTGAAGGGTCTGGAGCACAGGTCTTATGAGGAGCGGCTGAGGGAACTGGGGTTGTTTAGCCTGGAGAAGAGGAGGCTGAGGGGAGACCTTATCGCTCTCTACAACTACCTGAAAGGAGGTTGTAGTGAGGTGGGGGTTGGTCTCTTCTCCCAAGTAGTTAGCGATAGGACGAGAGGAAATGGGCTCAAGCTGCGCCAGGGGAGGTTGAGGTTGGAAATTAGGAAAAATTTCTTCACGGAAAGGGTGGTCAAGCATTGGAACAGGCTGTCCAGAGAGGTGGTGGAGTCCCCATCCCTGGAAGCGTTCAAAAAATGGGTAGATGTGGCACTTTGGGACATGGTTTAGTCTAGTCTGCCCTTGATTGGTTTAGTGTAGACTTGGTAGTGTAGGTTAATGGTTGGACTGGATGATCTTGAGGGTCTTTTCCAGCCAAAATGATTCTATGATTCTATGATTATTTCAGTTAGCATCCCAATCCCTTCTGATCCCTTTCTTACTGCATCTTCTGGTCCATCTCTTGTTTGTTCAGTAACAGAGACAAACAGTTCTTTTCTTTTTTTAAGATGATGTTTGGATTCAACATAAGTACAGGAAAGATATATGTCCACACAGTTTACAGCAGTAGAGAGCTGCTATTATAAGCAAACAGCTACCAAAAAAAAAAGTAAAAGAAAAAAAAAAAAAAAAAGGTCTGTCTCTCGAAAAAAATTGTATTTGCATCTGGAGTTTGTGCAAAGCTGTTCTCTATTATTTCAGGTGTTGAAGCAGTAACAGGAATCATCTAAACTATCCAGAAGAACATCCTGTTCTTATATTTCCATAACTATCAATGCCATAAAAAAAAGAAAGTGGTGTAATTTTTCTGGGTATGGAGTCCTTTTGTCCAGACTCCCAACACTGCACTACAGAAATGCAACTTTCCTGCTTTTTTTTTTTTGCCAATTTTCCATTCCTCTTATCATTTTCTGGCCTCATAAACAAGCTGCTAGTTAGCTAAGTGAGACAAACCAGACAGATGACTGTATGTGCAAGCATATTAATGACGGTTACAGATAGCAAGTAGTGCCGAGTTGCCATGTAATTAGCTGAGCTCTTTACTCTCCCCTACATTCATTTTGCACCCAATACAAAAACCAGCTGCATTCCCATCTTTCAAACCTCACCTGACCAAGACCTCATGCTGCCTTTCTCTCTCTTATGCCCATAGCACAGAGGTACAACGGTTCTAGTTTTCAGTTGGTCATCTGCTCCTTTTTCATATGATCCTCAACACAACTTGCACTTCAGTGGGGAACAAAAGCAAAAGCTCTGTCACTTCCTGCATCCTCCTATTTCAAGTTCAATGCTCACATATGGCAAAGCATGCCATGCAAAGGACATGCAGAGATCACTCTGCTGACCATAAGAAATAGAGAGAAGGTACAAATACAAATTATTTAAAAGGAATAAATTGAAAAGAATATGAGAACTTTATTGCTCACTGCATAATCAATGTTTGGAAAAACTCATGCCTAACTTCAGGTATGTCCACTTCAGTGAATTTTACTTCCTTCAGATTTCGATAAAACACTATGATGTCCACTGGAACAAGAAAGGCCAGAGAATTTGGCAGCAGCCAGACCATGTGATAAAGACAGGGGCAGTTTTAGATCTGTCAAAGCAGCTACTGCACAAAGCTTGCCAATGAGCTATATGGCAAAAAAACCTGAAAACTGTTCTTCTCAGATCATTAGTTAGATTGTGTTTTGGCCAGCTGCAATAGAAAACCTAACTGTTACTGGTGTCTTAACTGTTTTGACCTTTTTTTCCTTCCCCTCCTAACTATGGAGTATACCACTGCTTTCACAGATAAACTTTCAGTAATTGGGGCCTGGATCCCTTAGCTATGGGATAAGGATTCAAATCAAGCCGAGTCTCAGGGCTGCAATTAAAAACTGAGCTAGCTCAGCTGAAGTTCAGATTTCACAACACCAACATTTCATAAAATTGAAACCCACAGGTCAGGTCAGCCAATCTCAGGGCTTCTGCTGTAAGTTTCTACCTTTTTTCTAATTCCAAGGGAGTCAACACTTACCAATGACATTAATTCAAAGCAAAAATGTGAGTTTACAGAATCCCTCATAAATCTAAACCCAAATGTGCTTTGGGTGATGTAAAATTAATCTTTTAAATTCTAAAGCATTTCAAAATATATTTAAATATATTTTAAAAATTCAAGATGTGTTTCACAGGTACTAAATACAAAACAAACAAGATAAAAAAAAACAACCTATATTAATTCTTAAGCTTAAACAGAACCAGAACTAAGGAAAAAAAAAAAAAAGCAGCCCTGCTTTCCCATTCTGTTATATAGGCTATATATCATCTTAACTGCAATGTATAATGGAACAAAGAAGCCCTGAAGTGTACTGTACAATGTTGTTTAGAATGCTCTACCAAAACCACCCGAAACCCAAACCCAAACCCCAAACCATTTGCATTGCACTACGTTTAATGCAACGTTCAAAGAATAACAATAGAACAACTAGAAATAACAGAACGGCAAACTTTCTACTTCGCTTTTCTGCACTCCTTGGATTTGGCATGCAAAGACACACTTTCCCCTTCCTTCTTCAGCCTTTACCAGGTACCATGATACAGTGCATCTATTTGAAGAATGAAGCATATCAAGAAGAAACACTGCTATGAAGTTGCACACTAACACTAATGCACTCAAAGGAGCTATGTTTTTTTTCAAGGGGGAAAGTAATTTTTTAAATAATACAAATAAAAGTATTGTTTTAAAAACTTGTATAATGGGAAATCCCACAGACTCATTTCACTACCATATCATGTACATACTTTAGTCTTCCATATATTATTACTCTATTTATGGTTAACACAGTCTCAGATAAAAACTTAAGTAATACTACAGGAATATAGAAAGGAGTGGTTATTGCTCAGATTATGTGATATTTCATGTTTTATTAACCTGTTTTTAACTGCTTATAACTGCAGCTAATAATTTTTTTTCCCCTCTTTGATATCCAAGGTGGGGTATGTTGTGTTTTTTGTGGGGTTTTTTTGTTTTGTTTATTTGTTTGGTTTAGAGTAAAGGGTGAATAAGGCAAAAATGAAAGGGTAATTACTCTGCCAAACAGCTTTGCTGGTCTTGAGAAATATCTGGCGTATGTTAAAAAATGGCTGGTGTACTGCTCTGCTATTTCACTGACCCAAATCAGGGAGATTAGGCACAAGGGAGTTACAGACTTTTGTATAGCAAATGTGGCTTTTCACATACCCATGAAAATATGTCTACATTTACCAAACAGAGGTTCAAAATTACAATTTTTAAAGGCTTATCACATTTTTAAAACACACCGTCAAGACAAACAGCTAAACTTCTCAAAAGCTCATTAATACCCTACCTACCAGCAACACAAAGAAACTAAATGCTTACTGGCCCAGGATTCCAGGAGCTTAGTGAGGCTTTTACTGGTATTTCTGAGCCCCTCCCAGCAGCTCTGAGCCAGACCAGAACCAGGCGGGAAACGGCAGGCAGAAAGCCTGCCTCCCATCTATCTTCCAACACCCATGCTGAACTGGGAAGGGGGTTGTCTCTTTCAACTGCCCGAGTAGAAAAAGACAGAGAGAAAATAACATGTGGTCAAGGAATATGGTGAAATAGGAAGTTTGGAAAGCTGCCTGCTATTTAAGAAAGAACGGAAAGGAGTCAGTAGACTGTTGGTCAACTGTCAATGGGGTGTCTTTGGAAGATGGAACCAAACTGTCTGACGGGTACAGACAATCAGAGACCGCTCCAATACCTGCACCATCTCACATAACTCTCTTCTGCTCAACTACTGAAAGTCTGCCTTCCCTCATACACAGAGTTCCACTTTCTTCTTCCCTCTTTCAAGTAAGGAGACTCTAGTAAGACTTGTCCTACTTTATCTCTCTTCTCTTTCCTGATTTTTTCCCACTCTGCATTCAAAGCAGAACGTTTACTACTGCATGCTGCCAGGGCAGTCATGCATCATGATACAACCCTAAACTGATTTTTTTTTTTTTTTTTTAACCTCATATCATTTCCCCAGTTAGTGAACAGAATAGATCTACTCTTGGCATCCAGCTGGACTCAAATTCCAGGTTATATAGTAAAGCTGTTTTCCATAGTGCCCTTGTCTGAAGCGTTGTTGAGAGTGAAAGCCATGTGGCAAATGGGAAATGAAACAATAACCCTTCAGATAGTGCTGCCCTGAGGGACTGGCTTCTATCTCTTCTCTTCCTGCATATTATATCATTTAAACCAGCCCCCTAAGGGTGACTATTATGTGCTCTTGATCTTTTGGGTACTGAATTTGAAGAAGTGTTGAAAACTCATCACTTCTGTTAGAATTCCCTGCCTGGAACAGATAATGTGTTATGTAATAAAAAAATTGTCTGAACTATCAGACACAACTCATCACAACCATAGCAGTCAAAATCAGCAGATACTTTTTATGTTTGCTTTTTAGTATTTCAACTCCTCACCTGAAATACTGTGTCCACAACGAAAACTGGGCACTGTAAAGACAACGACTAATAACACTTGTGAACTACTCAGACATGAAGTGGTAAGAACCACAGAAAAGCCCAAAGGAAATTATTAATTTTGTCATCAGAGCATGCTTTGATTAGGGTGCAGTAAATAAAGCCTATGGCCACACACAGAACAGTGAGAATGAAACAAAACAATGAAGGCAGCAATCATCAAGTAAGCATTATCCCTCCTGTGCACTGAATGAACTGTAAATCCTAGGGGGAAAAAAAACAGTATGCGATTCTCTAATTAAAGACTATGCCATTGTGCATAAGCACAGGGAGGCCAAAATTAAGATTATACAAGCAGCTTTAATTCTTGGGTTTCACAACTTTTAAGTGCTTCATTTGTGTACTTTAACAGAACTCTTAATAAAGCTTTTCAGGTGCAATTTAGGAACACGCACATGGTAACAGCTCCAAGAATAAAGCAGACAAAAATAAAAGGCAGAAATGAAAAACATGTTTTTATCCCATGATACAGCTTGCACAAATGTTCGATCTAAGAAAACAAATTTGTCACATTTTGTTATGAACCAATACAAATGATTAAGTGATACCACAGCCCTGAAATGTAGGAGACGTGGAAAGATAGCTTCCTTTTTTTTTGGTGTTGTGGCTGTTTGACCTGCCTAAGTAAAGAGCAAGAAAATGGATTTTCAGCACCACAACTGCTGTTACTCTCTGTAGTGAACTACAATTTGATTGAACAAAAATGCACAGGAGCAAGGATATTAAGTTATAGGAACATCTATCCTATTTCTCTGTTAAAACTATGATTATTTGGAGAAAATTGTTATGAGTCTGCAGAATCAAGATTTTTGTCCTTCTCAGGACTTTCAGAATTAATGTATAGACACAAAAAAGAAATTTCATATAAATGGGCTAAAGAGAAACCTCATATAATAATATTAATTGGTTCTTTCTGTCAGAAAGGTAGTTTATATAAATCTGGAGGTATGTAAATTAATGGATTTTTTTTTCCCTTATGGCATAAGCCTAATTAAGTTTACTTTTTATAATTATTTACTTTTATATAACATCTTAGCCTATTATAGAAACATACTAACTTTTCATACAAAGTAAGTGAAATACAGTATTATCCAAAGTTTCAAATTAAAAACAGAGACACTTCTGTAAATCTACATATTAATCCACTTCCAGGTTCAGTAGATTTTTATCTGAAAAAAAATTCATATTTGCAGAGCCATCAGGGCCTTGCTCACTGCAGCTCGTTTACAAAAGGTTCATTAAATTATTTAAGAAGTTACTCTATAGCTTATTCTGTAGAGTTTATGGGCTTTGCACCAGATGACCCTCATTTGTATAATGTTAGTGTTTTTATATACGGAAAATGTATGCTATTCATCACATTAAGTTGTCTATAGTCATTATGGTCAGCTCCTGAAACTGGGTTTGGGTTTTTTTTCTGCATTATGATTCCTCTCTTTTCCAGTAGTATTGCAATTCCAGTAGTATTTGCAATTAAAACATCTGCATTTGATTTGTATACTAATCCAAAGCTAAACTGTATTCACATGAAGTTAGTCAAAGAAATGAGCACCTTAGAATAACGTGTCAGGTATTGCCTCGCAAGCTGCATGTTTTATTCCATTATTAGATCCAGCCTAACTTTTCTCAGTTTAATCTTAAGAGCATTTATTTGGTTGCAGAGGTGGGGTGGGGTGCAAAACAACAAACAACAGTATCATGATAAAGAACCGTTGTCTTCTTTCCTAGCAGAGAGACTACAAATCTTCAGCTGTTGCCACAATCCATTCCTCTAGTCTTTCTAGAGCTCAGAGTCTGCACAGGGACTTACACTCAGGTCAGTTCCTCATATAGTATTGTATAAAACACTCAAGAGATAACAAACACAATCCCATAACAACACAGAGTACTCCACATGTTTGCCTCAAGGTAAGAGCTTACTGGATCAAGACTGAAAACTCTCCTTAAAAGTAGTCTCAACATCCTGGTAAGTGTCTTGCTTTAAAGGTATCTTGCTGGCCAGGCTGATACAACCTTCTTTCAAGTATTGTGAGAATCACAAGAGTCAGCCTTTAAGAAGTGAAACGGGTATGAAGTGTGGTCATCTCTGTAATTACATGACAATTATCTGTTACTTCTCCCAAAAATAGGCATATAACATTGGTATTAACTGATTCCAATACTTGGTCTTTTCCAAATATTAGAATATATTCAGAACTGCAAAATTCCATTTTACAAGCTTGAATAAGCATATTAAATTACTAAGTTCTTCTTTAAATCTTTCTATAAGCATTCTGTGCTACATCAGCAGACTACTAACAGCTTTACCACAAATCAATTGTCCTTCCAAACAGCTTTTCTACATTTGTTATCAGCAAAGACATGATGAGACAGGAAAGAAAATTGTATACACATAGCAGCTATGTCAGTCTCATCCATTTGCTTAATGCATAAGGCTTACGACAATACCAGATTTCTTTGCTATTGAAATGGAACAACCTAAATATTAGGCTGTGGCATCACAGAAGCAGCTCATTAGGAAATGGTAGTACTGGAGAAAAAGGCTACTTATAAAACAAATAGATTTATCAGAAGCAATACATTAAACAAGCAAACAAACAACTCATCCCTTCAAAGAAACTACGCAATTACAAGCACCATTCCAAGTATTCTTAAAATGACTTTTCAAATTAAGTTTCATCATCTGTCAGATTAAGACAGAAATTCCCAAACATTGCGTAAGTGTACAGTTGTCTTCTCATGTTCAAGCTGGCCAACATTTCCCCAATATATCCTCCATTCTGTTACATAGTGATGTATTTGTGTGCAATTACTGAGCTAAACAAACTTTGAAAGAGCCAGCCCTCAGGCTGTTAATGACATTTATGGACCTCTATGAATGGAATCATCATGGAACTACATGGAACAACAAAAAAAAAAGCCTCGACTCTGAAATCCTTTGTTTTACATTATATGAAAATTCAAAATAAAGCTTTAACTATAAAAGACATGTTTTAATTACAATAAACATTCATGACTGGAATATATTTTCTTGCCTTTTAAACAGAGCATATTTTAGTCCAGTGTGAAAACTATTTATGAGATCATAAAAATATTAGCAATGTAATTATTTTCAAATATCAGGGATACTATTAATAATCTAAACAGCTGCAATGTCAGTGGATTTAATTAACAGTTAAAAATATGAACAACAGGGAGCAAGACAACATGCTGGTTTTAAAGATGCGCAAAATGAAAGTATCCTCTCCTTGTACCTGGAATATTGATGACCCAAATTTGCTCTAGCTCACTGCACAAAAGACAGGCACAAGCCTATTTCAAATTATTGAAAGCATGCAAAGGAATTTTCATTTATTTTCCCTGTCAAACCACTTCAGAAGGCAGACACTGGTACTTTTTCTTACCCTCCTGAGTCCACTTGAGCCCAGCTGACAGCTTGCCCTTTCTAAAGTTTCTTGAGATGACTGAGAACAGCTAGATCAGGCCTGGGGAAGCAAACTGTGCCACAAGCCCACTCAAAGGAAAACAACACGGCTTAGACTTCTCCAGTCAAGATCTGAAATTTATCCTCTACTTCACCAATGCAACCAAGTATTTACAAAGCTTTTCACTCCTAAATCGGTGGTTACTGATCTTATATTTCATGATCAATAAATGGGCCAGTGCAGATAGATTATATTGGGAGTTACTCCTACCCCATCTCCTGACTGTTTTGACTACAAGCGTGTGTATTACAGAAAAATAAAGAAGAAAATCTGTAGATTGTTCAGCTGCTGTTCTCCCTGGATGATATATCTGTAGACAAGTTTTCCAAGCTGAATCTAGCTTGAAGGTATTTAAAAAAATTAGCTCTGCCCCTTTGGCCCTTCATCTCCACAATTCTTTTTGTTTTTTTTTCTCAGCCCATAAGCTTTAAAAAGAGCCATCTTAGCCATTTTATTTTCTGGAAACTGAAATTAGGACAAATAGATGCTGCTTTACTTTGTAGAAGAAAAAAAAAAATCTGACATTTGCCATCCGTATGATATTGCTAAAACTTTCTTCCTTCCACATTTAAGAACCTGTGGAAAACTGGAATCAAAAGAGTTTCTGCTGAAGAGCTCCGTTTTCTGCAGTAGGCAATCAGAAAGCACCACGTTTACTTTTGTTCTCTGCCTTAGCAAATACTAAGCCTATCTGCCAAGTTTCATGGTTCTAAGCGGAGCACATTTTTCATGTGGTACAGAATGCTCAGTCCTCCAGCTAAGTCATTATTACTGCTTTCATGTGTCCCAGTCTTCTTGAAATGACAGCCAGTTTGGACAGTCTGCTCTGCTTTCCTTGTGTCTGATGATACTGGGAACAGATGAATGGGAGGCACGCCCGGCTGCTCAAGCTGCCTATCAACATGAGTAAAGACTGTGGGGCCTGATGATTATTTAGTACTGACAGGCTTTGAAGAGAAATACACTCTAGGCAAATAAGGAAAAAAAAAGTAGTTTTTTAGAGTATTTCCCAAATAACTTCTGCATGAAGTGGGGCTTTTTCACTAACAAAAACTTCCCATACTCAATACCCACTTTAAACAGTTTAGATTAATATTTAAGGCAGTACAAACCTAGTGGCTATTCAACTGTTCGGTACCCTGATGTGAAAATCAAAATTCAGCACGGTATATTTTAAAACCCAGGGCTGGCAATCTACAAAAAGAAAAAGGAGTTCCACAGTCTCGACTTTTATTTAACTGAGGCCTTTGACTTGGTAAATTACCAATTAATATTAACTTTGTTAGCTTGAAACTGAATTAGGTCTGACCGCAGTACATTGCTTCTTTGGCTCCTTCTGTGGTCAACGCAAGCAGTTACTTCTAATGGTGTTAAAGCTCAGCTGAAAATGTGAAGCAGAGGAGTCAATTGCAAGGTCATTACATTTTTTTCCAAAGTAATGAAAACAATGCACTTCATGCAATATACAATTATAGGTTAATGATACAGTCCTACAGAATGGCTCTAAGGCCTTGTTCAATTTAAAATACTGATTTAAACATTTTCAAAGTATCATTTAAAAGATTAAGTGTTAACAAGAAGTGTTAGTCACAGTTTAAATGTTATAGCAAAGCTACCTGTGATTAAAGAAAAAATGAAAGGGAAACATTTTTAATGCAAATACTGCAGTGAGAAAGTGATCTAAGCCAGTATGAAAACAACACTCTAAGACTAGATATTGCAAAGGCAGAGCGAGAATAAATCTCGTAAAGCAGCATTTGCCTACTAATTCACCTTGGAATTTCTGCAATATGAAAGATCATTACCGTAAGACAAAAAACAACACTTGGGTAAGTTTGCTGGCACCTTCTCTGCAAATATACGTTGCAATGCTATGTGAAATTAACCCTCAACAATATTGTTTTCAGAAACCACTTTTTTCCTCCCACCTTCTGACTCATTTCCATCACAAAGACCCACATTTAAGTTCCCTTTCCAATATCTGCTACAGCAACAGAGAAGATGGCAGGATATATTTCACAGTGATTTTGACTCTCATCGAATTAAAAACCCCATAATTTCTTCCATACCACTACACTAGCACTTCCCAAACAGGAAAATACCCCAAATAATCATTAAAAATTAAAATACCAGGTTATCAACTTTCTGAGTAACAGGAAGCTATAGATAATAAAAAGACAGAGAAGATAAATAGACAGCTTTATACAAACACATAAACCTTGCTGAAATTCATACCCTTCAACCTCTGGCTAGAGTTATGAGTGACAATAGCAAAGCAAAAAGTAAAAGAATGGGATTAAGTGTCTCTCTGGGACAAGACCGAGTTGTGAGGCACCAGTAAATGTTCTTTCATCAAAATCAGAAACAAACTCTGACCTGAGCATTTTATGCAACATATTTAGAAGATGCTTTTATTGGGATAGCCAAGAGGGAAGATCTTCTACATACACCATGTTCTTCAAATCTACCTTAAGACTCAGAAACTTACAGATAAGAATGGGAGGCAGAGCACCTCTGGTCAGGAATAGCATCGCAGACCTTATGTTCTCTTATCAACATCCAGCAATGTCTCTGGACATATGTAAATATTCATATTTCAGAAGGATCCTGTCATGTCTAACATGATACAGAACATTCTGGAAATTACTCAACACCAAACTGAAGAGCATTGAAGAAGTTGTCTCTTGTACACCCCCTCTCTGCGCAGCCTCTGCCATAAGGCTCTCCACAGCCCCACCACGGATTTAGGTACCTGGGCACCCAGGCCCCACAGGACAGCCCCAATGCGGCACAGGTATGCCACATGGACATAGACTATTGAGAAAAAAACCCCAAAGAAAACATCTGTCAAAAGATACCAGAGGTAATATAGGTATAAATATAAAGGTAACAGAGGTAGTATGTAGTATACATAGTACAGACAGCGTCAGCACTGCTCAGAGGGGATTTAGTAGCTGAAGGAGTCAAAAGGGAAAACACCATCACAGAAAGGTACAAAATCCTACAGGAGAAAATACGCTGGAGGGAGGCTGGCACTGGCCAGGGATGGTCAGGACCGGTCAGGTCCAGCAGCCACTGTCACCCATGCTAAGGAGGCCAGGGGAAGATGGCAACTCAGCCACGCCAAGGAGTCGCCTCCAGGAGCCACAGGGGCTGACTCTTCCCCACCGGACTGGCATCTGCCAGGCCAGGACAGACTCTCTGGGGCCTCATCGGCAGTGCTTCCACTTAGCCAAATAAATCCTGTCCATCTTCTAGCCAATACACAATTGCTTTTTGTGTTAAAACCGTATATATCCTGCTTTGCAGAGCCTCTCTGCATCTGGTGGAAGAAGATGCCTGAACAGACCAGAAAGTGTGGCCACTGCACACTGTCTTCTGCATGGAAACACCTCATCCCAAACAGAATCCCTCCATGGAGACCCCTCCAAAGCATACCCTCCCCATTTCCACTCCCAGGAGTCATCTTGAGATCTCATGGTATAGCATGGCAGTAGAATTGAACTTATGCAAGACCCTCTGCTAAAGCAAAACTGCTGAGAAAGAAATCTCTTAGCAAAAATACTGGTCACTGCCAATCTGGACGATGTGCCCAGCTGCCCATCCCCATGGGCCTAAAGCAGAGGGAGATGTGCCTGTCAGAGCTTTCACGGAAGTCCTGTTGGACGACGCAGTGCGAGTTGTATCCCCAGGGAAAACCACATGGCTGTTTGCCACCACCTGGGTTACTGGAGAATACACATACCATGGGGATACACTTTCACAGCTTGGAGGGATTAGCCTGGCAGACAGATGGCTGCGCTAAAGGCAAAATAGTTGTACTTGTCACTGTAAACCAACACAGTAAAATAGTTGTAAAATGTTATATTACCGAGGCTTTTATCCACACATTTAATTCACTCTTAACGAAGCAGATATTGTCAGATTTATGGGTAAAACCACAAATGATTCTTAGTCAAAACTATATCACAGAAAAGCCCTTACACCTGGGAAGAATCTGATTTTTAATGCAAGTAATTGCGCAACTTCTACAATTTCTCCATGGCCTTTTTTCCAGTCTCTTTGGTCTCTGTTAGAAACCAACATTGCACTTCCATTCAGGCCTCCATTGTTGTGAAACAGATAGATGGAGGAAAGCGGGCTTGGAAGCACATTCGGATGCAAAGCCTCTCCTTCCCCTCTAGCCTCCTGCCATTTTATTTTTCTTCTTTTGTAAACATCAGGAAGGTCTCTGAAAATGTAGAAACCACTGAACAACTGCAGTTCAGGAGCAAGCGGATGAAGACAACATTAATCCTTCTGATCTCTCGATAAATAGTTCCAGAGAACCAGGAACTTTTAAAAATAACAAACTATAAATTTACTCTTTTATATATAAAAAGAAAGCCTGCCTCAAATACTGGAAGCCCCAGGGCCAGCCCATACTTTTCACCACTGACAAGAAAAATACACAGCCTAGAAGATATTCAGAATTTTTAACAGATACCAATACCTATTTTTGACTCTTCACTGTCAGAACAGCTGAACAGTAAATACCAAAGACTTTCATTTCTGCAGTAAGAATAATGAAAGTAGTCTCTGATGCACAGTATTATACTACCCAATTTGCAAAAAGACCTTAAAAAAACCCCTGTTCCTCTCTTAATGGAGTGCTCCTGTAGGGAGCTAAAACAGACTGACACACCATGCTTTTACTTACTTTGTCTTTCAATACAGGAAGTTGGTAAGTTTTTGCACAAGAAACTTTTATTTTCAGTTTTCCATTTCACTGTTCTATACAGCCATCCTTTCCCTTTCAAATACCTAACCAAAACAGTTGGTTTAGAGAAAGCTTATTTTGCATGCAGTTTCCTCACTTAGGTCAATTCCCTGAAGCAAACGTGTAAGAATTTGGTTTCCAAATAACAAATTTCCAAAGGTTTAAAAAAACCCAGCACTCGACGCACACATAATTTTTTACAAGCATCAATGAACTCTCTGGGGAAGGCCAAGAGGAAACCACCCGCTAATTCTGTGTTCAGGGCACCCTGATGCATGCTGAGTAGACAAGATGCTCCCACAGCATGGGAAAGCCAGTAGCGATGCACCCCTCCAGCCAAACACAAAAATATGCCCAAGCCCAGTGTTCGAGCACACACATACCACTTCAGGGCTTCACTTAGGGCAGATGGTCTGCTTTAATCATGCTACAACTGTAACTGGCTCGCCGGGTAGAATAATCTTATTTATACCTCAGAAAAAACCTAAGACATTTATGTTTTATCTGTAACTGGGCATTTAACCTATCACTCCCAGGCCACTGCAGAAAGTACGATTTCTGCGTTACATCTGCATGTGTGTCCCAGAAAACTTTGACAAACTCTTTCTGGGCTTTTGTCACCTTCTTTTGAGTATGTCCAGGACGGCATAGAAATCTCCTCTTCACTGAACAGCAAGGCACGCAGCACGTTCAAACAGAGACAAAACGTGGCTTTGCAGACTATTTTTCACACCACCTTCAAGGCTAGAAGGGCAGTACAAGGAGGAATTAATTGCCAGAGAGTAAAAAATAGGGAGGCCACGTATTTGCAGCCTGGTTTTATTTACAGTGACTGAGTGGTATCTATAAATATATATAAATAAATGGTATCTGTAATCCTCTCTGTTAAGGATTAATACTGACGCCATCGATACTTACACAAAATGCAGCTCCCCCGTCCCCGTCCCCGTCCCCGTCCCCGTCCCCGTCCCCGTCCCCGTCCCCGTCCCCGTCCCTCGCCTCCTCTCGCCGTACGTCGCGAGGCACCTTCCCTTCACCAGAGACGGGTTAACACCCGCCACGTGCCCTCTGACCCGCCCCGGGGCAGGCTGGGAGCCCCAGCAACGGCCGCAGCCTATCGGGAGGTGCCAGCCACGGTCACGCCAGCCAATCCGGGACCAGTATTGTCCAGCGCTCCCGCCCAGCCCCGGGCAGGGCAGCGGGCCCGCGGCCGCGCCTCAGGAGGGGCCTGGGAGCGGCCGCCACTGCTGCGCCAGCCGCCCTGTGGCCCTCCCACAGAACTGGGCCGTCAAGGGGTTTTACAGGTAATAGAGGACACGTTTTCGGTAAATGCCTACATACTTTCAGAGAGGGTTCTCAATACACGTTCCAGTGACAGCCTTACTCGTATCTGTGTGGCTGTGTTGCCTTCTGCTTGCTGCACACTGAATTGCGAGTCATTCCACACCCTGGACTTGTCTATTCCTAGTTAAGTGTACTATTTTACACTAGTTTCTAGTTAGTCCATTTATTTCCAGCCATTGCTTCAACTGGCAAAAATACATTTCCTTCTAAACCTTATCCTACCGTCCAAATTGCTAGTTGCCACAATCTCCATAAATTCAGTGTCACTTAATACTGGTATTCTCTATTTCCACTGTTCAAAACGCTAATGAAGACAATGGAAAAAAGCATGCAAGCCTCATTCAGTATATCCTTTTTAACCCAACTGTGCCACACAACTGGGCTGGAAAATGAGTTTTGCATGCTTATCCAGGTTTTACCTAGCCTATGATTTCCTAGCTTGGTGTCCTGGTTTCAGCTGGGATAGAGTTAATTTTCTTCCTAGTAGCAGGCGTAGTGCTGTGTTTTGGATTTAGTAGGAGAAGAATGTTGATAACACACTGAGGTTTTAGTTGTTGCTAAGTACTGCTTATGCTAGTCAAGGACTTTTCAGCTTCCCATGCTCTGCCAGGTGCACAAGAAACTGGGAGGGGGCACAACCAGAATAGTTGATCCAAACTGGCCAAAGGGCTATTCCATACCATATGATGTCATGCTCAGTATAGAAACTGTGGGGGGTTGGCCGGGGAGCAGCAATCGCTGCTCGGGAACTGTCTGGGTATCGGTCGGCGGGTGGTGAGCAATTGCATTGTGCATCACTTGCTTTGTATATCATTATTATTATTATTATCATTATTATACTGTTACTATTATCATTACTATTTTACTTTACTTCAATTATTAAACTGTTCTTATCTCAACCCAGGAGTGTTTCTCACTCTTACTCCTCCGATTCTCTCCCCCATCCCATCGGGTAGGGGGAGTGAGCGAGCGGCTGCGTGGTGCTGAGTTGCTGGCTGGGGCTAAACCACGACAGAGACAAAGTCAAACAAGGTACTAAGGTCAATATTTATAACTTCTACTGCAAGTCATATAATAACACTCATAACCAATTTAAAATTATAATTGGCATTACCATAGTATTTAAGAATCAATCTTGGACCAGAAGCCCACTGGGCTAGGCACTGGATAAACATAAAGAAGAAAAAACCACCAGAGAAGTGCTGACCTATAGAGCTCAATATCTGAGTACTAGTAAAGATGTAACAGTGTACAAAGATGCAACAGAGCAAAAGGGGAAAATAAGACAGGCGGCAATAACATACCCAAAAGCTATAGAATGCATACCTGAAAGAATTATGCTGAAAGAAAAACCAAACAAACACCCAATGCCTAAACACCTGAAGATGTCCTTAAGAAGGGAATGATAATCAAGTAGACTTGTAGATATATACATATATGGAGCTTTTCTGATATAAGAGGCAAGAAAGGTAGGGAACAGAAATTTAACAAGTAGGTAGTAAAATCTGTCAGGATGGGTTGATCACAGGCAGGAGTTCACTCCCTTCTTATTGAGTCAGGTAGAGCAGAGAGAAGCTGCAAAGGGCTTTGGAAGCAAAGAACTGTAGTTTATATTTGGTGCAGCCAGGAAGAGGATCCACTAAAAATGTGCACAGAGCCTTCAAATAATTAGGAAACATCTGGTTTTGCACAAGACTAGACTGTTTTTCAATTTTGTGGTCTTATTGCAGTGACTCACATCACTTCTCACTGCTTCATTCTTTTACTCTGATCCTATGTCATGTTCTAAGTACCAAGCTGTCAGGACAGGAATATTGACTACTTCTGTAATTGGCAGAAACTGATATCTGACTTTGTTGTCATCCTCTGCACATAAGACAACTAATTTCTCCTTCGAATCCCATGTCCCACCTCAAAAAAAAGCCAAACCAAAACACACCTTTTGCTAGCATTTTCTAGGACTCTTAGACCTCACTGCTGCCCTGTCATTGCAAGAGGTAGAGGCACTAGTGGTGCCTCAGACACCTCCTTTTTCTGTCTGTGTTTTACGGAGAAGTTAGATTGTGAAACAAAAGTGTTTTATCTACAGTATTTAGCTCCATAAAGGTGACATTTAAGTACCTGTGATATATGAAGACAGAATAAAACATGTAGTGCTGCCTTCAGGTTTGGGGTTCAAGGAGGTAGAAGAATGTACAACATTAAGCACAATAGCACCCCACTTTTTGTTGCAACAACAAAGAGAATTACAATCTTTTTTTAGAAGACAAAACCAAAAGCTGCTTGCAAAGCTGAAGTTAAATGCCATTCTTTGTCATTAAATGACATTCTAAATCAGTGACATTCTTTCCTGTATCAAAATATCAGGACACCAGTCTGCAGTTAAAGATGCTGGACTGTACTTAGGAAAATACTACCACAGCATGGCATTATTTTTCTCCCTTCCAGCTCCCAGGACTCAGAAGAGCAAGCTGAAGGCACAGTGCAAACGCCTATGGACATTTCCAGCTGTATAATTTTTCCTTTGTTTCAATGGAGAACATTGCTTAGATGTGTCCCTAATACATGTGTGATTGCACTTAATAAATTACATAAGGCTAGAAAAATCCATTTTGTAATGGAAGACAAAGTTTCTAAAGTACAGGGGACTAAAACTAGGAATCAGTTATCTGGAGAGAGGGGCTGAATTGTCCTCAGTCTTCTCAAACTCTGCTTGCATTTATATTTAGATACATGTTGGATTGCCTATTTGCAGGCCATCATAGACAAACCCCTTCAGCGCTGAAACACTGACCACCCTGATACTGTTCATGATGAAAGCTCACATTTTTCAGTATGAATACAGTCTGTGATTTTCTTAGTATCCATACCACTCCATTTTCCTTGATAATCATTAACTGCCGCTCATGTCATCAGCTACAAAAGTGATATGGTGTTACATGGATCCCAAAATATTTATTTTAACTTGACTGCAATTCATTTATTGAACACTTTGTTTAATGTAGCCCATGAATTTGCGACTCGTGATTTGAGAGTCAGTCTCTACATGTGGCGAGTTTCATAGCTTGGTACTTAATAATTTGTTGAGAGTCAATCTGTTTACACACAAAGAATTTTATTGTCCATTATTTAGTAATTTTGATGAGGCACTTTTCCTCATCACTCAGGTGATAACTGCTTTAAAAAAAGTGATAAACAATTCAAAGACTGAAAGGTTTTTCACAAGATCTTCTGTTAGTTGATATTGTTTTAGTGCATCCATACTTTGTACAAGCATAGACATTCAGAAGAACATTAGTATTGCAATTGCTAGGATTACCAGGTTCTCCAACTCAGCTGCCAACCCTCTGAACACCTCATGTCTATTTATGACTGAAGGCAGAGCAGCATGAAAGTTCACGTAGCTTTATGGATGTGATGTATTTCTTCACTAATGACACTGTGTGAACATATTGTCTCTTCTCTGAAAACAAGTTTGGAGTTATCCAATGTCTTTTGGGCTCATGTAGCATAACAACAAGGGCATGTTGAAACAATTATATACACATGTTATACAGTTTGTGTGTTTATATACACACACTCAGAAATGAATGTCTCAGTTCCAGATAACAAGAAAAAAGAAAACAAACACAGAGACACATTTAATTTCATTGAATACCAAAGATACAATGGGGAACAATAAGAAATATCTCTAGCTTAACTGAAACTAAATAGGGCAAGCTGTATTTTTCCTGCATTACAGGTTGCCTTGATAGATTTAGGCACCCTTTGTCAGAGGGACAGCAGTATTGGTTAATGGGGATCACAGGATCCTCTTCCTGTTTTTATCTGCTGAGCAATATACAGCACTAGCCCACAGTCAGATAGCTGAAGCTCCAGGAAAAATATACTAACACTGGGGTCACAAAACATATCTCAGATGACTGATTTCTTAAAAGGTTTCCATGCTACACTAATTCATTTTGATTCACCACTCTCGTGGAAGTCACCCTTCTGCTTTTCAGATTTACTCAGATTCATTTTAAACGCCAGGCAAACTTAAAATGAAACCAAGTTTTCTAGAGAAACAAGGGTTAAGTTCATTTGCGATCTATTGTAAAATAAAAACAAACTTACAAAAGTCGCCCACAATATTTAAACACATTTTTAGAATATGTTTAATGCCAAGACTACTTCTCAGCTTCTCCAGTATTTCAGCTAGGGTTTTAGGGATGTGCATATGTTTTCATTTTACATGTAGCCTTTTTACGCCAAGCAATTTTCACTCTGTGATTGTTCATTTTTTATTTTAGTAGATACTTCTTCTGTACTTTCAAGACCACTTCAGTGGTCTCTTCATTTCTCTTTCATGACAATGCCTGAACACATTCAACTACAGTTCTTCACATCTTTCTGATGAGCATCTAAATTGTCTTACAGCCTGAAGAGAAACAAAGTTCAGCAACTACTATTATTTCATAGGGAATTTCAAAATTGCTAGTAAATAATTTTCATGATGAACTGCAGGTCTCAAAATACAGGTTCATCATAGACAAAAGTCTCATACAACTCACATTATAAAGTCACATGAGACAACCATTTGAAACAGTGACCCTCTATATGGTAAGATTCATGAGAAGATGTTTTGTACTTTGAAGTATATCAAGCATCTTAAAATTATTTGACACAGACTACAACATGTTGGCCTAAAAGCAAACCCTAACATCATGAAATGTTAAACCATGCCTCTTTCCCTTTCCAAGATGTGAACTGTGCTATGATCATCTGAATTTATTCGTTATACAGAGGTAAAAAAAGTTATTTAACTTTATTATGGGAGAAACTAGTGATTACACAGACTATTTTTCACAGTTTTCTTATTAGTTTAAGAGCTTCATATATAGTTCATATATACTATCCAATACATCAGTTGCAGAGCAGACTAAATATGCAATACATCCTTTCTGATATTTTCACACTATGATTTCAGATTATGCTATAAGCTTTTACAATAGCATAAAATTGCATATGCACACATTGGTTTAGTGATGGACTTGTTAGTGTTGGGTTAGTAGTTGGACTTGATGATCTTGAAGGTGTTTTCCAACCTAAATGATTCTACGATTCTATGATGATTCTATGATTGTTAAAATTACAAGTACTTTCACAAATTGGCCCACTATCTTTTAGTAGATAAGATACGTAACAATGAATGACAATTTTCACTTTAGATGAAGCACGTGATACCTTTTTGAATTAAAATATTAACATTTAATGAAACCTTTGTATAGAGCAAATAATGTAATTTTATATTACTTATACATTCCTTCTGTTTATAATTAAAGGCAAATTCATGAATGCACAAGATCATATTCTGCCACCATTATATTCATTAGTAATACAAACAATAAGATAATTGATCAGAAAATAATGCATTCTTCACTGGCAGTTAGTAGCAGAAGAGAAGATTCCTACTTTTATTCCCTTATATTGCCATAGTTATCATAAGGTTTCAGACTAACCAATTCCCTCTAAAGTAATACATTAATCTCTCTCCTCTGTTCTGTTATACAGGAATCTTAGGAAGACTAGCTTGCTAACTACTGCCCTACTTAGGCAATGTTACACATCCAGTGGTAGGTGGTATGAATATCTCCATACTTGCATGAAATCTATATCCAGTAATCATAACCAAAGTTAGGTACCCTGTGTTTAGCCCTTTCTGTGCAACTGCAACACGTATTACAACCAGCCAACGTCATGCCCTGTTCCAGGAGAGCACATGGGCACAGTTGTGTTGTACCATACACTGCCTCACAACTAGCTTGATTGCACATAAAGTAGCTATGAAGCTTTGATTTCCACCTCTAGTGTGACTGACCCCAGCTCAGAGATCTCTGTATTGTGCACCACTGATCAATTCATCAAAGTCCATACTTGGAGGTGGCAGCGTTGTCTCTGCAGGCTGCCTTTGCAACTAGGCAAGGTAGCAGACATACTGCTAGAAAGAAAAATACAAGCACACAGATTCATCACAATTTGTCTAACTGTACACCACGGGAGACCTGTATTGCATACCAAGACAGGCCCACTTGTCCTAATCAGATACTGTCCTCTAATAGTCTCCTTCCAGAAAAACAAAAAACTCCATCAAAAATTATAGATTATTGTAAACATGGATCTTTCAGTGACCTAAGAACTTTGTGCTTGTACACCTCAAATGTGCACAGCCTATATAGCAAAAAACAAACAAACAAACAAAAATTGTGACAGGAAGTTTAATTGCAAAAAGGATAATTCTCCAGAAGTAGAAGACAACCAGCAAGCTAAAATTAGCTAACTGCTATATGGGCCTGAGTGACCTAGATAATTTGAAGAGGGTATTGCAGCTAAATGAAAGGGGGTAGAAAGCTATTAAATGTGTTTTTCTTCTTCAGAGGTAAAAGAATAACATAAAGAAGGTGCATTTTTTCTATTAAGGCATTTTGCTCATAGTCTTATAAACTGGGAAGCGTAAGTTTTAAAAGACGTTTGTAACCCGTTTGACCTTCTTCACATAGCTTTCTTGTCAGCCCACAAACTGAATACATCTTCAATCAGCTAGAAAAACACAAGGGAAAAAATAAAGCTTGTTTAACACTAGCTTCCTCCCTTTGGCCAATGGGAAAATCTAACTAAATAGTTTAGCATGGTATAGAAGGTCACTGAATATAGCTTAGAGCTCTGAAATGTAGAGATTTTTAAGTCTATTTCCATTATTTTCTGAGAAGTTAATAAAAGGCATCTACTGTTATAGCAAACAGAACACAGTAGTCACAGTGTCTCGTATTCAAACAACTTTTTTTTTTAATCACATTCAACATAGGATTTTTAAGTGCAAATGAAAGAGTTAGCTCCAAAAAGACAACCTCACCATCCCAGATTCTCAGTGAAGACAGTTTGGTGCATTTTTATGAAGAAAGTACTTTCTGCTTTGATGGTTTAACTTTCCCCCCTTCACCTCCTCCTTTTTTTTTTTTTTTTTTCTTCTGAGTTTAAGCAAGCATTTAATATTTGGGGATATTTAGTCAACGTTTACACAATAGGTCTCCAAACCAATTTAATAAGCATTCTGGTACTGACTTTTGAGTGAGAATATTAAGTGCATTTCCAGTACTGTCTGTTATACAAGAGGAGATAATTTTGGATTCTACCCTTAATTTCTACAGTATTTAGAGAAAGAAAATACAAAACTGATTTTGAATTGGTTACTTAAGGCAGGCTCAAGGACAAATGGGAGTTGTATTTTTCATTTTCTTTACCCCAAATTTCAGCAATCTCACTTTTCAGATTTCCATCATCGTGATATTTGTTTGTCATTCCTATGTGATCAGAATTATAACAGCAGCTGTGTTTGTTTCAATTCTATGTTCCATTTAACAGTTTTTTAGCACCGGATCATTTCTACCATTTCTTTACAACAATGTACCCTATCCAGGGCTACCATATCTTCAGGTTTTTGCTACATACTGCCAGGCTTCCCACTCTGGGCCTTAATTTGGAGAGGTTGCTTCATCAGGCACAGTCAGCTTGAACTCTCCATCCCGTGTCCTTATGCCTGCAGAGCCCTTCTCAGTTGAGCCTGAATCAAAACAGAGACTTGCATTATAGAATCTCTCTCTAAATTTATGCTGAAGGAGTTGATGGGTTTCATATATTTGGTTTGGATAGCAAAGAGTAGGGAGACTGCAGAGCCAAAGAGATGGTGTGCAAGCAGCTTTGGGGCTGGGCCAATTGAAGGGAATAAATCACCACAGACCACTTCCTGCGCCAGCTACTTTGTAGCTGGACATTATGTAGACATAAAAGCATCTGTCCTTTGGGCTCTGCATTCATTCCTGCCTCCCAACACACTGAATTCCCTCACCTGCCCAAAAGTGAGTTGGGGTGCGTTCATTACTCTGTTGCAGATGGAGTCTCAACCTAGCCTCCAGCTTTTGGATTCCTATTTCTGTCCCTTTGTGGGCTATTTTATGTTGTGCTAAATATAGCGTCATTAATATCTCACTATGGGAAGTGATTCTCATTTCCTGGAAAAAAAAATCTTGAATATTCTAATGCATAATTAGCATGGAATTATTATAAGAGAGTATAATAAGAATTGCTATTTTGGGCAAACCAAGGGCTCTTCTAAGTTCATCCAACTCCGATGGTGGCCTGCATAGAATCCTTAAGAACAGAGTATAAGGCTACGGCAAGTGTAAAATCACATAGTGCTTCAGAATAATGCCCTAATTTATGTGAAATTATGGTTAGGAATTCCCCAAGACAAGGTTCTGTTCCATAACGTTCAGAATATTCAAGACACACTTACATTTCATGCTGATGTGATTTGAACTTTTTCAATGAAAAAGTAAAAAACTAGTGAACGGGGTTTTTTTGAACTTTATAGGAAAAGATATGTGAGTCAATGTAGACAGATCTGAGTGGTAACATCTCATTTAGGACATTACAGTATGCAAAAAGAAAGGAGTAACATAAGCTTTATCTATTGAAGTGTTTTTTTCTTTTTGTAAACAAATACTGAATATCATCTGCCATTTAATCACCTAGCCATTCAGTATCATGTAATCCCTCTGCAAGCCCTTGCTTGTTTTTATCTGACCTGAATGGTTCTGAACCATCAGTAGTTTTGCCACATCCCTTTACCAGTCAATCATCATGTCAAAAGGAAATTTTGCATGCAGCTCCACTGCTAACCTCCCTCTTTTGTGTAAACTGACTTCATTTCTGTCCTTTGTTTCCTGTTTAATAACAGCTTTCTGAAACATGAGGTCTTCTTCATTTCATCTTTTCAAAATAAAAAAAAAATCAAAATATTTATAGATACCCATTTTTTCTGTGTCAGTCATATGTATGTATTCATAGAGTCATGGAATTGTTTAGGTTGGAAAAGACCTTTAAGATCATCCAGTCCAACCATTAACCTAACACTACCAAGTCCACCACTAAACCAGTTAAGGGTAGAGTAATAATTAATTTCATGTTTCCTCGCTTGGTAGCTGGATTATTTTTTAATGAAAGTAAAACTAGGAATCATTAAGGTTGGAAAAGACCTGTAAGATCATCAGTCCAACCATCAACCCAACACCACCATGCCTACTAAACCATGTCCCATCCTCCTTCTGGCCCTTCTTGTAAATAGGCATCACATTGGCAAGCCTCCAGCCATAAGGGACCTCCCCTGTTAACCAGCACTGCTGATAGATGATGGAGAATGGCTTGGCAAGCTCCTCCACCAGCTCCCTCAGTACTCTCGGGTGGATTCCATCTGGCCCCATAGACTTGTGAGTGTCCAGGTGGCGTAGCAGGTCATTAACTGCTTCCTCCTGGATTATGGGGGCTTCATTCTGCTCCCTGTCCCTGTCTTCCAGCTCAGGGGGCTGAAAACCCTGGGGATAACTGGTCTGGCTATTAAAGACAGAGGCAAAGAAGGAATTAAGTACCTCAGCCTTTTCCTCATCCTTGGTGACAATGTCCCGCCCCCACATCCAGCAAACGATGGAGGTTCTCCTTGGCTCTGTTTTTGCTGTTAATGTATTTGTAAAAACATTTTTTATTATCTCTTATAACAGTGGCCAGATTGAGTTCTAGATGGGCTTTTGCCTTTCTAATTTCCTCTCTGCATGACCTAATGAGATCCCTGTACTCTTCCTGAGTTGCCTGTCCCTTCTTCCAAAGGTGGTAAACTCTCCTTTTTTCCCCTGAGTCCCAGCAAAAGTTCCCTGTTCAGCCAGGCCAGTTGTCTTCCCCACTGGTTCGTCTTATGGCACATGGGGACAGCCCGCTCCTGCGCCTTTAAGACTTCCTTCTTGAAGAACGCCCAGTCTTCCTGGACCCCTTTGCCCATCAGGACTGCCTCCCAAGGGACTTTCCCAACCAGTGTCCTGAACAGGCCAAAGTCTGCCCTCCGAAAGTCCATGGTAGCAGTTTTGCTGGCCCTCCTCCTTACTTTGCCAAGAATTGAAAACTCTATCATACCATGGTCACTAAGCCCAAGATGGCCTCTGACCACGAGATCTCCCATGAGTCCTTCTCTGTTTGTAAACAGCAGGTCAAGTGAGGCACCTCCCCTGGTAGGCTCACTTACCAGCTGTGTCAGGAAGTTCTCTTCCACACACTCCAGGAACCTCCGAGACTGTTTCCTCTCTGCTGTGTTGTATTTCCAGCAGATGTCCGGCAAGTTGAAGTCCCCCACAAGAACAAGGGCTAACAATTGTGAGACTTCTGCCAGCCACTTACAGAATGCTTCATCTATCTCTTCATCCTGGTTGCGTGGTCTATAACAGACTCACAGCAGGACGTCTGCCTTGTTGGCCTTCCCCCTCATCCTTACCCATAAGCACTCAACCTTATCATCACAATTGTTGAGCTCTGTACAATCAAAACACTCCCTAACATTCAGAGCCACCCCACTGCCTCTCCTTCCTTGCCTATCCCTTCTGAAGAGCTTATAGCCATCCAATGCAGCACTCCAGTCATGAGAGTCATCCCACCATGTTTCTGTGATGGTGACTAAGTTATAGCTATCCTGCTGCACAAGGGCTTCCAGCTTCTCCTGTTTGTTGCCCATGCTGATGCATTGGTGTAGATGCACTTCAGTTGGGCTGTCAATTTCACCCCCAACGTTGCCATGCCATCCTTGGGCTCCTCTCTAGCGAGCCTGGTTATATCCCCTTTCCCCTTTGAACCTAGATTAAAGCCCTCTCGATGAGTCCCGCCAACTCATGAGCAAGAATCCTTTTCCCCCTTGGAGACAGCTGAACTCTGTCTGTCGCCAGGAGGCCTGGTCCCATGTAAACCTCCGCATGATTGAAAAACCCAAAGTTAGAATCATAGAATTGTTTAGGTTGGAAAAGACCTTTAAGATCATCCAGTCCAACCATTAACCTACACTACCAAGCCCACTCTAAGCCAATCAAGGGTAGACTAGACTAAACCATGTCCCCAAGTGCCACATCTACCCATTTTTTGAACACTTCCAGGGATGCTGACTCCACCACCTCTCTGGGCAGCCTCTTCCAATTCTTGACCACCCTTTCCGTGAAGAAATTTTTCCTAATTTCCAACCTAAACCTCCCCTGGCGCAGCTTAAGCCCATTTCCTCTCGTCCTATCGCTAACTACATGGGAGAAGAGACCAACACCCACCTCACTACAGCCTCCTTTCAGGTAGTTGTAGAGAGCGATAAGGTCTCCCCTCAGCCTCCTCTTCTCCAGGCTAAACAACCCCAGTTCCCTCAGCCGCTCCTCATAAGGCCTGTGCTCCACACCCTTCACCAGCTTTGTTGCCCTTTTCTGAACACACTCCAGCACCTCAATGTCTTTCTTGTAGTGAGGGGCCCACAACTGGACACAGTATTCCAGGTGCGGCCTCACCAGTGCTGAGTACAGGGGGACAATCACCTCCCTTCTCCTGCTGGCCACACTATTCCTGACACAAGCCAGGATGCTGTTGGCCTTCTTGGCCACCTGGGCACACTGCTGGCTCATGTTCAGCCGGCTGTCTACCAACACCCCCAGGTCCTTTTCGGCCAGGCAGCTTTCCAGCCACTCTTCCCCAAGCCTGTAGCGCTGCATGGGGGTTGTGGTGACCGAAGTGTAGGACCCGACACTTGGCCTTGTTAAATCTCAAGTTCCACCAATGGCGCCAGCTCTGAGCCACATGTTAATCAGCTGAGCTTTCCTGTTCCTTTCAGTGTTCTTCCCTGCCAGTGACAGGGTTGAGGAAAACACTACCTGTGCTCCTGATCCTTCAACCAATTGTCCCAGTGCCCTAAAGTCCCTTTTGATTGCTTTTGGACTTCTCTCCGCAACCTCATCACTGCCAACCTGCATAACCAACACTAGGTAATAATTAGAGGACTGTACCAGATTCATACTGACTCCTTTGAGGAATTAATGCAATTATGAGGTATGGCTTCTTTGCAAAACTATATTGACTCTTGTCCCTTATATCAGATTTATCCACATGTCTACTAATTTGCACCATTTCTGCCAGACAGAGAAACAGACAAAGTAGTTTAAAAGTATTAGCATCATTAGCACCCTCCTTTGGGTACAAGGTTGAAATAAATCACAGATTACAAACCAATTAATGGCTTACAGTTTTATAGTTAAGTTTCTTTGGACCCATTGCTTGCTGCAGTTTTGTATTTTTATTTCTTTTAGAAGACCTGACTTCTAATGTCACTGAAATTAAGACAGATTCTCAGATTCATGCTGTGTAAAGAAAGGTATTAATGCAAGGGGCTTCCTAGGCTCCCTCAGAGTAAGCAAAAGTAGAAACAACTTGTTTAGCTACTAAGCTGTTACCTAAACTTCCGTGAGCTCTCCTGTGAAGAGCACGCACAGCCTTCCCTTACCACCTCAACTTTGCCCCAGACAATCATGCAAACCAGAGCTTGATGGTAAGCGGTACACCACCACCACCAAAAAGCAGCTGTTGGCCTTTAAGGTGATTTAACTCAGAAACACACTGGTAGAAACCAACGACAACTTGATAAAATCATGGCAAGATGAATGAGGAAGTACTTGACTGAGACACCCATGGGATTCCTAGACCAGAAATAACCAAAATAAGGACTAGCTGTGGCAGATCACATTTGGAGAGCCCAGAGGTGGCCACAGGTGGAGCCAGCTACCAAGGCGAGAAGCCTTGTCCAGCTTGATAAGAGTGTACTTTGGGATCAACACTCAGCCAGCAGCACCACCACCAGCTGCATGGGCACCCTCTCCCCATCACCTGTCAGGCTGCATGGGAGGCCATGACTGCCCGCTGTCACCAATGGCTGAAAAGTTGGTGGGTCCTGTGGTAACGGGTCAGTACACAAATGAGCTGGTGTTACTCGTGTTTCTTTGACTATGAAGGCTGTCATCGTATTAGGTAAGATGGTGATTTTGTACGATTGAGACATTACTAATAAGATATATAACAGTAACTGGAATATTGTTTTATATGGTAAAGGGCGGCGTAACTCCCTATGGCTTGTGTTAGTTGTCATTCAATTCATCCATCAGTCTCTCT
Organism: Pelecanus crispus; assembly: GCF_030463565.1. Classification (NCBI taxonomy): domain Eukaryota; kingdom Metazoa; phylum Chordata; class Aves; order Pelecaniformes; family Pelecanidae; genus Pelecanus; species Pelecanus crispus. Next base: position 132,862,486 of record NC_134643.1, on the reverse strand, counting down.
CTGCAAATCAGTTTAAGGTGTGGTGTTTTAGTTGCCCTGCAACGCATGCTGTTTACAACATGATCATCTAGCAGCCTGCTGTGTGCTCCCTGGCATGTTTCCTGCTTGTGAGCCACTGGAAGATGCTTGCTTTATTAATTTTTAAGGTCTTAGCATAAAAACTTTCACCCCCACCACCCCCCAAAAAAACATCAAAACCAAACCCCAGTGTTTTGGACTCCCTGATTATTGTTTTAATTGCAACTTTCCAGAGACCTTTTTTTTCTGATTTCCTTATTTTTATATAATTCCCGTTTTGTGAAGATCATATTTTTAGTTCTGACTGCCTCCAGGAGATGCATCACTTAGTCCTAACTCTTTTAATAAACGTAACTATTGCTCTTGATATAGTATATAAAAATAATATATAACATTTCTTAAAGACAGAGTCAGGTAAGAACAGAAGCATTAATTTAGCCTGTGCGAATAATTAGTACAGACAGCACAGGTCAGCTCAGTTCCATGCTGACCTAAGTGGAAGTTAAAAGATCACAAATTGTCAAAAGAAAGGCATACTGGGTCTTTCCCGTAGGCAAAAATATTAGAAGCAAACTCTTGAATGCTGTCTCAGTATTCAAAAGCATATAAGATGAGATGGTAAACCATCATATCTGATAACCCCATATAAAGAGATTTTATATTGTTAAGATTATTTTAAAAAAGCAGTTTCTAGCACTGACTGTATACCACCGTACTTCAGCAAGTCCTGTTCAGAAACCTCTTCCTTGAAACTTGACTGATGAACTTCGGTAAGTTTTTGCCTTCATAGTTCATTCCTCTGTTAATATTTCTTTGAGATAGTCTTTATGCTTGATTTTGTGTTTGTATCTTTCTATCTCTGTTTTCATTTTGTAATTATATTATCAGCATTTCCATATAGTTCATACATGCACATGAATTTGCTACATATCTTCATTGTTTTCTTCTGAACTTACTTACATTGCATACTGAGTTAAGGAAATTTGTTTTAATCTGCTTTTTTTCTTAAACAGAGATAGGTTTCTGATTTTGATAGGTAATACACCTTGATACATGTATTCACTTCAGGACTCCAGTATGTTTTAGCCTGGAAAAGAGGAGGCTGAGGGGAGACCTTATCGCTCTCTACAACTACCTGAAAGGAGGTTGTAGTGAGGTGGGTGTTGGTCTCTTCTCCCAAGTAGCTAGCGATAGGACAAGAGGAAATGGCCTTAAGCTGCGCCAGGGGAGGTTTAGACTGGAAATTAGGAAAAATTTCTTTACGGAAAGGGTGGTCAGGCATTGGAACAGGCTGCCCAGAGAGGTGGTGGAGTCACCATCCCTGGAGGCGTTTAAAAAACGGGTAGATGTGGCACTTCGGGATATGGTTTAGTCTGGTCTACCCTTGATTAGTCTAGAGTGGGCTTGGTAGTGTAGGTTAATGGTTGGACTGGATGATCTTAAAGGTCTTTTCCAACCTAGATGATTCTATGATTCTATGATTCTATGTTGCTTCCAAGGTGCCTGTTCGTACAGAACACTTTGATTCTTCTTTTGAGCTCCTTCTTCATCTTCTTTTCAGCATAGCTCCTGTTTTTGAAGTTAATTGTTACCATGTGCATTTAGTTTGTCTTGCTTTCTTCTATGAAGACACCACTTTTGAATGCATATTTGTCAGAGTTATAGAAAACCTTACTGACTGCAACAATCTTGTGTATTGCCCAGAAATGAATCAAGACTTGTTTTTCCTCTTGCTGCGAGCTCTGAGTAGTTGCTTTAAGGATTGCTCCCTTACAATGCCTGAAAAATTAGGGTTTATATCTTATGCATACATGGCATTTACAAAATCTGTGAGACAGTGATTGAGATTTTTCAGTGCAATCTGTCTGAGCTGTCTTAGTATTTTAGAGTCATTGCTATCAGGGTGGCAAAATTATACTCCCTCTTTTTGAGCATGGCTTTTTAATGTTTGATGCATTCGTTGAATACAACCCTGTAACAGAATCCTGTTTCTAGCAATGTAATATACTATGTTGCTTATACCTGATTGCAGTATGTCTCATGTCTGACTTCCTTGTACCAAATGCCAGATGTGGTTTTTATATGAATTTTTCATGAAGAAAACTAGACCTCAACTTAAAAAGCAGATTTGTATATCAGTAAAAACTAAAGAAAAAAGAAAAAAACATCAACACATTTGTAAATTAACACCATACTTTTTTCTTTTTTTTTTTTTTTTCAATCCAGAACAGAGTAATTTTGTTCTAAGATTATAGAATAAATAGAACATACGTACTCTGTTTTGTGCACAGACAAAGCCTTACAGACAGATTTCTTCTGAGGCCTAAGACTAAGCAAAAAAGTAGAAAAGGTGGAGAATAGTCTCATTTAATGTTTTTGATAGCTGTGCTTTCCTGTGTCTGTTAAATTCTTATAACTTTCAACAGATTCAAGTTAACCAACTGGAATTACAACTTAATATTATTATTCTCAAGGAGTAGTGTCAGGGGGGTTTGGTTGGTTGGTTTTGTTTTTTTAATGGAAAGGATTTTATTGCTACCAATAGCTTAGGATTTTCAGTGACTTTTTTTTTTTTTTTTTTTTAAACTGCACCAGACTGAACAGAAGAAATCACAAGTTTTATCTTTTTCCCTGGAATCTTAATTTCAATAGAACCAATACTAAGTACTTGAGCACACTAAAAGCATCCTATTTTTAAGTCAGCAATATACACACTCACACTAATATTACCAGGAAGTAAATGTGATGGGTTTAAACCGGCAAATCAATCAAACACATTATGAAAAGCAGATAGAACAGAAAAATGGCTATTCTGTGTAATAACACCTGTCATGTAGATCTTTGAAAAAAGTGAAAGTATTAGCAAAGTCAGTGACATGAATATCAATATTTAATTGGACTGGGATACTAAAATAGAGGGGAAAAAAAGATTTACAGGTTAGATAGCCTTTCCAGAGTAGGGAAAAAGGATTTTTTTTTTTTTTTTAATAACTAATTCTCTAAGCAAGGACTTAATAGTGTGTCTATGTCAATTTTGCCACTGCTGTTGAGAAATAGCTACAGATATCATGTGCACGATGATAGGTTTTCCCCTTCAAAACAGACCAAACATATGATCAGAGAAAGAACAGAGGTAAGCAGCTGTAAAAATCATGCATATTCTTGAAGTGTTTGTCCAGAAATACCCTCAAGGTCTGACTGAGACCCTTCATGTGTAAAAGGAAGATAGGCAAGGTTTTGTGCAAATTGGGTTACTTGCAACCTTGTACAAATAAGGTTATTATTTCTAATAATGCCCTTCTACCATAGGAACATCTTTCATAATGTTATTTTTTCTGTCTTCATGGCAAAGCAGGACCTAAAATAGAGGCACATGGTTTAAAGAAATTAACCTCAATAAAAGTTGCATTTGATCCAGGTGTAAAATCATGTGCATCAGCACAACCTTTGAAGGAACAGAAAGCCTTTTACACAATACAAGTATCTCAAAGCATAACAAAGTGATACGCAAAAATGCAAGTGCTTACAGAACAAGTGTAGGGCCATCTCATCATCACCAAGACTGAAACACCAGCATCCAAGAATACAGTCTGTAACAAAGATGCAGTCTGCCCAAAACTGAATACTTTGGGGTTTGGAGGGGTTTTTGGTTTTTGTTTTGTTTTTTTCCTCTGAGAGGTACTTTTTAAAAAAATATTTTATGCATTTAAGCACATAGAAGGAATGGCCAAACTTCCTGATGTCAAAGGCAGCCTACAGAAAGAAGTATGTATGTCTGCGAGGCACAAGATATACCCACTACCTCAGGCAGAGGGAGGCTTAAGAGTGGTACACAGCAGCAGGGGAGGGCAGTAGCTCACTGGAGGTTCTACCCAAGGGGTGCAGGCATGCAGCTGGGCTGGTGATAGACAAGTTACTCCCTGACTTTCAGCCTTACTGACTAACGTGACATGACGCCGACACAAGGAGATATGCTGGATGTGTTTAAGAGATGTAGAAATCTCAGGAAAGATAGGTGCACCGCTCCTAAGTGTACGTGCTTCTCTTCCTCTCTCCATCGAACCTTAAGCATGTGATACCTCTTTTGCAGATGGGGAATGGTCAGTTATGATTTTCTTGAGCGTCAGTATGTTTACCTAACCGGGCATTTAGATAAGTGGGGACAGTAGCTCAAAAATGTTTTTCTCTCCTGTTTTTATTTTTGAACTTTCAGTCAAAGTGTAACATAAATCCACTAAAGCCTTATTTGCCTGTATGAAGAGTTTTGTTTTGGAGATTCTGAAGTTGATTAGATATAATGGTAATGAATTCTGAGCACGGAAATGATGATGTCTACTGCCAGCAACAATCATGCAAATGTGTAAATGTTTACAAATTTGCAAGCTAGACATATGCACCACTGAGACCAATATTGTAGTGCTATATTTAGCTTGTTCCTATTCCCCCCTCAAGATACACAATAATAACTTCAAGAGAACATAATGTAATCAATATTCTTTATATTAATTTTTTTTTACTTACAGTAAGTGCAACAAAAAAATATGAGAGTTTGGATAAAAATCTAGGAGGTGCGAGTCCAAGTAAAATGTAGAAGATCTCAATGGACCTCACTTAACTATTTTTTTCCTCAGTAAGACATATTAGAAATGAAAGTCCAGTGCCCTCTATTGCCAACAGTAGTGATAGCTCTGCTTGCTTGGCATGTCTAATGCATCTGAGGGAAGCCCTTGTTATTCTGCAGGAAGAATGCAAACAGAAATGATTATAACATAATAAAAATGCATATATTTTAGTCTAGCTTCCTAATTTTACTGATCCATTCTGAAGTTTCAAATTAAAGGTCGGGGATACTACATTATCTTAGAAGCATTTAAAATGTAGTCTCTATTCATTCAGATGTTTCTAATGGTGAAAGTGTTTTGTCATGCAGATGCTCATTGTTTAAGATAATATGCTTGTATGTTTTTTGGAATGGAAGTCACTTTTAATGGGAAACATTTTAAGCCTTAAAATTTGATTTGGAAAAGGAACATAACCTTTGCATGTGCAAAAAAAAAGATACTGAGAATATGACATAATCTTCAGTGACTAGACTGCAGCAGCAAGAGCTCTAATGCTTTCTGACTGGTGGGGATTTTCCCCCCGAGGGCTGCAGTGCACATGGGCAGGGTGGCTGCCACGCCAGGCCTGGAGCTCCCAGGCGCCTTAGCCTGGGAAGGGGACCAGGCTCGGAGATGGGTATGAAGTTCAGGTGGAGGCAGACCCCTCTGTGTCCCCAAGGAAAAACTGCTCCTGAGCTGTAGCCAGTTTTGAATTTATGCCCACTAAGGCAAAGCAGAGAAAACATGTTATAGCTTGTACAGTCAAGGGAGCAGACAGAAGCTAGTCTCACTTGCAAGCAAAACTTCTTCCCAGAGACACGGCCAGTAACCACAGCTCCACCAAAAGATGTGCAGATAAATAAGTGCAAGGAGGTTTCACTTTTCATCAAAGTGAAAATGAATCTGCTCTCCAAGAGCTGTCTTGTTTAACTGCAGTCATTTAGACATTTTTGGGGGAAAAAAACCCAGCAGGCAAAGTTATAAAGTCTCCTGGCAATGGGAGAATGTTATGGAGGAAAAACATTAGAGAATCTTGTCTCCTCATGCACACGTAATAAAAAAGCTTTCGTTGTTTGAACATCAACTTAAAAAAAAAAAATACCAAGAACAATATAAAGATAGTCCCATTAGCTTTTCGTTGACTTCAAAAGTCTATCTTTGTGTCTTTGAACCATAACTCAATAGGTATTTGTCCTTTCTAGGTTTTCAGTGAAAGGGTTCTTTTCTGTAATGGACAGCTTTCAAGGCATCTCCAGATACATGACTGCCACAGTGGGTCACATGGCTTGCACTTCTGATGTTAGCAAGAACAGAGAAAACAGAGAAGACAGCCCTCTTAAACAGTACTTTGTTTTTGTCATGCTGCATTGAGACACCATTCAGCTTCTGGTGTTCCTTGCTTTTACAATAAGTGCAAAGGGATTAATCCTCTATTTTAATCCCTGCAAGCATCCATGCCTTTACATTGGGCAGAGTTACATATTAATATTAAATTGATAAGGGACACATGCCCTAAGTATTTTGCCAACAGTAAGCTGAAAAATTACTTTGGAAGCAAAATATAAAAAGTCATCAAGTCTATATATTTGAAAACTTGCACAGAGTTGATGTTATGTGCAAAATTCAAAGCAAGAGGATATCTGTGCCTTTAAACTGCATCTGTTTCTGTTCATACTAACTTTCTGTTCATGATAACTCTCTTGGTCGTACAAAAAAGTCTATACAAATATATTAATAGAGAGTAGAAGTTCTAGAAGTAATCTCTGAGTAAAATAAATGGCAATTTTGCCATTGGTATTACCTTAAAAATTACAGTAAAAATAATTTTTAAGTTATTTTTCATTCCAAAGGAAATTTATTTGAAACATCATAAATATTCACACAGCATGTATCCCATTTTACTGCATCGTAAAAAGAAGATACAGAATATGGAGACCTAATAGGTAATTTACTATATATCAAAGCAAATAATTTTGAGAATGTGTTTTGCCTGACACTAGCTTGTGTATTCTGGAGATATCCAAAAAAGGAAAATCACTTAACAATGCAAAGGTGTTTTCTATACCAGGTTTAAACATCATTTGGCTTAAAAAAAAAAAAAAAAAAGGAAGCTTTTGCCTTAATAACACAGAATAGACATGATGGGGCTTTGGTGTGCTCTTGCAAGACGTATTATAAAAAAGGTTATTGGCATAAGAAAGCCTGGTATTTTAAAACAGTATGTATCCCAAGGGTAATGTTGATCACACAGAGCTGGAAAGCAAAGTTAAGCGCTATTAATCTTCAGTGAGAGTTCTGGGTATTTGCCACAGTGTAGCAGAGAAAAGTCATTTGGCTCCCACATTAGTAAACTGCTCTTTCTCATCACTTTCACTGTAGCACTTAAAAAGGCTGGCAGCAGAGACACAGAACAGATTAATTAGGTATTTAGGATGGATGAATATCAATCATGGTGTCTTACCAACATCAGATAATACCAACTATATTTTTTTCAGATGTATCACAAATGATACAATTTTAAATCTGCGTGGTTTTCTGAAAGTTTTCTTTCAGGAAAAAAAAAAAAAAAAAATTCTGAGTCTGCTCCAAAGGTATTATCAATGTTGAGTTAATGGATTGAGCTGACGTCTACCATATTCTCTTTTAGTATGCAGCCATTAAAGATTTGATCAGGGCTTTACCACGGGCACAATTTCAAAAATTTACTAATGATCCATCTTTTATTTGTCCTGTAATCAATGTTGTTACACATGATACTTGATCGTCCTTGACATTTGTCTCCAAATTGTTGCTCCTTAGATGAATAGATCACAACTTTGTTTTTGCTGAAATTCAGCACCACTCTACTGACCCAAATAAGGAAACGGATATGGGCACAAAACTAGAAGCTTTTGAAGCAAGCTGTAGTGTGAATATGCAGTGTCAACAGTAAAATTACAGTACATGTTACTTCATGACCTGGTGGATACAACACTTACTATTAGCGGGTGTTGGTTGCTCAGTTGTACTATTCCTCAAGGCTTGGAGCAGGGTCAGCGTTCAAGACACATTTACTTTGACCACAATTACTCTTTTTAGGAGGATTTCTCAGTAACTTTTTACCTCTTAATTTAAAAGACAAAGCTTTTTTTTTTTTTTTTTTTTTTTGGTGGTGGGGGGGTGTCTGTAATTGAGAATAAGTGCAAGTGAGTTTAGTTTGCATTTGGTTAAAAAAAAAAAGTTCAAATACCTCCTGCCTCTTTTAAATTCTACCTTAACACAAAATGGTTTGGGTATCAGATAATGTAGGAAGAGCTCAGTGTGATTTCTGTTTTTTAGCTGAAAACAGTGATAGAGAATGGATGAATTACACAACTTGAGAATACATCTACACTGTGGTGTCAGGTACTGGTTCAACATACTGTAAAAATACAGGGCTAGATGCAAATGCTTTTGACTGGGAATGGCTGCAGGCTAATCTGTGGCAACATGGAGCTCAGCAGAGTTTTATTTGCTCTGTTTCTCCAGCAGGCTTTTGTGCAAGCACTAAATTCTGTGTAAATGGCTAAAGCACCACAGATATCTGAATGAACTTTTCTGAACTTGTCTACAATGATATTAAAGTTAGTCCTGCAAAGCCAGTATTGATGTACACTCTAGAAGTCAATTCTAAAACTGAAATCCTACATTAGCACACCCTACTGATTACTTTTATTATGTGAAACAGCTAGGGATCTTTTCTAGTCTTCTTGTAGACATGCATATGTAGCTCCTGTTCTGCTTTTAGAAAATACAACACATCAGTAGACATCAGTGAAGCTTGAGCACACTGATCTGAATCTCTAAGTATAGGATTTAATCCTAATTTTCCTACTGGTCACTCACCCATCTGAGCAGCTGTCTTAAATTAACCTATAGGTTAGTTGTCAAGATAGCAGTTTGGACAGGACTAATACTGAACATTTTAACCTGTGTTTTTGTGATTTGTTGCCAACTTCCCTCCCTCCAGATCCTTTTCTTGATTATTAATTGTAGTCCAGAAATATGGCTACAGAAATGGTACATCTGATGGAGTTTGACATAGACTAGTCACAGGGGTTAACACATTGCCATAGAAGCTAAAATCTTAAAGAAATTTGACAAATGAAATATTGTCTTCTCCACAAAGCTTTACCAGACTACTCTCCTCCCAGAGTCTGCAACACTTTGAATTCACTTTGTCGTAAGTGGCATTTTAAATTTGTTTTAATTTGAAGTCATTGTGAATGATAGCACAGAAAACTGAGCAAGTGTGTGAGCAAAAGCAGCACTTCAAATTTCTCTATCAGATGCCAGACTTATGGTAGTACAGCCTCTCTGTACCTTAAATATTTGACATACTTCCTCAAAAGCTCAGTAAACATTTCATTTGTATCAGTAGTTTTTGTTATCCAAGATGCAGAAGGCATTTCATCTAAAATCGCAAGAGACCACACTAAAGTGAATGGGAGTCTTGAATAACTTCAGGTTGTCCAGGAACTCAAGAAGAGGGAAAGAACTGAGACTGTCACTACACCTCCTATCATGTAAGCCACGTGCAAATACTGGATAATTAGGACATTATTTAGACTGCTACGTAGTTTGACTAAAGTTGTAAGCAAAGCCCCCTTCTGTGTTCCTTTTATCCCTGCATATACTGGTTGCATGAACAATCTAGCTGCTAATCAAAACAACTTCATTAGTAAAAAGTGCATTTAATTTTGCTGACTATTATCCTGCTAGTTGCCTGTATCTTAAATTAGGTTATTAACCTTACCTTCTTTGGCACAGGCTGTGTCTTTACTCTTTCTTCACACAATCACTACAAGAATGGGAATCTAATTCCACAGTCACCACACAAACAACTACCTCCTAATATTTCCACCTGCCTATAAAAAGCTGCCATTTTTCATAACTTAAATTATCCATTAAAGGGATTACTTACTGAATGATCTCAGATTTCCATAAAGCTAAGTAATGAAATATTGGGTATCCTTAAATTGATTTTCCTATTGTGCCTTCTTCAATAACAGGAGGAAAACCAAAACATGAGGTAGAGAAACCATAAAAATTACCCAATTCTTTCCACCTCAAAATCTACCATTCTCTGTTTTCTAACTCTTGCCCCTAACCTGGTTGAAGATTAATAATTTCGGTGTTTACATGAAAAAGTGTACTGTCATATGTGTCTTCTTTAACTATGTAGTGGAATTCTCTACCCTTTTGTAGCAGAAATGTGGACAACCTATTTAAACCTCCGAACTTGCAAGCAATTTTATTAACATCCTTTTTCTGATATTGCAGATAAAAATGTTGAAAAGTTATTCACAAATGACCATTCTTTTATGAAACCCACTTACAGGTTCAGTTGTTGACCTCATTAGCCATAAAGGTATAACCTAAAATGCAAGTTGCCAAAACTTACAATCATTACCTGCTTGCCTTCTCCATAACCACAACAGATACTTTTATCACTGTCATTAAAATTGTCAGTACTTTGAGACACTCTGTCCATAATGAGGGAACAAAATAAATTGCCAATATTTCTTTAGTCATAGGAGTATGCTCTTCCCTTTTTAGGGTGGGGTGGGTTTTTTTGGTGCTGGAATTTTCAGGTTTTCATTTTGAAATTAATCGCCATTTACAAGCTCTTTCCTACGTGCAAGTAAAGAACATTTCCATATTCAGTAATGCTTTCTATTTTGAAGCCTATTATGCAATGAGCAACTAAAAATGTTTAACAAGTGAGGCAACATAAGCTCATTTAAAAAGGGGTACAGGCATCGTTAACAACATTGTTCTGGCTGTTTCAAAGTTCCAGCAGAGAGCTGCTACACTTGAGGGCTCATGATACATTTGCGTTCTCCCAAAACACATAGTTAAGAGTCTGTGTTTCATTTATAAACAAACGTTTCAGTTATTTCAAATTCAAAAAGTTGAGATCTGAGCAAAAGCTATCATACCCAGGACTAGATATATCTCGTGAGAGCTCTAATTACAGTTCTATTATTAAAAACTAGGTTACAATACATTCCTTTTCTATCATTACGCACACTCTGCAGAACTTCATTATTTTATAAATAAACTTCTTCTAAGGACGAAGAAAAGCTCTTTCTGCATAAAATTATATTAAAGTAATATGCTCCACATTTTTAAAGTTGCTTTGAGTTTCAACTTATTGCTTGCCATTTAGATGGTAAACCAAGAAGGTATCACTAAAGAAAATAATGCACAATGTCTATGATTAGAAGGGGGAAAACACAAAAGTCTCTTGGATTACATTCTCCCATTTCTCCTATACTTTTAATTTACTAGGTGTTTTATCTCACAAACACTAAAAGCCAACTTTTGGCCTATCTTACTGAAACAATGATGAATTTCTTATAGATGAGTCACATACTGTAATCTTTAAAGCACAGATTTTCTGCATAATCCACTTTCTGGCTATTTTACTAGGAGTAGGAATTACGGAGAAACCTGCTCTTTTGAGAAGTTATAAGAGAGACCTGCAAATGCGTTTTCCCCAGTTTTTCCATTTAGAGCACCCCACTCAACCTGCCAAAAAAAAAAAAAAAATTGAAGAGACATGGCCTCTGCTGTAGCAACTGTAATCTTGTGGACAGTTCTGCTAGCTTTCCCTAGATACCTTTTCACAGACTTCTTGGTAGTACTCCAGAGATTTCTAGGGTCTGCACATCACAGATGGAAAACTGCGAAGATGGTGTGGGTGAGAGTTTGTTATGCATTTCATGTTAGGGACTTGACTCCTTAGCTATGAGATAGCAAAGTTCATTGCTGAACTCAAGGCATCTGAGTCCAAAGTATCTACACGTCATCCAACTAAAATGCCGCTGCATGGCTGGCCAGAAGAAGGACTACTACTTCCCTCCAGGCCTGCAATTCAAACACTAGATTCTCTTTTTTCTCCCCCACAAATAAAAATTATACATGGGTTCTTAAATTATGCTGATGACACATGAATTAGAAAATTATTTTTCAATAATTTATAACTTCTGACATGAAAAGCATTATTTGTATTTACATCACTAGTCATGTGAAAGCAACTTGCAAGTGTGAGCATTTTGAAAGCTTAGTCGAGAAGCGTACTGAGACACAGGTACTCTAGACACTGAATTTTCGGGGGAATACAGCTCTTTGGGGGGCAATGCACTATTGACCCAACACAAATGAAGATTCAGAACATTTAGAACTAAACTTTTGCTTTGACTGCATAAGTAGGGCTTTTTTTTAGCTATGGAGGGTGGTGGATGGGTGGGAATTGTATAAAATAATTTCATTCAACCCTAATTATTTTACAGTTAGTTAATACCTGGATTCCACTATTCACAAATAAGAGAAATGAGTGATGTAATATATTCCTCTGTCTTAATTCCGATCCTGCAGGCTAATCTGCTCAAGACAGCACCTCTAGAACCGCATAGGAGTGAATGCAAACCAATTCTACAATGAAAGTAATTTATTTAACAGTTTTACAAAGCTAAAAATTATGAGAAATCACTAACCAGAAGTAGCCTGTTTACTGAAATCAATTCCACAGCTAGAAACAGAGATGGATTTGAACCACTGAAAACAAGTCCGGAGAAGAAGGGGGATAAGCTGTAGATTTCACTTGGAGATCCACTTTCATGTTTTGAAGACCACCTCTCCCAAAATGTCTTGGTCTTCAGAAGAGGAAGAAACAGTCCCAGGACAACACACAGCTATTAACTATGACCACTTGTGTTACAGCGGAATACAAGCAGGGCCTCCTGTATTTCTGTCCTGAAAGCCCTAGACAGAAATAAAGCTTGCACGGTATGTGAATGCACTGAAGAGCAAACCATGCTTTCTACGTGTGTACCACACAGGCAGCCAGTACGTATTATTACTAAGTTTACAGGACATACATGATTCCCAATTTCAGACTAACTATTCTGGTGTTATGCATAACAATTTTGTAGGGCAAGAGTAGTTTGTCCAAGATTTAAAGATCAAGTGGGTTTTGGTAGATTGATTGTTGAAATAAAAAGACCCTGTCCAAAACACAGGTGACACATGAGGCAAAGAAAAACTTGAACCATGGTGTTTAGGAGGTTTTCCTCAAAGTCCAAATGAAGTAGAGGGAGATTAGTACTTCTCCAGTATGTTTATGAATGCATGTTCACACACAACTAAAAATACTGTTTATAGAACTGACCATTTAATGGTATAGAATACCATTAAAATACACTCCACTGAACTAGAATTGGAGGAAAGACATCTAGATCATTCAGACGACTGAGTAAAACCTACCACTAAAGGCATCTGCTGATAGGTCATATTTTTTAAACCCTTCGTAATTCGTGTCCTTCTGCAGACTTGCTCCAAGTTTCCATAAAACAACCAGTTCTGAGGAAGCAACGCTCTAGGAACATGTCATTTTCTTTAGATGTAGAAGCAACAGTTACTCTTAGTTTTCCATAACTATTTCTGTGACCATAACAAGGCCTAACTGGCAATACATTTCAATTTAGCTTGTATTAGACAACTGCTGCTGGGGCTACTTCTTCATATATGAAACACCAAGATAGTAAATTACTCAAGCTAAAATGTCACTATTGCCAAGTGAAATAAAATAATTACCTCTTTTACCTTCTGTCAAGCACTTCCATTATCACAGCCATAATAAATTTGCCCTTTTTTTTTTGCAATAGTACCATGTTGCTGACTCATTTTGTTTGTGATTCACCATACTTCCCAGAGCTTTGCTTTATTACTGCCAGCCCAGTTATCCTCGCTTCTGCATGCATATATTTTACTTCTGTCCTAAATATACTTCTTCACACTTGTCTTGTAATTCATCGATCAATTTGAGTCCATTTGTTCAAGATTGTATTTCATCCTGATGCAGTCCTCCAAACTGTTGGACATCTCTGCTGTAAAGATGCTAAGCACAAATGTGTGCTGTCTAAATCACTTGAATCACTATTAGAAAATGTTCCAGACCATGGAAAATTCCTGTGGGACTCCCTGTTTGACTGAACCACTGCTGAGCGTGTTTTTCAACATTATGGTGGTCATATTCAGATTATCTTACTCCACTTTTTTAATGAGGAGAATCAGATAGGACACAATCAAAAGCCAAACTAAACAGAGGATATATCACAGCTACTATTTCATTGTTGTCTATTGCCAGTTATTCCCTAGCAGATAAAATGACAGATTATGGGAATGATTTAGTTTATTACTGGCAAATACAATTCACTAATTCTCCTCCACGAATTTAAAAAATGTTTAATCAAATTAATAGTTTGAGCTCAATTTTTCCTGTGTATTAATGATAAAATTATTATATACTCCTTTAAATAAGTTAGTTATTTGCTCTTTTTTCCAGTACATTTGAGATCATTCTCCAAGAGTTCACAAAGATAACTACTTCAAAACCTATTATAATTGACTTTCATAATTTGCTGACTGGATCACACCTCTTATCTTTGACCTTGCTCCTCTCCAATTCATTTGGTTTTGTTAAATTTGTGATTGCAATTAGAAACAACAAAAGACAAGCCCAATAGAAGAAATTCCTCTATATATTAGGAACATAACAAAGGAGTCCAACAAACAGTAATACATCTGCATCACTAGTTTGAGAAAAGGCAAAGTAAATCAAGGCAGAGAACATTTTGAGAAGAGGATGGCTTCTTACATTTCAATGCCTACTGAAATCAAGGGAATAAAACTTGGAAATTTCTTCTAATAAATTAATCAACTGCATTCAGCAATCCCTGAAACTTGTAACTGTTATCTTGAAAATTAATCCTCAGTGGAGGAATATCAGGGTTTTTTGAAAAATATACACACATATTTTGGTTTCTAAATAAATAAAAATATCTAATTACCTTAGCAAATTGTGCATTTATCCATTTTGTGAATGTTTTCTTTTGAACATCTTCCCGTTCATCTGAAAGATAAAAGTAAAGCACTTCATTAGAATTATTCAACAAAATAGTACGATATTATTGGTTAAAGCCTCAGTCTTGGTTTGTAGTGTAGCTGCTACTAGTAATTCAAACATATTCAGGGCACCTATTTGGATGTATTCCTTGACAATTACATCAATATATTTTTGAAAGCCTACAGATTCCCTTCATAGTCATGGTCTATACCCTTAGCTCATCTGACCCATTCTGTGGTATCTTTTCTTCTGGAAGGGAACACAGTGCAGTAGGATCTGAAATATCCCATTCAAATTTTTAATTTCATATAAATATAAAAAAAATGTTACCCAATGGTTTTGGCAGCAGGCAACTCTCCTACAGCACTTTTAGAAAAGTATTTGAAACAAGTTTATATGCACATCCTCAAATTCTTTGAGGGAGTGAAGCCTTCTGGACCACAATGATAGTTCTCTATTATCGCCATACCTTATACCTTTTTTTGCCTTGCAGCTATTTACCTGTCACAATTTGTTATATATTTTTCCTCCAGAGGAAAAAGAAGAAAAAAAACCCACATTTGTTCAGCCATACATGAAATTCCTTCTCAATTCTTTAAGATGAAAAACACTGCAGAGGGAGATGATTATCTTAGGACTTGATTTCTGTATCTAAGTTATAAGTACAGTCTTGAGGCAGAATGGAACTGGACACACGAAGGTACAATTTTGATGTATTTTATGTAGGTGGGAAGAGAAAGATGCCTTCAAATTAGAACCTAATAAGCATTTGCTCAAAAAGATCTATTAGGCATCATCCCTGAAATAATACAGAAGGGCAGACCTCTTTGTATGACAAAGTCAAACCAAACTAGAATTAAAGGGCAGATGTGGAAAAGGCTGCAGAATGCTTATACAAAAAATAAAGCTCACTCAGTGCTGTCTTTTGGTTTGCAGTAAAATTCTCTGTGCTTCTTAAATAAAAAGGGATATTAAATTCCCATCTGAAATGTTCAGCAATTAATAATGTTAATGGATTCAGCTGAATTTGAAAGGCAGGTATGGAGGAGCTACATGAGAAATGCACAGCATTAATATTGTACTTTGCTTTCCCTCCCTCCACCCCTCCAAGGAGACAAGGCAAGGCAAATCTTTTTGATACAAATATATCTTTTGTTCTTAAAACCTCATCTTAACAGAACTTAAAAGTGCCTTTCACAAGAATGTTTTCCATTCTCAACAATACAATATAGTAATGAAAAAATAACACTAGAGTTTGTAAAGCTACTATTTCATTATAGAAAAAACTTCTGCATACAGGAAGAAGCATATTCTAATTGCTTTCAGATGTGTCTTTTCAAGAGTGAAAAGATTTACAACGCAATAGTACTACTGGAAACATTCCATAGAAGCCAGGCATTATATACATTCTGCCACTAATATATGAGTATTCGCTACAATAAACTTCCTAGAGTTCTACTGCTGTCTGTGCCAAATAATGCTGCTTCCTTCATCCCTTGGTTGAAAGTGATATTTGAATAGTTAGAGATTCATTGAAAAGCAACAGCATGTGGAGGAGGTGCATGGTTTTGGTAATAAATGATGCTAACGCTGTTAAAAAATTTATTTTTCCCCACAAGCATCACTTCCCTCTTTGTTGACTGTTAGTAAGCTGTTTATCATATAGTTTTGACTTGTTCCAGCCATGTGCAATGCACAGAACATGGGAAAACTAAGATGCATTTTGTTGATGGAAGATATATATTCAATCTGATGTTGTATTACAAACTTCTTCAGCAACTTAATAGAAAATATTACATATAAATAGATATTTCTGCTTAATAATCTCTGATAAAAATGGCACATGCAACCTTAAAATGGGGTAGAAGGAGAGTATGTGGGATTTAGCAGGGAAAAGGAGAGGCAAAAACGCCTCTTTCAAACTGATCAAACTTTCTCTTTTCCACTCCAGGCTACTGTAAGAGAATATTCAATAACAGTATGTGGCTTGAATCTTTTTCCCCCCACAAAGGTATATGCCAGAGATTTAACTGCTAGTCACCAATTAGTTCATGTCCATCAAGCTAATAAAAACCAGGGTGCCCTGAGGAAAATGAGAGTTCAATGTTTGAAACTTATTCAAAGTTCAGGCAATGCTCTGCTACCTTTGCAAACACAAATCTGTTCTGCTGCTGTTATCTTTATACAGAGATCATTTCAAGCACTTTTATCTCTAGATGTTTGCTCTGCCAACCCACCACAGCAATCTGTTAGTGGCAGCCTCCTAACCTAAAAAAAACCCAATCTTTTGCTAATGCAAGGCACGATTTCCCCACAGTAAGCATGGTTTTTTCAAAAAAGATGTTCTCCTAACCCAGATTTAGGACTGAATGCTAGATGTGGAAGCTAAACGACATTTATCTGGGTGCTGTAGAAACGTGCCAAGAACACTCAGCTGCCACTTTTGTGACGCTGTGTTTATAACAGATCCTTCAGCAGTGAGCTGATGAATACCCTTGCAGGTGTTTTTACTGTGAGTCAATAAGAATAATCAAATGGCTAGGCAGGTAATTCCTTTGGCTGTTCAAGAGTAATATAGTATGTTTACTTCTTTTCTTTCAAACTGGAAGAATTGCAGAATAGTATACTGTCTCTCTTCAGGTTAAATCTAAACATGAAACACTGCACGGATTCTGAATTCCTTTATCACAATAATAATGTGATCACTTCCCACAGCAAAAATATGCTTTTCTCAAAACGGTGGATATTGAGTGGAACAGGCTTAACCTCCTTTCTGTAGGTTATCAACTCAGAAAATGAACACACTGAGGTCTACAGAAAGCCTTCCAGAAAAAAAAGATACCGACCTGTGAGATTTATCTGTTTTTCATGCACTAGAGCCTCTAGTACCGCTGAACAGACCTTGTTTTAACTAGAACACATTCACAAATGGATCTTAGAGTTCTGATATATTTCTGGTAGGATGAGCATCCAGCTTTGCAACTGTGAATTCAAACCTCTTGAATTAGCTAACTGCACATTTGACTTTAGAAGCAGCATTCCAGGCTAGAGCTCATAGGAAATTACGGTCAGGAAAGAAAGTGCAGTATTAATGGAGCTAATCATCTGACAAAGGACAGTTCTAAGACTTAATCAGGTGGCAAGGCTAATAGAGACAAGTGGTACACTGAAGAACGCTTAGGAACATGCAATCAGGATTCAACAGAACAAAAATGCTATTATTAACGGCAAGTGGTTACCAGAAAATTTTCCTAGATACTTAATGAAGTATTTCATGTTTGCAACCTACTACTCAAGTGAAATTCCCTTCTATTTTCCACAAAAAAGCCAGCATTATGTTGTCATCCTGTAGTGAACTACACTTATTTTTCTACTTTCCCCCAAATACCACCAAATATTTTAAATAAAAAATAGCAACAGAAAAAAAAAATCTTTAAAAATATCTAGTATAATCTAGATACTATTCTGAAACCATACAGCAGTGTTAACAAGTCATAAAAAACCCAATACATTTAAACAATGTGAGCTGATGAATGCCAAGCAGATTTTAAATGAATGAAGGTTCAGAAACATACAGCATATATGTCACTACATTATTCCATTTGTATGATATAAGCCACTCGCCCCTGGAAAACATGGAGTTGGGGGAAGGAAGCTTCCACTCTTTGGTGCATCCTTCCCTGTTTTTTTTAGGGGGTCTTCAGCCTCGCTTACTCAACACACCTGAATAAATAATGCTTTCATAGATTCACAAAATGGTTGAGGTTGGAAGGGACCTCTGGAGGTCATTTAGTCCAACCCGTCTGCTCAAGCAGGGTCACCTAGAGCTGGTTGCCCAGGACTCCGCTGAGTCTGGGTTTTAATATCTCCAAGGATGGAGACTCCACAGCCTCTCCTCCTATAGATTGTAACACTTTCCTACTACCTGCATTCTCTCTTCCACAAATGTGGCTGGTGGTTTCCAGTGCAAGTGGCTTAGGAAACTCTCCTCAAGAGTAAGTACAGCCCATTTTTGAAAATTAGAAGACATTCAACAAAAGTGCACTGGCAGTTCAGGGATTATGGAAATGAGCCATATCCTCAGCTTTAATTGGAAACAAACAAAAAACCTGTTGTCTTTAAGGTGTCAATAAAGGCATTACCTAACGTATAGAATATTTGAATCACTGCAGAGACAGGCAGTGATTGGAAGCTTGGTTGTGTGGTAAAGGATTTTATGCAGTATTCAGCAAGCAGTTCCATCACAGGTTGGAACACAAACAGGAAAGGAGACTTGTCTTATTCTGTTACCCAGTGTTGCCTTGAGATGGGTTAAACAATAATTGAATAGCTGTGTTTTGTCTACCAGGAATGATCAGGAAGAAAGAAGAAAAAAAAAACCAAAACAAAAAAAAACCAAAATAAAAAATAATTCCCATATACTAGCTGGAAACTGAAACAATGGTGTTAAGGCAGGTGTCAATTCATTCATGGCAACTGCAGGTTCATTGGAACACTGCACTTCAGAGAATAAAACCATCAAAATTGCTATTTGATTTTCTTGCAGCTAAACAATGAAGATTTAGAAAAGGCCAGGATTTGCTTCAGTGAGTGGGAGTGAGTACCAGCAACGGTGGGAGCACTAGGAACAAAAGAGGCCACAGATAGTCACATTATTGATACTCTGGCTCCATCGATTCCATCTATTCTTAGAGATTTTTAGCACATTGTTACACTACTCTGCCAGTAACTACAACTGCTGAGAAATGTTCCCTTCCCATTCTTGCTTACCTGAGGGGGAAAGAAAAAAATCAATGCAATACAATGACTGAATGAGCTTTGAGTGGACTAGCTTTGATTTTTAGTCATTGAGGTCATCCAAGACATTCACAAGCTGACAGGAAATACAATAGACTGCTTTGACAGACAGCCAATGATTTTAAGTCTATTGCTTATGTAAGGCAATATGTAGCATACAATTCTTTGTCCATCTTCTATAAATATACTGATGAGCAGTGTGTTGACTTTATCTGAATACTGTTAAAACTCCCTGTTCCCTGTGCTACCCCTTGAGATTTTACTGTGGAACCTGAGTCAAATCACCATAATCAGAGCTTCTCAGGCTTCTCAAAATACTGATGAACCTATTCAAAAGCTCAGCAGAAATAGGAGACTTCAGCATCCAGAAACCCCTCATTAATATAAAAAGTACAACTCAATCCTCTGAGAAATAATATATCAACATTTTTTGAGGACATTTGGTAAGATTCAAGGCAAATTTAGGAAAGGAGCAAGGGTATTACTATACCAAAAAGACTTAATCTCAACTCTGCTCCCCCCCATCCCCTCCTTCAAAACCAGAACTGAGAGGTAGAGATTGCATTTGCTGCTGTAGGGACAGAAGAGAGAAGGGCTATGAGACCGAACCTACAGAATTTCTGCTGACACCATAGGCCTAGATTGAACTCCAGGTTGAGAAAGCCTTGTATTTTTCTCATTTCATTATGTCAGCTGGAATTGTTCTCTCATTATGAATGTTTAAAGGAAACTGCTTCCTGGCTTTTCTCCTTTTTTTAATTCTTTAAGGCATTACAACTGTTCATATAAGGTCTCATTCTTCTGACCTAACTTTGCCTAATTAGCTATTTAGGGAAAAACTACAGAGTGCTTTTAAGGAAAAGCTACATACGATCCCTAAAACAATAATGGGTAGCTGTGAAATGTACACATAGGTCTAGGTTTGAACAAATTAATGTAATTTGCTGCATGTTTGTTAAAAACACTCACACACCCTCCATTTCTCAGCCCTTTCCCCTAAATAAATTGTAGCAGGTAAAACTCCCAAGGCAAAAACAGGAGCACAATTCCAATGGAATTTAAAAAAAATAAATAAATAAACAGAATTTCAGTTCACATTTCCAGAACATATACCAGATGAGACTATTGCAGTTTGCTGGAACTTGCAGAATATTGCATGATTTAACTATATTATCAACATTTTGGCAGTCAGACACCAATGAAATCATGTTGCCAGTACATTCAGTACCTTGAAAAAATACTAATAAAGATGATTTAAGAGCATTACTTGTTAAAAGCAACAAAATGCATTTGCAGAATAAGTCTGCTTAATGTTATAAACTATACTAAATTCCTTATGAAGTCACAGAAAATTTGGGAAATGTTACCAATGTTACCAAAATGTGAAAGAAAAGTAGGAGAAGGAGTTGATATATAGTAATTTCATCTTGTCAAATGAGTATATTTGGGGAAAATACCTTACTATTTCTACTTTGATGGATGGAAAAGAATTGTTTATTTCTGTTCCTATTTACAGATTAGGGAAGCACAAGTTACATGGTGCTGGCACATCACGCGACGTTACGTAGCGTAAAATCAACAGGTATGTCTTTTGCCATATAGATTTACTGCTACTGCTGCTATTATTATACATAAAGCCTATTGCATCTCCACAGCACAAAGTTGCAGTTTTCACCATAGCTGGTGAAAGATACTTTGACTCTTCCATTTCCCAAAGGGAACTAAGGATGTGTAAGGTCCTTAGCAGAGATCACACTCTGCTCAGAGTCAGGAAGCAAAGGAAGCAACAGTCACTGCTCTGCCCAATTCTGGTTGTTGGTCTGACTTGGACAAAAGGGCAGAACCTAACTGACATTTGGCGGGGGGGGGGGGGGGGGGGGAAGAAAAAAGGTTTAACTTGTTTGAAGGAGTGACTAGATGTGATAAAAAGATTGCATATGTCTTAACTGTATTAACTCTGGTTTCAGATGGTCTTACTTTTAACCCATCTTTGTCCCTTCCCAGAGAATACGGGAGTTGTTAGCAGAAGAAAGAGGGACTTGGTATCAGCTTTTTTTTTTTTCCCCTCCTCAGAGCACATAACATATTTTCCTACGCTGCCTCTTGCAGAGGAAGGACTGCAGCCGCAGGACAGACTGATAGGCGCAGGCAGGTAGCGTGGCGGCAGCAGTCCCTCTGCGAGCCCTAACCAGCCAGCCAGCACTGGGAAAATCCCCAGCAGTTAAAGACTAATAAAATTGGTTTATGTGCACAGTGCATTTAGTGACAACCCGTAATAAACGTCGTTACTCCTCTGTCCCGATGATCTGAGAACAGCTGAAACTGATTCAAAGTGAAAGCAAGTGCTCTCACCTTGGCTGCGGTTACCAAGCCAGCTCAAAGCGAACACCGGCATTAAAAATTTTCCTGTCACTGCTGTGGGAAAAGTTACATACCAGGAAACAGCAGCACTGCCAAATCCCGTATTTCAGCAATGTCACAAGAAAATAATCCCCACAAAATAAGAAACATGTTCTTGAAAAACCTTGAATGACCCTAGCCTTTATGGTTTCCACCAGGAAGTTGTTATATGCACTGTGAGGAGGAAAACTGTGATGAAGGAGCTGCGGCCTACAGCAAACTTTGCTTGCCAGGACATGGAGGCTGTAGGTTTCTTGGGTTTTTTTTTTTTGTTTGCTTGTGTTTTCTAAACTTTGGAGGGCAGATCAGCATTTAGTTGATCAGCAGGCCACCTCAGAGTAAACTACGACAGAATTACTGCATGGGAGTATTATTAGAACAGAGAATAATTACAAAATAAAAGAGACAAGGTTATGTAACTAGATAAAATTACCCACAATTTTCATGTTTATAACTTTTATGAAAAATATGCAATTATTTTTGTTTTTTTTCAGAAAACAGTAGATAAATGCTTACTGTTAGACTAACCGTGCCTTTCCTTAGCTGGAATTTTTTACCATCTAGGCTTCTATTTATGTTCAAATATGAACAATAAGGACAAGGGACCAGGGATAGTAAGGTTTATTCATGAGCCAGTCAGAGCAGCATACCTCAAAAAGGGAAAATAAGAACCCACAAACTTTCTGAATGATAGACTGCCAATGAACAACAAATGAAGCTGAAAGAAGCATCAGGATTTAAAACAGGTAATCAGAGTCTAAAATACAACACTAGTACCTAGCATTTCACAGAAGCTTCTGATGTAAAAATGAAATTGCTGTACTGTTTTCAACAAATGCCACCTAGTGATACCTAGTTGCAAAGCTTGAAAGCAGTTTGCATTTTATGTATTTTCTCCCAGATTTTCTGATTTGCTTCTATGAAAAAAATCAGACAAATGCTTTACATGGTCACAGGCCATCGAATTTCATGTCACACACATGCAGAACACAAACAGAGGAGGATGGGTTAACCATATGTGGAGGACCAACATTTGTTTCAGTTTGTATTAAAATATTCATTACAAATAACCATGCTAAGTACATGGTGGCTAGCTGCAATATTTCAAGTTCCTTTTTTATTCTTCTGTCAAGTGCAATTAGAGAAGAGGCTGTTCTAGTCTGCTTGAGTGACTGCTGCCTACTTTATTTCATCTGACCCAATTAGTGTCTGAGTTAATTAGTAGAGGCTGCCAGTGAGACATGTATCAGAGAAGTTTGTGATTAATGAGACCAAGATGTTAATATGCAATTGTTTACAACACACACACCCTGTTCTTACAGTGATGATACTGTCATAGCAAAGCTGATAACATTTACTGGCCCTCAGGTAGGCTTTACCTTACTATACACCATTTGCAAATCTTTGAAAGAAAAGAAAACATGCCCCTAAGAACAGCTGTATAAATTAAAAGTAAGTGATCAGTGTATTCCACTCTTGTTTTAGTCTTATTTGAAGTAGCTAAGGTAATGATGAACATGTCTAATTGTGATTTATTTCATCCAGAGAGAACTATTACAGATCGCATGTTGTCAGGTCACTTGGCTTCTTCTCACTATCCCCAAGCACCCTCCTCTCTCAAGGGGAGAAAAGAAAGGATAGTCGAAGAGTAAGATAAAGTATTTAAAAAGCTCCTGTTGATATTGATCAATTAGGGGGGAAGCTAATAGAATAGAATTTAATTCCTCTAAACCCCTTCCAATTTCACAGCTACTTTATACTGTTTGTAGTGGCTCAATTGTAGAAGTGACTGAAGAATCTTAAATTTTCAGAAATACATGATAGGGTCTGACTGTTTAATTAATTGGTATACTAAACATACTTCTCTCATATTACCCCACATTTGGGAAAACTGCTCCTTGTTTCATAAGGGTGAAAGATAATACAAATTAGATAAAAGTCTAAATACCAGCACTTGATAGAAAACTTGGATTACAAAGCATGTTAAATGTACAT
This sequence comes from Pelecanus crispus, assembly GCF_030463565.1. NCBI lineage: Eukaryota > Metazoa > Chordata > Aves > Pelecaniformes > Pelecanidae > Pelecanus > Pelecanus crispus. The sequence continues at coordinate 132,838,744 of NC_134643.1, read as the reverse complement.
CCCCTACCCCCTATAATTAAAGCGTTCTTGAAAGGAAAAAGACAGTAATTGAATTTCTAGACATCTCATAAGCAACACTTTGCAAACAGTCATAATGTTTACTGTAGTAGTTCTTCTTTCAGCTTCTTTTTGAAGCTTCTGATTTTTCATTTAATATATTTAGTTGGGAAGTGACTGAAAAAATACTAAATTGGAAGAATATCGGGGGAGGGAGGGTTGACTCTTTTTGTTATTAATATATTGAAAAAGGAGAACACAACAGAAATCAGTTTTCCTCTTCATCCTGAGCATGGTGACCACCATGATAAAGAAAATGCACTTTTTAGTATTTTTAAGACAAAATGTGTTAAAGTTAGAATTCAGTAATGTGCCCAGAGCCACTAATAGTTCCAACCCTTTATTCCCCCCAGAAACCAGTGGGGACAAAAACTATCATTATATGGAACAGGCATTATAAGCTGTAGAAATTACGTGACTGTACACAAGAGAAGCTCTTTAGGTGACATACCATCCCTGTGTATCAAGTTATATAGTGCATAGCATTGGTTTCTGGTCCAATTTCTGTCTGTCAAGTACTGCATTCAGAGGTAGGTGGCCTACAATACACGGGGGAGGTACAGGATGTATTTCTTTTTAAGCAGTCCCACTTGGGAACATTTTGATGTCTATAGTAGCAGGGGAACAACATACTTTGCTATGTGTTATTAAACATATCATTTACAACTCTGCAGATACTTCCCAGATTATTTTTAAATTGTCTAAGGAACTAACCAAAAGTAGTAAAGAATTCTATCTGAAACCCATCTACCTGGCATTAGTGCATTGGCATCTGTTAAATCTGAATACTCAAGTTTGGGGCTGGACACAAAGTTCATTCACACATGGGGATAAAGCGCAACATCTTAAAGTTATCTTGGGAGGGTGGAGTAGAAAGAATTGGTAAAAATAAAAGGAACAGGGACATAGAGATAGCAAGGAAGAACGAGGAGGTGCATAATTCCCTTATCCATATATTGAGCTATTTTTCCATGCTGGGGAAGGGGGAAAAGTAAAGGAGGGAGCAATTTTTAGAAAGGTAACATCATTAGATTTTGTAACAACTCCTTGAAATTATCACCTCACATTGGAATATTTGAAGCACTAGTGAAATACTTGTTAAAATTTGATTTCAGATAAGTACTGTTCATCTCATTAAGTGGTCATTGTCTGAGGAAGTTAACAAAAATATTCGCAATAGCAAGATAGATTATATATTTATTTAATTAATTCATGCAGATCTCATGCCCTCCCAACTGAAACTAAGATTTTCTGGCTGCATCAGACATGAACATTTTAGATAACTAACACATTTGCCGCCTATATGTACTCTGTGCATTGATCAGGGATTTTTCATTTCATACATCATTCAGAACTGCTTGCAGTGAATGATTTCATATCTATAACATTAAGTGAAGATTAAGAAATATTAGTATTGATGTTAGGACAGTTACCTATTATAAATATTGATTTTTATTTCAATTCAGTGCCAACTCATCAGCTCTGCTGAGAAGAGCTGCATCTCCTTAATATAGATGCAGTACAAAAAAAGAAGAAAATCATCTATTTATCATTCTTTTTACAGCTGTTCTTTTCCAGTCTAGACAACTCAAGGCAAGTGTGACATTTCACATCATCATAAACTACATTCAAGAAGCATATTGTTATTCTATTCCAATGTTTTTGCAACAGTAAAGAAGAGTAATTTTCTTTGTAGCCTAATGCCTTCTAGAGGCACCTGAATCAAAACACGTATATATTTGATCACATCCATCCTAATAGAGAAACAGAAGTGAATAGGTATTGGAACATAAGTTTTGGCTTCTACCCTGGAGGACTGTACAAAAGGCCAGCTGAAAACATTCAGGGCTGTACAGGCAGGAAAACACCCAAGCTGGTAGAAGGAGGGAAGGGAAGAAGGAAAAATACATCACCAAGAGAGACACCGCCCTCTGCTTCTCCTGTCCCCAGGAACACAAGCCAGTCCTATCAGACCCCAGTAAAATACCTCCCTTCAGAGAGGGAGGCAATGTTCCAGGCAACTGCTCTTTCCCTACGCATCCCAGAGTCCCCATGCATTATGTTTATGTCACAATATTCAAAATGTGCATCACAGAAATTTCAGTTCTGGAAACAGATCTTATATGTACTGATTGCCACTAGGAAGTAGTTGTCATTTTACTGCTTTGTTTGCATATGCCTCTATTGAAATCTGTAGGTATTTTTAATAAAGTAATAACAGAAATAAAGTAATAATAGAAGCATTAAAAAAAAAGGGACATGTATTGTAATTTAAAAGATGTGAGCATGCACAAGTGCTACTGAAGTCAGATGAGAATAATTAGGTATTCTAAACATTTGAAATCAAACTTGGAAATAGATTAGGATTTAATGGATGCTTTCCAAGACAACTATATTTCTTCAATTTATAACATGCATAAGAAGACATACTTAAAAATTAAGAGAAGAAAGCATATGTATTTTATTAATGGGTTTTCATACCCCTGGTAAGTTCAGAATAAACATTTAATTGGACAATGGCAAAATGAGAAGGGAACGGGAATGCCATACACTACATGCACGTGGCAAACTGTCAACTTGTTCTTCTACGCAGCCTTTGTTTGACAAGGTTTGACAAGGCTTTTGTTTTGCAGGAACCAGAATTATGTGTATAAGAAGGGGACCTAATTCTAACACCATTTATATCCCATTCAGTAAGTTTTTCCAATGATCAGTCTAACGCAGCAGCTTCTCGGTAGGAAGATGCCAAAAGTAATATTTTAAATAGAAACCCAAACTATATGTTAAACAAACGTGGAAATACATGGATATCTTATTGGGAGAAGAAAGAGAGAGGAAATGAAGATTCATCTCAAAAAAACCTACTGATAAAATCTCACCCCAGCTGAGACTATTACATTTTGGCCTCGACAGCTACTAGAATATCTTACAGTACAACCATTCTGAATATCCAACAAATACAGTCAAACTTCAGAATACTTAAAAAGGAAACTCAGTACAAAAAGTGAATTCCATATGAATTATTTTACTGTTATAATAGCTTTATTACTTTGCAATTCTCCAGTGGTTCAATTCCATAATCTCAAACAGCTGTATCAAGCTGAATGAAATAAACCCTCTACCAAAATGGAGCTAAGATTGAGTATTCTTCTGCATAACCACACAACCCAAAAAATAAGAAAAGCAAATTGGACCACCTACAATGTCATTTGACAAGCACGTGCAATATTGAACAATGGAGCAACAGCAAAACTTTCAGCTACTTCAACACCAATGCTAAAATCTAGGCAGGAAATTACGAGGGCTGAAAAAGAATTTGAGAAGAATTTGCATCCATGCATAGGTTGCACACACCAGTAGTAAAAAGTATGTAAGAAGCAGGAAACCAGACAGCAAAGCTGGTGGATGGGCACTGAGGGATTACCAGGCCATTGCAGACACTCATCTTTGCACCAGTCTTTACTGCTGAAGATGCTGAGGAGATTCCCACACCTGACACATTCTTTGTAGTGGGTAGATCACAGGAATTGCATCAATTTGAAATAAACAGAGAGAAAGTGTTAGGCCATATAAGTAAATTATATGGCAATAAGTAACCAGGGCTGATAGGCATGCTCAGACTTCTGAAGGAATCCCAAAGAAAAATTGAAAAATAGCTGGCCACGGCACGTAACCTGTCATTGCCAATGGCACCTGAGCCAGTGTGCCGGTGGGTTGCCAGGGTAGCACCCATAAAAATGGCTCCAGAGAGGATCCTGGGAACTATAGACTAGCATATTTTACTTCAATTCCTGTTAAGATGGAAGTGTCTGTAACAAAGAGTAAGATCACTGGACACATGTATAAACTGGGAAAGAGTCAGGCTGACTTCACAGTCAAGGGAAATCCAGCCTGTGACCTGCTCCAGTTCAGTGATGCTGTCAGGAGGTGTGTGTAAAGGGGATCCAGGGGACGTTATATACATGTGTTCCAGCAAAGCCTTTGACAATGTTCCATACCCAAGGTTATTAAAGCAGCTAAATTTCTATGGGACTGGAGGAATACTTTGTTTACAGATGGAAAGCAGCTTAAAGAATACCTAGATAAGGGTAAGGCTTAAGAGACTTTTCAGGATGAAGACAAGGCAACAGCTGGGACCTCCAGACACCCTAATTAGGGAGGAAATGGAAGGCTCTTTCAGGCCATAAAATGCCTGGAACATCATCCAGTGGTGAAGGCGGCTGGGAAGCCCTCACAAAACTGAGTAAGCCAGCAAAGAGATGGCCACTGACATTAAAAATGAACTAGTGCATCCAGGGAAGAGTGTTCTAAACAATGCCAACATGAGACTAAGCCCAGAACAGGCAACTATAAAAGAGGTCCTGGTGTCATCATTGACAGTTCTCTGAAATCATCATCGCAATGTGCAAAGCATATCAAAGAGCCACCCAACATGGGGCATCCCCACATGTGCTGTGAACAAAAGAGAAGGGGTCACTTTGTTCCTATAAAAGCCTGGTGGGCCCATACCTGCAGGACTGCATGCAGTTCTGGTCTCCACATCTCCAGGACGATGCAGCAGAGTTAGAGAAGGGCAAGTGGAGACAATCAAGGGGATGGAGTCACTGCTTTAAAAGCAGATACTCAAAGAGCTGGGACACTTCAGTTTGGAGAGGAGAAGGCTCAGGGGACATAAGACAGAGATGTGAAAAGCATGAACAGGCTGGAATTTCTATTAAAAACTTGCTGTACATGAACCAGGGGAAACTCACCGAAATAAGAACATGTTGGTTTAGAATGGATGGTGAAGAGCCTAGAGAGCAAGTCTTACAAGGAGCAGCTGAGGGAACTGGGATTGTTTAGTCAGGAGAAGAGGAGGCTGAGGGGAAACCTTATCGCTCTCTACCACTACCTGGGAAGAGGTTGTAGTGAGGTGGGTGTTGGTCTCTTCTCCCAAGTAACAAGCGATAGGATGAGAGGAAATGGCCTCAAGCTGTGTCAAGGGAGGTTTAGATTGGATATTAGGAGAAATTTCTTCACGGAAAGAGCGTTCAAGCATCGGAAGAGGCTGCCCAGAGAGGTGGTGGAGTCACCATCTCTGGAAGCGTTCAAAAAACATGTAGACGTGGCACTATGGGACATGGTTTAGTGGGCATGGTGGTGTTGGGTTGATGGTTGGACTGACGATCTTAGAGATCCTTTCCAACCTTAATGATTCCTAGTTTTTACTTTCATTAAAAAATAATCCAGCCACCAAGCCAGGAAACATGGAATTAATTATTACTCTCCCCTTTACTGGTTTAGTGGTGGACTTGGTAGTATTAGGTTAATGGTTGGACTGGATGATCTTAAGGGTCTTTTCCAACCTAAATGATTCTATGATTCTATGATCAAAGAAAGTACTTTACCCATTATTTATCAGGAAGTTTAGATAGTGCTGTACAAAACAGTTCAATGTATTGACCATTAGAGAATATATTTCCTCTTCCCCTGCCCAAATCAAATGTAATTCCTATTTTCTTCACATTTCTCCTTTAATTTATTAATAATACACCTCCTTTTCACACTTTAATTTCTTTTATTTTTTCACACACCAAAATTCGAATCTGGTTACTCATTCTCCATATGGTTCAAACTTCCGCTGTGGAACTCCTGAACATACAAAATCCTTGGGCCAAATATGTAAAAGCATGAAAGAGGATTTATAAAAATTAAAGGTGGAAAGGTATTCAGATGGATCTGAACACAAGTATCCTGAGGCAGCCCTTAGCTTCAGTACCAGCTAATTACTGATACCCAGAATCTGTGAGGTATTATCTACCATGTAAAGGATTCTTGTTTCACATTATTGCTAGATGGACCTTTAGGCTAATTCAGCGCAGATCAGGATTAAGAAAATTAGACCGACTTCTGTATTTTGCTCCTTTTACTCAACTCACAAAAGAAGTAATCTCTGGCCAACACAAGAAAGAAAAAGTAACAATATTTTTGAGAATTTTCAGAAGTGAAGAATGAGCTGGCTACTCCTCTAATATTTGCAATGCCTAACAACAAATTTAGCAACCCCATAGATAATGTGTGTGTTATTTTGGTATTTCTACATCACTAATTGTCAGGCATTCTTCATCAGGAACATCAGCTTGATGACAATGACACACAGAGGTTAAATCACTTTGATATCTAATTACCCATCAGAAACAATGCTTCTATGACATTCAGGCTCCACCCAATATCACAGCAGAATCCAGAGAGTTTGTAACCCAATACTAGTTTTGGAAATTAAACATACTGCCATTCCTATAATGGAACAAGTAGGAAATCACACAGCAGGCAGCTAGAGTAATAAAAGTAAAATGGAAAGGATTTCTAATGAATACAAAACAACTTACAAAGGTCAAATTGACATGACTGTCACATTTTGATCAATGCAAATGGAACTCTTAAAATTCTTTTCTTCATTTCTATTTTATTTTCCCAGTAAAAAGGACATTGAGTGCATTTAAAGTCTTGGACATTTTTCCGCCCTTCACAGTTCAGTCTCGAATGGAGAAACAACTTTGGGGTTATACGGTTCTCCATATTAAATTGTCTAATACCTGAGGAGACCACTGTGCATAAAAATTCGTCCTTTTTTAATTATTTCTGTTCAAACCGTACTCAAATGTAGTATTCAAAGATACAAAGAAAGCTTAAGATAGCTTCTAAATTGTGTTTGTTCCTATAACTGGGCTTGCAGATATTATGTAAAAGGATAAAATGCAGATATTGCCTCCTGCTAGGTTTTATACGTTGTAAGGAACTACCCAGAACACACACTGAACTTTTGGACTAAACAAAATGAGCCTGACTACTGACTTAAACATAGAAAAATTTAATCGTAATTTCCCATTTCCCCATGAAGCTAGTGTGGTCATGAGAAAATAATTTCCAGTGCTAACAGCAAATATATTGACAGAACTATTAATTGGGGCAGGGGAAGAAGTAGGATACAGAAGCAATATGAATACAAAATTTAAAAAGTATGACTATACTTTAATGTGGCTTAAATTATCTTCAAGAAAAAAGGGAATTACACTCTTAGTAAAAAAAAACCACTACAGTAAATGGAAATATGACATAATGTTTCAATTTTGTCACTATAGAAGTGTATTAACACTGTAAGATAAAACTGTAAGGTATGAGACATCTGTTTTCATTCACAAAGTTTCTTAAATCTTTACACACAATTAGATGGATATTTGAGATTTCCAGATTCACTAAGAATAGCAAATAATCAGTCAGAGAAACACATGCTACCTGTTCTTATTTTTATTAGCTTAATGCTCTTTATGTTTTTGTAACATTTTTCTCTGTCATTGGCTCGTACCACATAAACCTCACACAAAATGTGAGAATGACTTTAATGACATAACATTCAACCAGCCTGCATGACAGCTTATCATCAGACCTTAAGTATTTTAAAAGTTAAAAATATTTATAGTATCAGAAACAGAAACAGTTAACTTAATTCATCTTCCTTTTAGCTGTTGATTTATTTAAATGCACTTGATTTAAGGTGAGCTTTTAAGGGTTGGCTGGTTTTGATTTTAAAACGGAACAGATGTACACCTACTTTTCAATATACTCCTGTCAAGACATTCCCCACAGCACTCCCATAGTTTAAGGCTCATCTAGAACATACACGCACACACTGCCATATATTTCAACTCTGAAAAATAAAAAATAAAAAAAAAAAACCCACATGGAAAGGAAAAAAAAGAAGAAAAAAGTAGTTTCCTATTTCACAGATATTGCAAGTCACCGTCCTGGTTGGAAGGACGGGAAAAAGCAGTGCCATTCCTTGAAACAATGCGTTGCTGGATTACTACCTATCATTAGTGAGGATTAGTTTTAGCAGACTAAGCAACATAGACTGAAATAACTGCAGCAAGTATAATACTAATGCTAAGAAATAAGTAAATGATGAAATTATTGCCCGCTATCAGTTTGTAAAGCTTAATAGCTTTCCCAAGCTATTATTTTTCCATAGAACTTTACATCTTTCTATACTTTCCTAAGTAACATAGTTACTAGCATTACAGTGAGAGTAGCAGAGAAAACCACTCGAAAGTTGGCTTTAATTTTTACTGCATGCCTTGTCAGAAATGTAAGCATTTTACAAGTCGAGATTAGATATTACTTTACAGAATTAATTATTACTGAGATTGGATGCTGCTTTAGAGCATGAATTATTACTGCCAAAAATGTTCAATGTATTAACATTTAGTGCACTTGCTTACACCATACAATGATGCAAAGATGAAAAACTGAAGGTGAATTAATTTTAATACTACAAAATTGGAATTCAGCTAGACAAACTGATTGTTAATTAACACAGACTTTCTATGCACATTTAGAAGACTATAAAAACAAAAAGACATCAACAAAGTGATTCAGAAGCAAATTACAAACAATAAAAAAAAATCATCATGAGGTAATTTTCAAATGCATCCATATTCAAATTTTGCAGTATTTGTATCAAGTGAAATGTATCTTAAGTGACTACCTAAGGAACCAATTCAAACACACACAGATATACATGCTTAAAGTACTCAAGCTTTTGTGCTGAGTTCTGACCTGCACATGCATCAGAGCACTCTGTGACTGATTAGTTGTGGCAGAAGCAAAATAATCACGAGTATGATCTTCATTTGTGTTCAAGCAGCCACCTCTCTATATTACTGATACACTAACATAGCTTTCCACATGTTTCTGAAAGATGGCACATACACCCAATGATGTTTGATGACTTTTATTAAACTCCTCAAGCAAGAAGTGTTCTCCTCACTTCTAAGTATTTATGAAGATCATGTTCAATTCTAGTGACACTAAAGTGAGCATTAAGTGTGGTTCTTGTACCTTAATCCATGATTTAATCTAGGAACATAAACTTTAACCTATAAGTGTAAGCAGCTCTTTTCAACTTTTATACTGTATATTTGATTGCAGCTGTCTTTTTTCAGTGTTTTTACTAGCTGTCATCTTCACTTTACAAACTGCAATTAGGCTTCATAGTTAAAATGCATGAACTACATTTCTGAGAGCTGTTGTATGTAACAAAGGCCATAGATTGTGTATCTCATATACCTTTCCTATCACTGACTATTTTCTGGAAAACTATTATCCTCAACCACTGAGATTAATTAGTGCCTCTACATTTTTCTGCAAGATGTATATACAAGGTATAGGAGACACATAATGAAATAGCCAGCTATCAACAAATATTTCAAGTAATGAACCCCACCAGTCAGGACTTCTGGGTGACCTTGCAAATGTAATCCCAGCAGATATTCTTTGAAAATGCCTGACCATTTACCTTATAGCTTGCAACAATTCATGAACGCGTTATGCATACATTGTATTAACACATTTTAAGTGTTAACCCTCCACCACCTTTAACGCTTCAAAACAGCGTATCTTGCTTTATGTTTTGCACCTCTCTGAAAAGCTCCTGTAAGTTCCTGTAAGTGAGAAGCCACATAAGCACTGCCTGCTCTGCCAATTCTAGGTCTGCAAATCTAAACCACCATGCACAGTGTTAGAAAAAGTCTCACCATCCAAAATGTATTCCAAATGTACACTGAACCACAGCTAACTTACAAGTACCCAAAACAATTCCACCCACTTTCATTCTCTATGAGGTGGGCTGGCATGCTGATATCTCTGTTGTTCTTCTCCCAAAACCTACACTTTGATGCCAACAGAATACAGAGTGCTCCAAAATTGCACCAATTATGCCACTGACATTTACAAGCAAGTCATTAAATGAAGAGAATATGAACAGAAACATGCCAAGCCATGAGAATAAGCCAAAGAAGTACGTGCAAGAATCTTGGTTCTTTACTTTTTCTTTAAAAAAATCCTAGTCTGCCTTCAACTTTAGACTCTAGATTGGGTATGCTGCCCTTACTCCCAGGTTAGAGAGGTCTTCCGATGTTGCTGCTGGTGAACCACCTGTTGAAGCAGCAAGCGGCATGGCTATTGGTCCCAGAGCTCCCTGATTTAGCCATCGTAGCCATTCACATCCAAAGAAGTGAAAAATGCTTTTGCATTAATGGGAGAGATGTACAAAAATTATGTTGGTTTTTTTGTTGGGGTTTTGTTGTTGTTTTGGTGTTGTTTTTTTAACTTAAAAATTAGACAAGGACAAGACATTTGGTTCTTAATTTACATGAACAGTTATTAACAGAGTTGTAAAAAAGACTGTGTAAGGTGAAACACCCCTATCAAAAGATGAATCTATCTATAGAATTGCTATGAAGGAGAGGAATCGCTGGAAATACTTGCTATAAAAGAACAAATTGTAAGAAAACCATCTACTAGTTCAAACGTTATCTCTCGTTTGAATAAAGAGTACCATTGTTACATTTAATTAATACAATGAAATTGCCCAGTCTATTCTAGTAGTTGCTTAATAGAGTTAGAATGAAGAGTTAAATAAGTATTCTAAGTTCCTTACAAAACTTCAAAAGAAAAATAAAACATAGTGACATTTCTTGACATCATAAGGTATTTTTTTTATTTTATATACTTCATTTTCTGTAATACTCCACTTCCTAACTAGCAAAGAAACAACATACTTAATTCCAATATATTCTATATGCTAATAGGTACCAAAGGCAAGTATCATTTATTGATCACACTAAAATAAGCACAACTATACTTGCAGTATCACTGTACTAGTCTCTCTACTAATAACAATATAAGACAGCACAAGCTTTCATAATGAGGCATGACTGCTCTTGTTTTCTTTGCAAATAGGGTAAAGAAACTGGTAATATACAAGAGTCACTGCCTAACAGAACGAAAACAACTTCGATATGTTAAGCATACATGCACATTTGTACACATGCATTACATATTGCTAAACGTGACAAAGGCCCATTTCTGAAATTCTAAGAAATGGTACCAGAAACCTACCTACTTAAAATACGCTCGTCTACTCACTGATAAGTGAAATGCGCAAGAAAGCAAACAATTCTTTTTCCATATCTATATATAGAAATATCTATACACACACACACACAAATACAAAGCAGAGCTATTGATTGGGTCCAATTTGTCATATCCAGATCACCAACTAAACCTTCTCTAAGCTATGTGTGCTAGACTTCGATTCAGGCTAAATTAGCTGAGTTTATTACAGCATGCGCTAAAGGTGCTAGCGAGACAACACACTGTTCACAGGAGGATTTTCCTGCAGTACAGCCAAGCAGAAAGCAAGGGGAGCCGGGGGACAAGAGCAGCAACTCAGCTGCTGCTTTGTTCTCAAAGGCTTTTTACTTGAGGTGGCTAGAAGGGAAAACACCATTCCCTGAGCAGCCAGGAGTAGCACTGCGAACCAAAGACATTTGGTTCACAGCAGTTTGTTTCACTTACCTCTTCAGTGAAAAATAAAAGCCAGGGGCTTTCACGCAATTGGGTCTTAATCAACCAACAAATAGAAAATTGCCCAAGATCTGCAAGTGATTTAGTATTACTCTGAGATGCCACTAGATAATATATCAATCAAGAGACGAATGCGAATTGCTAAGTTATCAGTCATACTGAAACAAGTACTGTAAATATTCACTCCAAAACTTCAATTTGATGAAATATTTGTACCACTAATACTTAGGCACTCAAGCTTTACTGTTGCAAATATTCCTGATGGAGTAAGGTAAAAACCTTAATTTTGTATTTTCTGTGTGTATAAAACTCCAGATGAATTCTACAGCTTAAAATGTAGCTCTGAAAAAATGTTTAGAAATACATATTATGCTGGCTAATTCAAAAATGAGATGAGGAATTAGTACTGGTAATTTCAAAATATGAATTGAGAACTACAAATATTTCCAAATCCTCAATGTGTTAATAATTATTCACTGAAATCTGAGTGATTGTGGATGATGAATATGTTGAAGAATTCTGTAGTCTGTTCATAAACAAAGACCTCCAAAAGCTAAGTATATACAGCATTTTAAGCAGATGTATACAATTTAACAGTGCCCAAAATAGTAACCTTTTAACTAACCACTTATTATTAAATAGTTATTTTTCCTAAACATAAAGCATTCCCATTAATTCAGCCTTTATAAACTGCATTTTTGATGTGGATACAGAATTTATTGTGGCCTTATTTTGTCTAACTTTGTTTGCAATACAGCTGAAACCATCTTAGTGAAACTAAGTGAATAATTTCAGCTTATGCCAATATGGAAAGCGAACAGAATTTGGCTCCTTATGTTAAAAACTGTCATACAATACCTTCAAAAATCAAGAACTACTATATGGTGATTAATTTGCTGCACTGATTTACCACAACAAATATGTAGATATGATGCACCAGTATCACTTAGGTACTGTATCATCAGTAAACATATGACATCTTTATTAAAAAAAAAAAAGATTGAGAATTATGAAGCTACTCAGCCATCTGTGCTGTTAGGACTGCAGGCTTTCAGCATTATTTAAAACAGACTAGCTAATACACATTCCTGGTATATAATTAAAACTGGGTGGGTTTTTTTTTTTTTTTTACTAGAAGGTATTATTTGATTAAAGAAGTTTTTACATGGGTAGCAATTGCAATTATTCTACCAAACTACATATACAAAAAGAAACCAGCCATTTTTCAGAAGTAATCTAAGTTTATGTATCAGACAAACTTTGAAAGGAAAATGCTTCAAATAAAATCTTGCTTTTGGCATCTTTGGAAACTCCTTGTTTATTAAGCAGATTTATCTTTTCCATCAGCATCTATTACGTCTCTCAGAGTGATGGCTTTCAGCTTCAAGGGACTGAAGCTAGTTAAATTTCTGTGCCTATTCATTCTCTTGTCCTCACTGAGATTATTATTAGTATAAAAAGGTAAGATACTAATGAACTGCTTTATTTAATAGAATTCAAGTGTTTAGATATTTTTTCAAATAGAATTTTGCAGTTAAAATTGAATGAATACTTTAAAATATTAAAAACTATTAAAAATGCAAAAATATAAAATATAAAAAAGTTTTTTGTGTCACTGATATATCTTTGAAAAACATACACTTCTTGGATTCACAAGATTTAAATTCCTATAAAGTTTCTTCCCACTTAATGATTATACTTCAGAGAACTTGAGAACTTGGCATTCACATGAGAAAGTTTTGTATTTAAGTGTCTAGAAGACATGTAGTTTCTTACCAGTGTTTGAAATTACACTAAAAACATTTTTTTGTATGGACTTTAGGGCCGCCTTAGCAAATATCTAGAGATCACACAATTCTGAGAGCTCTCACCTGGTCTTGAGCTCTGGGTGCCTGAAGAAATCCAGACACAGAAAAAAAAAAAGAATCAATAGTGAAAAAGGCCCAGATCTGTTGTGATTTCATCTCGATGTTACTTCTCCTGAAAAAATAAATGTAAGATCTTCTGATGATCATTACAAAGTCTGCCAGAGTCTTCTGTTCTCTTTGAATCAATCACATTCCTATGCAGGAGGAAACTGGAGGAAGTCAAGAAGAAAGCTGGAGCTTAACTAGGACCCAAATGCCTACAGATCTGCTTACCTGAACAAACTACACACGGACCTCACTCCAAGCCTAGAAGTAGCCCCCCTGAATCAAAAGTCTGCTCAATGCAAAAGTCCAGTTTTTAAGGAACTACCTTCTACTAGAACATGTGTTTGGCTGGGGGAAAACAAAAGTCTATATATAAAGTCCATATTTCTGCAAGAATGTTTTTCTATGTTCTCATTAATTCTTTCTTAAAGTCATTTCCAAAAAGGAAACATGATCTTTCAAAACCCTTGGGTTACATGTGGGACTAAGCAAGATTAGGGGGAACTAGATTTCCACACACAATTTACCATCATTTCATAAATCTGTAATTCACAATCCCACAGGCTATCGCTGCCCACCTTGTGCCATCCTCCTATAGGGAAACACAAGGTGAACCTCTAAAAATGAAGAGCAACCAAGCAGGTAGATTTCACAGATGTCCTGTGTTGCTCATTACACTAAAACTTAGAATGCTCATATCTCACAGGTCAAGTGATCTAAAATATTAAAAAGGAGTGAAAAAAAGACATTGAAAACCAGATTGCCTTCGTTGTCTGTAACCTTTTGCTTCCAGCAATTCATGACCATACTTGCTAAAATTATACATGTTTAGCATGTGTATTACCATAGCAGCATCTCTCTGGTTCTTAGCTTCCTTTTGCAGGGCTGTATCAGAGTATGCTAAATAATTATGGTTTCTTTTTACCCTGTTCCCAAAGTGCTTCCTTTTCCAGGGCTAATTAGAGCTGATATTCAATGTAATTAGTTGAATTTAGAAATTTTCTATGAAAAAAGGTTGATCTGCAGCTTTTCATCAGCTTATATCATGGGAAAAAAACCACTGATGGTTAAATATCAACAATGTATTTGCAGCTTTTCCAAAGATATTGCTACACAGTTAAAATAACAGAAAATTAAACAATGAGTTGGAATTAAATTCAAGTTGATCCACCTCTATTGCAAAGGGAAGGAACTCCCAATAATGCTAGCTGGGTTAAGGCCCATAAGATTCAACTTTGCAGAGAAAGTTAGTATAACATCAAATATGAGTTAATAATAAAAGCATGTGTTCCTATAAAGTCACTTACTCAATTCCTAAAAAACCAAACAAACAAAAATTTAGAAAAGCTGCACAAGTCAGATTTCAAGGATAACAACACTCCTTTTAAAAAAAAGGTTCAGAGATCAGATGCAAGTCTTCCAGCTAAGGGTTCCTCTACAAATATGACTGGACTGAAATAGGTCGTGAATCCATCTTCTTTTGAAATAACATTTTTATAAACTTTTAGACACATTACTAACATTCTGTAAAGATTTTTCAGTATAGCGTAAAAGCAACACATGAAAGAAAAATGTGTTGGCTTCTCCATGGCATTATATTCATTATATTAATGATTATTCTATATAGTAAACAATAATTTCCAGGAATCTCAAGGTGTATACATTCATATTCTATTAATCACACATAACCAAATTCCTAGTAGAAGCAAGCTCCAATAAAAGTCATGTATCAACAAAATTTAGAAATATAATTAAATTATGTCTTCATCATATATAAAAAAATAGATTTTTAATTTTTTTTATTAAGCACGCTAACATTCTTAATTGCATTTCATTTTTTCTGCAGCTATTTTATTTTTTCATCTAGATTTTATTTTCATGCACAACATTCCATTTTTCCTTCTTTTATACTACCTACAGTTTTAACAGGTTATCTCAGACTTGAAAATATATTTTTGCCAGTAAGAAGGAGGAATATTTGAACTGAAATTATAAAAATCATACTCAAATCTTACTTGTGCTGTGAAGAAAGGTCCATTAGTTTTCTTCTAGGCATGGCTTGGCTGACTAAAAGCTATCTAAATATGCAGGTGCATGAAGGCACAAGCACTGAACAACATAGATGCATACCAAATTCAGAAACTTTAAAATATATTAATGAGACTAGTAATTTTTGCTTCATCCACTGAATACATTTAATTAGATAGTCATATTCTCCAAGCAAATGAGTGCTAGTACAGTCCCACAGCAGGATGTATGAAAGTAATTTTATTTACTCAATTATCTTTCTGACTAGTATCATCAAAGTATTACTGGAGCTCTGAAGACATTGTTCAGAATGTCTTAGGTCCAAAAAAAAAAAAAAAAAAAGTAATTTACGGTGTTATATTTCTGCAGCCTCATTTTCTAGGGGCTCATTCTACTTTATTGCCATACTAAAGACGTACAAGAACAGTTGGCTGAACAGTAACCACCTCTTGTTATGCCCTGCCACACAACAGGGTCCATGCCACAGCACGTTTCCGTGACTGGAAACCCCCTAGAACTTGCCCCTTCTTCTTTTAGGAAGATAGATAATTACTGGCTTTTCAGTCTGCCTTCAAGACAGAACTTCAACTTCTGACATTCAGTGTTGGTTATGTACCCCAACTCCCACATCTCTCTGTCACGCCAGTGAAGGCCTGGTGTCCCCGTGGACTGTCCCAGGGTGACAGTTCCCATGGGAAACACGGAGGAAGACCCAGGCAGAAGGTCCTGCTCGCCAGGGACTGGGCAAGCTCAGGGGCCTCATGCGCAGCAGGGATCTGCAACTGGCTCTTCAGTCTCGGTGCACATCCTCAGCAGCTACTGTTACTCAGTCTGGTTTTGTTCAGCTTCCTCCTCCCCCTTTCAAAATTGAATTCTGGGTCCAGGAAAGAAACCCTCAACTTTATTGCTTGTCATCTATCCTAGATAATGCCAAGGTCACGGGTTCAATCCCTGCTCACTGCAGGGGGGTTGGGCTCGATGATCTCTCAAGGTCCCTTCCAACCCAAAGCATTCTATGATTCTATGTTCAGTATGCTATCGTTATTCTGAATTCTCTGATAGGAATAGGGAGAAAGTAAGCTCCCATCCCATTGCCAGTGTAGCCACTGAATTTCAGAAGAACACGAGGAACCCCTCTGCCGAAGCAAGCCGTGGGATGCGCAGACCTGGACCCAGCTGTCTACAGGCTCAGCCAGAACCACTGGTACAATCTGCCAGCGTGGCCCATTTCCACCCACCTCTCTCGCGAACTTCTAGTAACAATGCAATCAAAATCACAATTTTTAAAAGCAAACGACGTACAAAACTTGCTTTGGGATAGCTACTACGCTGCAGATTCTTGTGTTCTTTAGACACAGTCAATGATACTTTGAAAGTAATGCTCAGAGATACAAATCAAAAAACTCATCACCGTGATGAAGGAAAACACAGTTTTAATGCAAGTCACTACTACATTGTTGCTCTGAACTGTATAAACAAAGACATCTGTATTTTTAGTTCAGTATCCTGTCTGTACCTTATGGAAAGCAGCTTATTGAGTATTTTCATTCCATAGTTTTATTACACTGTCCTTACATCTGAGGCTACAGGGATAATATCCTAAGTGGTATTTGGAAATTAATAAACTAGAATTGCAGGGTCACCCATTACATGTAGCCCAAACCTGCACTTTAAGACAAAATTACTCATAATGGACAAACAAGTTGTTTTGCTGCTTTGGTTTGGTTATAAATTACTAAAACACAGAATAAGGCTCCAGAGTTTTGTTGTTTCTTTCTTTTTGGTTTTTTTTTTGTTTGTTTGGGGGTTTTTTAGGGCAAAATTAAGGTTATTTATGTTAATCAAGTTTCCCAATGCCTTTATACAACTAAGTATTTTACCTTGAAATACGAGCTCTGAAGCCAAGGAAGTTAATTGCTTTCACCCAGGAAAATAAGCCACTACCTCTGTGACCACCCTGACCTGGTTTGGAGTTCTCCCTTACTTGTAATAAAAGCCAACTTGTACTGATAGAAAATAGCTTTGCTATCCTCTCAAAGTCTCCAAGCAAAACGTGACATCATAATGGCCAGTTATAGCTCAACACCTGCTGTTGGGAGAACCTTGTTACTACCTAATTTGAAGAACAGCCACTTTAATATTTCCTGAAAAATAAGTAATAGCTGAGTAGCTACTTCACCAAGCCAGCTAACCCACAGGAAGCCTTCTCCAAGACTAACCACAGAAGTCAGGCAAATATAAATGATTGCTTTGCCATCTGAGGAAAGGACTGAAGTCCAAATTTGTGTAGTTTTTACAAGAAAACAGAAGTAGCAGCTCCAGAATCCCTTTCCTCTGGTTATCCAGAATACTTCCATCCTAAAGACACTCTCTCAAAATTGTCATTCATTGCATGCTAATAAACACATTTAGAAAAAAATGAAGACAAAACTAACCTAAATAGAGTCTCTTTCCAGGCTATTGATTTAATGAACTTATATTTCCAGTAAGTTTCTCTCACTATAAAGTAACACTAGCTACATTAACAGACTGAACAAAGTTGATTTCTTGAAAACACAAACTGAAGAACAAGAAGAAGAGATGCGCAGCAAGTCACATAATATTGGGAAGTCTATGATAATGTCACCAGCATGCTAGGAAACATGACGCATTACTATCACCATCCAGTTATATCAACTGTATAAATAAGAAGGTAGGTTCTCCTCATCTGAACCACATACAAATATTTTTGTCAAATAGTGCATGAAGTATAAAGATAAGGTTGAAAGTGCTTCCAATGTTTCTGATGCAACAGCTGTTTACAGCTAATGTTTTGACATCTATCAAAAAGTTTGACTATAGAAGACACTAGCAAATATTAGCTACCTACCCCACTGCATGAGATATAACAGATTTCCCCGATCCAAATTTCCCTTTTGCACCCACCTCTTTGAGATGCTGTGTGACAGTGCACTTTCCATGCTTGAAATGATCATAGAGGTGATAAAGATTAATGTGAAAGACCAAAAGTATTGATTAAATGATAATTTGCATCCAGAGGCAGCGTACAGGATGGCTTACAAATTTTACCTTCCAATTGGTGTGGAACTATGAGTAATTGTAACAGAATAACGCCATTATATGTGATGGACATTTTTTGCAGTTAAAAAAGTCATAACATCCAAATTCTTTCTGCCACAATACAGAGTACAAGTTAAGCCATTTAAATTCTGTTTCAGCTGCTGTGTCCAACGCAATGCCAATGGTGTTAGTCTTGATTTATTAGTCATTAAGAAGGAGATTAAGATTCTCTTTGTAAAGGTATAAATGCCCCGAAAGTGTGACTGATATGAACAGGGTCCATTGTATAAGAACTATTTAGAAGTCATTGACACCGTCATGAGGTTTCTGTTCTAGCCCTTTTATCAAACACAGCCTAGACAGGCCGAAATTTCAGTACTTGTTTTTACTTCTATTTTTAAAAATTATAGTTAATAACAGTTTAGCCATTTTTGAGAGTCAGACTAGGGAAAATATTTTCTCCAGTCAAAAGTACTAAACTTATAGCTATTTTCTTGAGAGGCATCAATATGTCCTTGGAGTTGCAGGGAAATTCAGTCTAGTCCCTGTGAGAGGAGAGAGATGAAGAAAATACCTAAACTGGGAGAAGTTGCAGTCAACAGAAAAACCTGGTATTTCAGTACTAGGCACCAGGGAGTGGTCAGAAAGTAACTTTTCACTTTTTCATAACTTTTACTGGCTCCTATTGCAGTGAACACAGGAAGTGAAGGCCCCATCCTTCTCCTATTTCTCTTTCCCAGCACTTCATTCAAACACACAATAATGTGGAACGAAAGGTGAGAAAGGTCCTGGAAGGTGAGCTAAAAAGAAATACCATGAGAACCAGTGAAGAACTGAGGAACAAATGGTTTGCCACACAGATTAGGTCAACCTTGCCCTCCCAAAAACCCTTGGAAAAAACCTCCAAACCACAAAACCACACATTTTAATGAAAATCAATTTAGTTTACGTTTGATGAAAATCCACAGAGGAGAAACTACATCTGCTAGAGCAAGAACCTGGAGAGTAGAGCCCAGAGTGGTGAGCTAATGGACATGGAGCTTGACCACCAAGGAGGGGTTTGTGGGTGGAAGGAGCAAGTACAGCAAAATCAGAGAAACAGGGTCAGGCCCAGATCCCGGATCTCCTGATGCCCCAAACTGTGCTGTTCCTGCATTGTCAAACCTCTTCGAAAAATCACCCTCAGGGATATTTTTGGCCCATTCCAGACACTATAGAGAGAGTGCCAAATTCCTATGAATTTAACCCCAAGATCACAAGCACAGCTGAGAACAACACACAAAGACATATACCCACACCACACCTACCACAAAATTATAGCCTAAAAACATCCAAAGCCACAGCACTAATTGCTCTGAAAAACTGATTACAGATGCCTCTGAGACGGATCCCAAATTTAACACATTCTTCCAACTTTGATAGCTCTGTGCCGTGGTTTATTTGTCAGACAGATATATTAATGCCACATCACCTTGTAGCCAGAGTGAAAAACAGACTGCTCAATGTTTGTGAAATGTTGAGATTATATGGGAATGAGCACCACTATGTCATTGTGCACTTAAAAGCTATATCAAAATGCACAGCAGCAGTGGGAAAAATGAACAGTTGCGCAAGTATCATCAAATGTAGTGTTTCCTAGTTGTTGTCATCGCAAGTTCAAGACAATTTTGTGTTCATTTCTACAGGAAATACCAGATGCCTCACAATACATAATAGACTTTACATTTGAGGTATCTTCCTAATTTAACCTCAACTAGTTAAGTATAGACTTTCTTGAATTTTCACATTAAGAAGAAATGTTACAGAAGAGAAAGTTGCCATAGAGACACATACACTCTTTTCCAATCATTTCAAAAATAGTTAGACTCAATTAATTATTCAGTTCATCACAGAACCATTTATACTTTTATATGAAATATTCCAGGGTGAGGGATATTTTTCAAGCTTCAAATAGTAGTAAATGGTTTCAGGAAAAAAAAGGTTAAAATTTTAGATCAGAAATAATTTTGTTCACAAATTATGTAAAATATCAAGCAGTTAGGCCTGTATTCTGGATAATTCTGTATTTCCTTATCACTCTCATATATGCAGAATGTTTGGGAGGAAAAAGGGTTGTTTTGCATTTATTTTACAAGCCTACAAAAAAAAAAAAGAACAAACCTGTGATGCTTCTATTGTATGCTTATTGAAAAGTTGTATGAATCTTCTCTTTAAAGAGATAATGTAAAAATAAAGACTAGAAATGTCACACTTTTTAATGGGAGTGAAAACAACACAATACTGACAAAAAGACTCTGGTGCTGTCATGCAGAATGCAATGCTCTTGATTGGCAGCTGTGACTTTGTAATACTGAGACCTTGTGCTATTTGATTAAAGCAACATCAAGATGGAAAGATCTCTTCAGATTAGAGGTCAGAAATATCAGTCTGATTTTTCTGCAGTTGTCAGAACTGATACAGGGTAATTAACTAAGTCTGGAATAATGTCAGACAGGTGGTACTTTTCTTTTTAAGCAATTCATTAGGGAAGGCTTGTCACTTGTGACATTCCCACATAAATCCTGGTGCTCGGCATCTTCTCCAAATCAGTTTAAATTGCTCCTTCAAATATGAAAATACTTTAAAGGAGACTACATAGTCATCTAATACAACAGTTCAGAATTTCATTTGGCAAACCTTTACCAAAAAAAAAGCGCGCACAAAAAAAATAACCCCACAGTTTACAAACCTTACATGTAAGCAACAACAATTTGCAAATTGAGAAGCCCCACAGAAAATGGAGAGGCTGCTATCAGCAAGGAAACCAGAAAAAACATTGCCAGGCTGAACGGCAGATCTGGTCAGTGCACAACTGCCATTTGAATACCCTCCCCATTCTTACTATGGTTAGAACAACAGATTAAAAAAAAAAAGTTCAACAGTGAGCAGAAATATAACATTATTCCATAATATGATGGCATATAATTCTAATTTTTTTTTACTCTATCAATAACTTCAAATAAGTCCTCTAGCAAACTTGAAGACCATCTACCAAACCAACTATGTGATTTACATAAGCATCATGCACTCAAATGTGAAAAGCCACCAGCAGGCTGGAAAGAGAAAGGACATGGTATCAAAATAATTTCAGTTTGCACCTTCAAACTGGGTGTCTTCAAAGAAAAATAGATTTTATTTTTCAAAATTTTGTTTTAGACTGAAATGAAAGAACACAAAATTCCCACCCAAAACCCCAAGAAAATACATTCTTGAAAATATATTTAAAAACACATTGCAGAGACCTCACTTATAATGAATATAGTTTTTTTAATAGTGCAGGGGTCCAGCTGAGGAAACTCATTAAAAGCATAAGCAGTACTAAACTGTCCTAAATAATTGATTGCCTCTAGCACCAGTACTGTCCTATCTTCCAATTAGTCATATTGAAGGTCTCAATAGGATTATGGACTTGTTAGTTGGAAAGGCCAAATTTTAAAAGCCTTTATATAATGAATAAGTATTTTTAAACACTCAGTTTTATTTCATAGGGTCAGGTATGGATCAAGACAGCCTCATAGACTACCTAGCAGCATGCTTACTCAAAAAATTTACTCATGCTGCTGCAAACATACATGTGGAAAATACAATTATGACATCAGCTCCATGCGGGGTTTTCAACAATATCCATTATAGCTTGGAAAATTAATTTCCTTTGATTTTCAATATTCCCATTAATTTCTAGACAGAAAGTCTTTGATTTCTAAGCAGAAGTCTTGGTGCCTTACCTGATGGTGTGTCAGTTGCTTAGTGTTAATTTATATGGGGATTTTCAAGGAACAACAATGTCAAAAATTCAGAGGCCCTTAATTTAGTAGATAACGTATGTTCTGGTTTTATTTTTTCGGGGGGTGGCGGGAGCAGGGGGGAATCACTGGCCATGATTTTGCACACCTTTTCTCTACAAAATAAATCTGTTTGACAGTAAATTACTGCCATGCTAGTCAGGAGAAGCTCTTAATTGCTATATGTATATGGATTTTTGATAAGAGAAGTCACTTCCATTGTGTAGTAGCCTTCTCTTCCTGAACCAACATTCACATCAGCCATCATTCTCTGTAGGAGAAACTTCTATCTGCATACAGCAACAATGGCTTTTGGATTTTATAATGCCCTTAAATGTTTCCTTTAAGAATGCCAATCATCTTCTAGTGACAGTATTTTTTTTTTTTTTTTCCAAGTCTAACTAGCACTGTCAGCTGCAAAGATACTGACGAGAAGCAGAGGAGGAAAGCAGCTTAATTCATTTTGATATGAAAAAAATCATTAAACAAGATTTACACAGCTACTGCTATTTTGGCTTCCACTGCAAAAGAAAGGAAATTATGACAGCTTCAGGAGACAGTTCTGCCATGGTTCCCATGATTGCTTGAAGTTCCATACTCTAAATATGAATGTAAACAATGAACAAAACCAGTTTTTTCCATCAGCTTTTCAGCAGTGAAAACGTTGCCTTTTACCAGATCACAAAGCACCTTTATTAATCTGCATGTGGAAAGACAGATCAAAAGGTGTGCTTGCTTGTATCAAGGGTCTAGGACAAACTGTATATGCCGGGCCAACAGCTAACCTTTGGAAGAAGCACGTTTTTTTAACAGTATGCAGACAGCATGTAAAATGAAACATGTAAGAAATGGTTACTTATCTCATATTACACTACCTGTTGGTTTTCATGACAAATGAAAGATTGCAGAAGCAAAGGTAACACATTTGCTTAGCTTTTAAGCTACAATGGTAGGATGCCTGCTGAGTGAGTTTCATTAAAGCCAGCCATACAAAGTCAAGCCTGTTTTCAAGACTAAGCAGCAGTGTCTGAATGCTTGCATTTTCTTTCTTTGGAATTAGACTTTGGATTTAACTATCTTTTTGGAGAGTACAAATTACTCCTGCGAACAAGTAGAATATTTTCAAAAGAAAAGGTCATTGCAGATGGTGGAAAGTTGACATTTCTTTCACTGGATTCAAACGACTGGGAGGTTTTTTTCCACAATTCCATGTTTGCATATTTATATTCTTTCAGTTTAAATTTACTCTGCAGCTTTTTTCCAAAAGATTAACTTTACAGAGTTCTTATCCAGAAAGCTTCTCGCAGTAAGGGATGGAAATATTTTAAGGATCTCTACACTAGCTTGGCTGTAATTAAAAGGTTGGTTAAAATAGTAGGCCATGGCATCAATCCAATGCTCAAAATGGTCATTTGCCTTATTTTCAAGTGTAATATCCTTGGTCTTATAAGAATTTCCACAGGAAACAAGAAAGAAGAGGGAGAGCAAAGACAGGTGAGTCAAGTGAAATAACCCCAAATTGTTTCAAGCTGGAAAACCCTACAATATTTTAAATCCAACTCAGTTGAGATGTTGCAGACTGCCAAATACAAATATGTCAGCACATAAGTGAACAATGGCTCTGATAGCCTTTGCACAGCAAAATATATTGTGGGCAGCTGCACACACAGCAATTTCATGGGAGGCAGCAACAGCATCTTCCAAGATGGATTATTCTTATGATGCCTTGATTTCCTCACCACAGGGTCTGCAAGTTCAGCCAGATCCCCAGCAGATCTGGTGCAGGTGTCAACTCGCTTTAGACAGCACATGGCAGATACCTGCCCTCCACCCCAGCCTGCCTGTGGTTGCTCCTACAGACCTGCTAGGGACCTCGCAAGGAGCCCTTACGTCACTCAGCTGTACAACAGGCTTGCATCGGCTTGAGAGTAAGAACTATTTTCCAAATCAAGACTTGTGCTGTGGTCTTTCAGGCAACTTCCCAGGGACATGTGAGAGGAAGATGTCTCTCACTGGCATAGAAAAAAAAAAATCCTGCATAAGTAGCATGACAGAAATAAGAACCACTGAACCACTGCCAAAGCCATCACCTCAAGCTAGGCAATCATCCATTTCAAAATTTGGGTAATACAGGAGTCTGCCCTGCCTAATACCCCAAACAGAGGGTTCACCTGCTTTCTAAACATACTTGTAATCCCCTGATGAACTTCTTCAGGCTATCCTGTACTCTAGCTTTTCAGACACCAGAGCACTTTACAGAGGCTAGGTCAAGCGTCTTCAGGCCTGAAGCAACTATTAGCAAACGCGTCTTGATTTTAGGACATTTTGATTTCTAATTCTTTCTTCAGATACAGCACAGTTCTGTTTTCTACATGTCTGTGATATATAAATCTATAGAATTCCTGAATCTGAAATATAGTTGCAGCGGTTCCTATACTGTACCTTGTATTGTAGCACATCTTGTATAACCATTCCTACAGATGTGATGGCAGAACTGGTACGATCCACTGGTCCTTTTCAAAAATACTGAAGAACTTCAATAATAAACTGAGTCAAAGCTAACTACTTCTCCTTGTTCTTCTCAATCTAAGCACGACTGTCTCACTCTTTTCAGTGAGCTTGTACTACCTGCAGCTCACAGAATGCATTGCTAGTTCTGGATGTTTTAACAGAAGTGCAGTATTGACCATACCTCTAATGTGTCTCCCAGCTCTTAACTCTAGATTTGATATGCTTTGTATTACAGCACATTAAAATGATCAGTCGCAACTCACATGATGGTAGGTATGTACAAACATACAGATTTGGATACAGTTCATACTGTGTGCATTAAGACTGAACTCCTGTAGCTTTAGCAGAAATGAGAAGCAGGATGAAGGGAGATGTACATTTGGTTAGAAGACTGAGGCACAGATACATTAACTGTTCCACCCAAGTTCAGAAATGTCATCTGTGTAAAAGACAGGAAAGGCATTTTTTCATCATGAATCTTGGTCTGGATCATAAATCCAGATCTCTCTAAGAACTACAGATGCCCTGCAAAAGACAGTAGCAGAACACAGCTTAACCAGTCTGCAGTAGATATCTACAGTGTTGCTACTTAACATGGCTAGGAGCCACTGCTGGAAAAAGTAGTTTTCAGCACGTAACCCACAAAAAAATAGAAATACAATTGTTAGACATGCATAATTTTGCCTACTCAAATCCATGCCATTAATAAAATCCATCACAGATATGGATAATTATATAATTTTAAAACCTCATAATGAACAACTCGCCAGTTACATACAAAATGCACCTACTTATGTTTCTGTGAACTCACTCCAGAAAAAAAAAAAACTATTCAACTTAAAAACCAGCTTAGCTTCCTTACCTGTCTCCACACAAAACTGTATATCGAGCTAACAATTACTGGCAGCAAACAAAATGAAGTATGATTAAACAACTCAGTATTTTTCTTTAAATATTTCCAAAAAAACCTGATGTTCTCACAGTAAAGAGCTGCCATTCACAACTGCCTGCTAAAAATAAAAACAAAATATCCAATTTGAACAGATAACAGAATTTAAAGGAAAAAGAAGAGTAGGTTCAGTTCGTGGTTAAAATTACTCCCCCACCCCCAAAACACACTATAATGCAGTCAATGGAGTTTTGGCACATGCTAAATACCTTTTTAGATAATGTAAATGAAATACACCACAGTAAATTAGATGAATAAGTACCATTCTGCGCGGCTGGCACAGAAGTAGTTGATGCATTTAGGGGAAGGGCTGTGAAGCCTTCACGCCAACGGCAGCCCACAAAGCCTCCTTTGGAGCTACTGTGGGGCTATCTCAGTTCTTCCCCTGCATCCCCGTCAGATTGAAATTTCCAGCACAAAGGACTGAAATTTTCCTATAAAATTGTTATGCGCATTTTTAAACATAGGTAAAATAAAATTCTCCTTAATCTTGTTCCAGGAAAATTATTGGGTCAACTTCAACATATAGCATTGCATAAAACAAACTATATCATGCCCTTCACTGATGTACAGTAGAAAGTGCAAGGATATTTTAAGCAAAAACGGACTTGGCAGTTTCTTAGAAACCATTCATTTCCTCTCCACAACAACAAATTGCTGCCCAGAGCTAATGCAGTCCAAAGTAAGCACATGTTCATATTTGCTTTAAAATATTCATGTATCAAATTAAATTTTGAATTTCACATGGCTTTGCCTCACTCCCATCAGTTCTAATTACTGATTTATTTTTGGTACCAACAGCTTATATTTATACAGCACTCTCAATCACAAACTCTTCAAAGCAATCTGATAAAAAGATCTCTCGCCCACTACTACAATGCATAGTTGCAACTGGGACTGAACTTCGTTCTGGGCCAATAATGTTATAATTTTACAGAGAGATGAGAAACTTGAGTAAAATCTTATGGGGACAATTTAAATAGACAGTATAGTTATCACAGCAGGATTTTTTTGCCAGGTGATTGAGGTTAACACCCCTAATTCCTGCCAAAAAGCCATAGAATATTTAATAGCAGGATGTAATCTCCTAGAAATTTCATACTATAAATGATGTAATAAAATGTAACACAGGATATTCAGCATGCATCTAACATTGAAAAGTATGAACTGCTGACTTTATATGGTATTAATATTTGCATGTCCACGCACGCTCACTGACTTGACATCTGCTTCCATTTTAAAAATAAATCCATAAAGTCCATTTGATCTGTTCAGAGTTACCAAGGATAAAAGAGCACAGATAATTTTAATATTATAAATGCTAGAATTTGGTTGTAGTGCCTCATGTAAATGACTCAACAGCCATTAAAACCATCTCTTTTATTCCCAACTACAGCTTTATCAGAAATGCAAAGAGATAAAGCTGAGGAACTTTGTGGATGGATGATGTTTACAGTCAAATCTTTAACCTACCTCTAATTCATATGAAAAGGTAAAAAGTATTGAGGAAAATAGTGCCACACCTTTTTTCCCTTATAATTTAAGATAGCAAATCAGGATGGAAAGGGGAAGAGACTACTGAAATGTTACACAGAGACTTACGCTTTTTACAAGCTAGGTGGATTTAAGCATGGTGTTTCTATGTTTCCATATAATGCTCATATTATTAATTTTTCCTCCATCTTTTTCACCCTCAGTCTCCTAAGTCATGCAAAAAGTCCACTTAACATACACTCTTACTTTCAGAGAAAAATATGTCAACAGTGAATGGACAGGAAACTTTATCAGTCCATACATATGTAGTTAGCAGCATCCTTATAAGTTTTTTCAAATTAAAAAAACCCACCAGAACAAACACACACACACACAAAACCCCAACAACAAAACCCCACTGATATGAACTCAGTAAAGCTGGCACATTCACACAATATAGTTGATTATAAATGTCACAGATATGATACTGCGCACAGAGTTCCACGAGCCATACAAGAATATAAACTTAGTATATGAAATATATTTAAAAAAGCATAAAACCTGCTACTTAAGCTAACTCAGGACAGCAGAGGTGTCTGCGTGGTTCTGAAAAGCTAGGAGGCGAGTTTTATTTCCATGAGACAGCTGGTGCCGAATATCTGGGAAGCAAAAACTGTCAAATCCAGCACTAGGTGTAAACCAGACAAATCCAACAGACTTAAACCCTGTCACACTGTGTGACTCCTTTACAGGCAATTACAAGACGTAAACTTCCCAAAATAAAAGGAAATGTTTATAAGTGACTTATTCTTTCAGTACATGTTGCTGAATTAATGTCATCATTTATTCTAAAAGAGCCAATAAACACAGCTAATAGATTTGTGTTTAATTTAAAGTCCATTTTCTGGTGCATAAGGGATTTTCCCTAAGGGGTAACGTACAGCCCGGCAGTGCACAAGCCTCAATCCTCTGACTGGCCACTGGCTTCCCTGATAAAGAAATTAATAACAAGACAATATGAAAACAAGTTCAAGCTTCCTTCACTTTTTCCTGCATAAAGACTTCTCTCGGGTTGCACATCATTTCCTCCCATTTTTCCTTTTTTCCTTGCTACCTAAGGGTAAGAGGTAGCGACCACTTTCTCCTTTCAGTGAACTGGCAGAGCCCACCACTCTTCCACCCACTGGTGCTATCAACCCCTGCCACAACACACAGAACATACGTTAGATACCATTGCTGGACACTAGTTGTAAAGGTTGTACTGAAGCAGGATTTAGCATTAAGACATGGAAAAGTTAAGATGTATCAAAAGTGAAGTGGACTGCGCAATTCAAATTCATATCTTTTCACTGCAGGATCCCGCTTTACTGGAAAGGAAGGGCTGTGCTTTGGGGATCCTCGTCTCCTTTGCTCAATTTACTTTTCCTTCCCTGCTAGCCACCAACTCCTAATTGCATCCCACCTCACACCTTACAAGTCTCTTTTTCACCAAAACGGCTGTCGCTCCACTCATCACGACGACTGCTGCTGAGGGAGTTATGGGGAGAAACCCTAACTTTCTACTGAGCTGCAACCCCACAGCAGTGCCTGCCACGACAGAAAAGCGGCAAGGAAAGCACAGCCTGAGCTCTGCAGCCCCCGACTGAAGCACATCTGGGCCACTCGCAAACCACAGAGAAAATAATTGACAAATACTAACAAATCTTGGCTGCGCAGATGCAGACTTTCAACTTGAAACCTCTTCTCCAAAGTGCTGCTTCTTCTCGGGGAGTGCTAGCACTTCATCGGGAAGACTTTTTGTCACCAGGGGGAAAGGGACGGGAGAAATAAATAAACCTTTCTCATCATCTTATTCTGAGAAATGGCTCAGACAGTTTAGACGAAGCTTCAAAATAAGCATGCAAAAGCAATCAGCCTAAAGTAGCCAAACAGTCTAGAAAATGTTAGCTCGTTTGGCATAGTCTTGTAAGTAACACCTTAAAAATGGGAGGTGCTATGTAACTAACCTAAGTGAAAGCGTAATTATCAACATAAGAAAATGAATTAGAATCTGACACTAATCTGGTAATATTCTCCAACCAACAGCACAAGGAGCTATGTTAAGGTTGATATTAGAAATTGAACTCACCTTGAAGAGGGGTGAAACAGGTTCCCCTGCCTCCCTCGACAGAAACTTTCATAGCTCTTTTGAAGAGAATCAACATTCAACTTGATAAAGGCTTGTGGATATTAATGTAATTCACTCATTAAGTGGATTTAGAGCTTAAGCCAGATGGGACCATTCGATCATTTAATACAACCTGCACACAGATCATTAAGTTTCACCTACTTATCCCTAAAGTGAGCCAAATAATTCATGTTTGGCCAAAAGATAATATTCAGAAAGGTATTGTTATTGATTTGAAAACAATGAAAAGTGAATAATATAAAACATCTCTCATCATTTGTTTCAGTGGCTAATTGGTTTTGTTGTTTGATAATATTTTTTTAAAAAGCTTTATTTACAGATCCAAAGTTTAAAATTAATCTCCATCCTTCCATTTATGCATATCTTTTCTAAAGGGAAAACCCAATTATTGTCCAGAATCTTCTCCCTCATTACTGTATGAGCTATCCAGGCCTCCTCCTATGTTGAAATAAAAGTGAACAGGGACCTCATCTGAAGTCGTTTCTTCAGTTCATTTTTTTGTTGCTTGCCTTCTCTAACATCCCTTGGAAACCTGACAGGCAGCGTGTGCTGTGTGCCAGTCTCACCAGAACCATGGACCAGAGGTAATGGCAGAGCAGATGATGGGTGATTTCCCTCATCCTTGTTATTTGCAGCAGCAGGCATCTCCCAGCCTCTTCTGACAACTTCCCCGTCTGTACACGCAGGGATTACACTTTCAACCAACAGGACTGCACTGACAGCTTGTGTTTAATTGCTGATTCACTGTGATCCCTGTCTAGAGCCAATTAGAAACTTATGTCCATGGCGTTGATGTTTGTGTGTTTGTGTTTATTCACTCACAGAAACGTTCTGGGGCTAGCTGGTTTTGACAGCATTTCTATTAAGACAAGATAATTAATTCTGTGCTTGAGGATAGGACCTTCAAGACCGTACTTTGAGTGCTTTTGGGCAGGCAGCTGAACCTCAGCCATCCCTGTCCCTTGGGAAATCCTTAAGCTTTGGGCAACAGAATCCGTCTGTGTCTCACTCGGGCTGAGTAAATATTTGTTTTTTCCTAAGAAATAATGGTCCAGATTGGCTAGACAAGGCTAAGGCATGAGACTGTGGTTCAGATGAGGCAAAGCTGAGAAGTGAAGCTGGGTGAGCTACCAGAAAGCCTACACAAAGTGGAAAACTCTCTCATTTTTCAGATAAAGTTCTGGAAATCCTTAGCTCTGTACTAATGAGCAATGAACAAAATATAAACTGTAATAATTTTTTCTAAGATAAATAAATTATTCTGACCATCCCTGTACCCAAATTCTTATGAGATCTCTTTTGGGGATTTTCCTAGCCTGAATTTATTAATTCATGCCCTTTCATAATATATCTATCCTATACCCTATCCTATAAAGAAAAGAATCCCTATTTATAGTAATGTATGCATTCTAATGTGATTCAACTACCTTTAAAAAAAAAAAAAAAACGAAACCCACAAGTATTCAGAAACATTATTACTTAAATAAGAAAAATATCAATGTTCTAGTTGATATGTTCGTAAAACAGTAAACCGTTATACAGTATACATACTTAACTATTTCTGCTTTTAGAAAATATAATTTCTACTTTGACTGTAACTGCATTGTGAACAGCAATAATAGATGTTGTACTTGGAGTATCAGTGCATGTTACATTATTTTAGTCATGCAATTCAATCTCATAAACTAGAGGCACAGTGGCTTATAAGCAATGCTAAATTATTTAAGTCATCACTGAAATTTCTTCTATATGCATGCTCTTAATTCCTCAATCTTTGGGGGTGGGAGAAGAAGACAATAGTAAATGTGCGTCCAAATAAAACAATCTATCTGCCTATGCTACCTGACCATTTAAGGTCACCTTTACATCTAATCAGCTTCTAGGACATCTTATTACTTATCTCTGTTCTACATTCATGACTATTTTTTAATTAGCAGCTCTAGTATAAACTGGTCTGTCTTAATTCTAAATGAAATAGCAACCAGCAGTCACAAACAGGAATATCTTTATGCCTCGCCACATGGTTTATTTAGTTTTTTGTTGAAAACTGAGCACTAAACTGAAACCATGAGTCATTTCTCTAAATTTTATATGCATTTGCCTATGGGAAGAAGAAAGACTAGCTCTACTTCTCTTTAAGATTATATTATAGAAATAGTACAATCACATTAGAATAATTCCCCAAAAAAGACCCATGGGAAACCATTAAATTTTTAATATGCCATTAGATTAAAACATATATTATTGACCACAGAAAGTCTACTGGCAAGTATACATATGTCAATAAAAAGGAACAAGGTCCTTCCAAAATGTAGCTGGTTAGAAATTCTTGTTAGGAGGAGGAACAGAAATGGGAAGAGGTGATTCGGGTAATGATTTCTGGGAAATTAATTTTGACACCAAGGAAGTCATTTGACTTTTGTGCACCAAGTAATAAAACAATAAATCTTTAGCTATATTAACGTGTTGGAATAGACTAGATGATGAAAGTGTTTTGGCACTGGGTTATGAGATAGGTTAATAGGACATTTGTGAAGCTGTTCTGCTTTAATACCGAACTGACAACTATAACAACCATGAGTCATCACATCTTGCCAAGACATGAAGTTGCAAGGATGAAAGCGGTAACAAACTACTAAGAAGACTTTACTTTCAGAGTTTAGAAGAAATGTCACTTCGTGATTTATGCTAAGGTAACTTGTGACTTTATGTGTATTTTACAGATAAAATAATTGTAATGTGATCACTTCAAAGCTCACAGAAGGAGCAAGCATTAAAAGAGCCATAATAATTTCAGTCTAATCATATGATCAACAATATACAAAGTTGAACATATTGAAGGTCTTAAGGGGATTCATAGAACCCTTCAGAAACTAAGGACAATTTTTAAAAGGTATTGTAAACCTTATCTCTTACAATTTTAACTGTATGCTCACTACCATATATAAAATACATCCCTTCAGGTATCACTGACTTTCAGTTTAAGTAAGTATCAAGTGAAGAAGTATTTCTAATAAGATACCTCCAAGTGTACCAAGTATTGTTATACAGCCAGTGTATCATTACACAACCAATGGCCTACTATTGTTAAAAATCTGTACGCTAAAAGAAAGGCTTAGATGAAACAGTCATGGTCTACCAGAATCACTGGGAGAAATTTTGAAGTGCACAAGTATCTGTTTTTAACAGTTTTCAGCTCGAAATTCTGGGAATGACTGAATGGTGCAAAGGAAAGAAAATTGTCTCTGATTTGTAATCTGCCAGAAAACAGTATTAATAAATACAAACCCCTTTACCAATACAAAACAAACCCTTCACCAAACACAATCAGGTTATATTCATGAACCAGAACATCTGAATTCTCAGTATGTTAACCCAACAGTAATTTCTCTCCTCCATAAATAAAGAGGAAAAGTTCAGCAGATTTCAGACAATAATTCTTTGAGGGATGCTGGGATTATTTTTTTATGTATCATTAGATACTTTCACTGGAAATTGACAAAACAACACTGATTTTGGAAGAACTTAAGATATACAGAAATTCTCAAAGTGGTGAAGACAGGCATATTTTCAAAGGTTGAAGTGTTTCTAGGTAAGCCTGACACTGAGTCTGATCCTGACTACAGGATCCCGTTCCTGTAGCAGTCACACATTTCCAATTACTGATGATCCAAACCGCTGTAACCAGCTGTGAATGTGTATGGTGTGGAGCTGGCAATCTGATATTTCTACATACACAGGGCAATCTTGCACTAGAAGTACAACTGTAATCTCCCTAGGCAGATATATCACTTCACACTAGATGGTCTCTAACACAACAGGTGATCTTTGACAAGGAATAGTATATAGTCATGCACCAACAAAAGAAAACAATTCCAATAAAAATATTCTAACTATAAGAAACTCTAAGCTTGATATATAGATTCAGGCTCATCAGTATTGTTCTACCCTCCAACCTTCCTGTATTTTGTCACTACTGGAAACATACTGCCATGCCTAAACCCATTTTTTCCCCCCCTAGACATTTTCCTAATACAGGATCTCCAGATCGGCTGAGCTATTATGCAAATGCACTCACTGATACGTCAGAGGGAGCAGCCATGACCTCCGCTCTTTCAAATGTCCTTTCAGCAGTGATGGACAGGTAGCTCTGTCATAATTGGGCTACTGCTACCAGAAATCTGATCACAGTTACATTTGGACATCCTGAGGGAAAGCATCCATTCCTGCTGCTATTTAACTTTCTATTAATCAGCCTCTCTCATTCTCTGCTTTCTTCCAAACAATCCCCCTTTCTGGATGCTTTAAACTGTTCCAATTTGTGAATAGAGTAGAATTGCTGCACAACCATAAAAGAGTAAGAAGTGCTACAACAAAAAGCCAGCTAAAGGGGCAGTCCCAA
Organism: Pelecanus crispus; assembly: GCF_030463565.1. NCBI lineage: Eukaryota > Metazoa > Chordata > Aves > Pelecaniformes > Pelecanidae > Pelecanus > Pelecanus crispus. Next base: position 132,804,936 of record NC_134643.1, on the reverse strand, counting down.
CCAGCACCATGGTTATCCACACCTTATGGAAAGTTGCGAGAGCGGAGAAGGAAGCTTTTCTCCATCTCTTACAACAACAGTCCATGAACCCTACAAAGCGTGAGATTGCTGCTCCAATATCCTCCACAGAAGCCCATGGTGTACAGCTGGTCAGCTTAGCCCATGCAACAGCCGCCAAGCTGGGGACAATATTGCTTCCATTATCTTTCTGAAGTCCATCTGGTGCAAAGCAGCTGTTAGTGGCTCATGCCACACAATCCTGGTGTAATTTCTACAGGCTAACCCTGAGAGAAGCAAAAGGGAAATTTTAAGTGAGACACTTTTAATAGCCAAGATGCCAAACCTTAGACAGTAAAAGTAACTGATAAGTCTGATTTCCTGTATTAGCCTCTTTGAGTTCAATTTATTTTACAGCCCTCATGACAAATTAACATTTTAATTTTAATTAAATTTAATAAAAAAAACAAGCCTTTTTTGTTCCTAAGAGAACACAGAATGGCCACTTTTCCAGTTAAGAACATATCCTTTGAATATAAATAATGACTGAAAGCCTCATTTATAAGCATTTCTCATTAAAAGCATTAATCATGCCTTACTATACCTGCTATATGATTCTTTTCCTTAGTTTTTAGCATTATTGAGCTGAGCTAAAATTTTTGAAAGCATTTAAATAAACCAAGATCTTAAGTCTCTTGGAAAAGCAAAACCAAACTTAAATCCAATTAGCTTTAATGAGCACCTACTTCTAAGTCACTTTTGCAGCTGGCACTCAAACAGTGTTTCTGAGTTTTTTTAATTTTTTTTTTTTTAGGCAGATTCTTTCTTTCATAGTCTTTGAAGTCATCCCTATTTACTTATTTAGAGCTGTATAAAAGCAGTAGTTCAAGCTCATTGAAAATAAAAAATGGCCCTTGAAAATATTTATATGAAAATAGTTTAGTAGTTGTAAGGATATTTCAAACAAGGCAATTTTGTAAGATCATAAAGAGAGTATAATATAGCTAAGCTGTATGGACAGCATAAAAAATTGAAACACCTGTGCCAAAGACGTATTTCTGGGATTGAAACATACAGTCCAAAGACAAACTTATATATGAATCAAACTTGACATATTTGGAAAAAAATATTAATAAAATTTGACCAGATAAGTTTCACCATGAATAGCACTGTCTCCTTTCTTTTTAGTCTCAGTCATTTGTTCAACTCCTATAATTATTTAAAATAAGTGTAGATTTGCAGTTTCTAAAAATATCTCTCTCTTGTGCCTGCTCCCTGTTGCGAATGAAGCTGCACACCTGATTCCTCCGAACAGGTTATTCAGATGTTCTACCTGAACCATCAGCTATTCCATTATTCAGATGGTCTACCAAGAGCAGGGAAACTCATGGCCAAAAGAACAGATCTGTGGGCAAGATCTTTGCATGTACTTGTGTATCAGTAACCTACTTTTGTCTGGACAACTGCCAACAGAAGCAGCAGATAATAATTCTTACCTGTCAAGCATTGTGCACCAGAGTGTTTCTTCTCAATTAACAAAGGCAATTAAGAATCATGAATATTAAAGGCAGCATCAAAACCTATATTTGTTAATTGATACTACATCAACTGGGGAAGACAAGAGAATTAGCAACAGCCCATTTACAATCTGCATAAAAGTGCTTCACATTCTTAACTCCTTATGGTTAAGCTGAGAAGCTTGACTGCTCAGGCATCAAGTTCTTCATGTTACCCAGATACCACTTATGGAATCCAACTGACAAACAGTAAATACACCTTTTCACAAGGTTGCAATACTGTATCTTTTAATATTATTTCACAAAATCTCTTGAGGAATCACACTGTTAGAATAGGAGCATTTCTAAACAAACAAAAGCACTAAGGGTAACTGCTGACAGAAAAATAAGATGTTATAGAAAAGGAGAAAACTTGTATACAGAACTGAAAAAATAGGGAGGAACACACACAAATTAATAACCGTTAGGTAGGAAAGAGAATCTATTTTCCTATACTATGTAATCTGTAAGAGCCTTTTTTTCTTCCCAAATTAGGGCAAAATGTGGACTGTAATTTTTTCTTATTCCAAATTGAAGATGTTTTTTTAGATGTCCGAGTTTATAGAGATATTTACTAAGAAGATTCCAAAACCTGAAGGGAATACCCAGACAGCCATGGTGTTTTGAAAATAACAAAATGGAACAGCTTAACAGGCTTTTCTGAAATGGAAGATTTCCCATAAAGAAATAACAATTTGAGCAAAAGAATTGATGAGTTCACCTTTCTCCAAAATGTAGTTGAAAAGCTGCTAACCCATTTTGATAGATATTTCTTCAAACACTAAAAGGGTTACTTGACGTAGTAAAGCCTCTCATATAATGCAGATGAACACAACTCTAGAATGAAAATACATTTGCATGTAAATCCATCAAATTCAATAGCTAAGCAATGACAATTTGAGATGTTAAAATAAAATTGCTTGTTATTAATGGAATTATAAATTTTTAAACATTGCAACTAGGCCTTCAGTAAAAGAAATAACCAGTCCAGCAAAAGACCGTAACTTTTCATAGCTTTTCTTTACAGTGTCCATATCACCAAAAAAAGAGGCTAATAAGAGGATAAAATTAAAGTATGTGTTCTTTCTCATTACTGATATGGAACTGATGCTCAAAGCATGCTGAGAGCCTGATGCAAAAACTCCACTGAAAAGAGCAGGATGTTTTTACTGAGTTTGTCATGGCACTTTTGCACGAGAGTACATACTCCAAAATACACATTTCTTACATGAAGTCTTGACTGAGGACCAATCTTGCCATGCCAGATTGGCTAATGCTGGAATGAAGAAAAACCCTCAGGGGGAAAAACAAATCATAAAAGGAAATATGCACAGCTATATAGTTTAACAGAAGAACCTTCCCACTAAATATTGCCCATTAGCCTTTTCTAGGAATGATTAGTAGATTTCAAACTCTTGCTCTAGAATTAAAGATAACGTTTGTGATCCTGGACCTCTGGGATCTTCCTGACCATCAGCACAAATATCCTAGCAAGGACCTGTGGGGATCTAACCTTCTTTGCATCCCCTGACACTTTCATTAGCACCGTCAAGTTCAGCATGGTACACAGTGTGGCATCCTTATGCGTGTAGCGTCACCAGATAGATCACAACACTACTGGATCTCATTCTGGAGCATGCGCAGCATTGCTGTAATTCTAAGGCAGGAGGATGATACAACTCACTCTGCAACCACTACGTCGCAGTTACTTCTCCAGAACTTCCAGCAGCCTCCTTGTCTGCACATTTTGGCTGCTTCTTTCAGGAGGAGAAGTTAACCAGTCCAGGGGTGCTTGAAGCTCAGCCTCAAGGAACTAGGGATGCTAGCTCAGCAATGCTATTCCATTGCTGCTCAGAAGCAGCAGTTTGCCTTCATCCCTCCCACAAGAGGAAAGAGCAGACCTCTCCTACTATTACAACAAACCCGATAACACCTACTGTTCCCCTTTCCCTTCCAGTTGCACAAAAAGATGACAAAACAAAACCCACCAAAAAACCAAGAAACTCTCCCCCGGCCCAACATGACTTTTTTTTTTTTTTTAATAGTACACATCTTATTATATTCCTTTGATTTGGTGTGAATTGCCACCCCAACTAAGCTGGATCTAAGGATGTTAAATATGCCTGACTGGGAATTTGGAGCAATCTGGAGATTCCCATACATAGTTCATCTACCTCAATCTGTTTGGGATTTGTTCTGGGCTACTTTGTTATTCTAACATTGCAGTTAATTAGGACAAGCACCTATGTAAATCCCTGCCTAATGCAAGTATTATTGCAATGGAGATAAATGATTAGCACACTGTGTGTAAACAGGTTACTGGAAGCCACATGTATTGTGCTACAGATACCTACTACACAAGGACAGAGAAGTGGGGAAGTAACTCATGCTGACAATCACCGTGGTCAACAAGGCACTGACAATTTTACTCCCAACTTATCTGCACGACAAAAAAGCAGACCTCATAGGACCAGGCTCCCTAGGTGCAGATCCAAACAAAGGTCAAATTAGGAGTCAGGCTGACACTCAGGTCTTCCTCCATCTCAGATGCAGGAAAAAACCTCAGTTAAAACAATTATTTGAGGACTATCATCAGTGAAACAACACATGGTATCCTGCTAACCTAAAAACATCCAGAAATCAAAGGCTTCTCAGGTGACATAGTAGGGATATCGCCTGTCTTGCAATCTGAGCCAGTCTTGCAATCTTGGAAAAATCACACAGGAACAGGTCTGAGCAGGATCCAATTTCTTGGTGGTTCTTACAGCTCAGCCAAAACCTACGAGACAACTTCTCCTTTGTGTTATCAAGGTAACCTTTTAAACAGTGATGATGGACATGCATTACTTGGAGGAAATACTGACATAAGAACCATGACATTACATTGACACTTGTCTAAGTCAAACTATTTACTCTTCCTGAACGAAATAGCTTGCTTTCTCTTTTTGTATTGCATCAAGGACAATGACTATCAGAGTCCACGTAAAGAAAAGGCATGGGATCTACCAAATTTAAAAATCCATTTTGAATAATCCACTGGTTATTACACTATTTAGCCACGTGAAGTTTAGAAAGACTATCTGCATGCTACCATACACATTTGTGTATGTGTCACCAGTGCGACTTCTCACTCCTTGGCTATGCAAGGCAATTTTTGAAATATGTAGAATAAATTCTGGTGAAAAGTAGAATCCAAGTGGAAGATAATGAACTGCATATCCGCATAACTAAAAAAAAAAACATGTGAAGCTATCACTACAAATCTGGGGCAACAACCTTGTGTGTGTAATGAAGCTTGAGATGCTGATAAAGGTCATATGGTGAGACTGTAATGAAGATTCATCTACTTTAGTCAGATCTTCTCTGGCTTTACCTGTAATAGCATCCCATTATTCCCACTGGCAGAGGTAGTCATGTTTGTACACAAACTAATTAATGAGGAACTCTACCAAGACTTTTAGTGCAGAAACAATCATGCATGTTGACAGTTACTAATAGCAGGAGGGAATTCTCATTCATGAGGGATGAGGGCTATTCATAGCATTTAATTGTAGGCTAGTCACTTCGTGGGGAGAAATGATAATTAAACTGTTTTACTGATCAGAAGAAAAGGTAAGACAAAAGGCATATTGAAATTATTTGTGCTTTACAGGTAATGAAATGTTTATATCTATCCAGGGATCCACACCCCACACCCCGCCCCCCCCCCCCCCCCCCCAACCTCATGAAAAGATTTATATAGTTTTTCTTGTTCACTTGCCCTTTACTTGCCCTTTTCCCTCTCTTCTTCCCTTCTCTTTTTTTGGCTTGCAAACTGAGAAATAGAAAACACTACCCTCAATTATAACTGAAAATGTGCAATACAATTTTCTACACACAAAAACACACACAATGAAAAACATTTCCTTTCAAAACTGAAGAAAAACATCTTGAGGAGTGAGACTAAGTTTGAAATTAGAACCTTAATTTAGGTGTCCACCCTAGAAATAAGAGTAAAAAAATCTCATTAGAGATGATGAAGATGACTAGGCTAGACTGTTTTCTCCCACACAAGCACTTAATGCATGGGAGAAGCCTCAGAAGGGCTCACAGCATTGGTAGGTGCAACAGAGGACCTGGCAGTCACATGCTTTTCTGCACAAGCATTTAGAGACCAAACAGAAGCTACAGCATCTCAAATAGCGTGAAATGACTCTGTCAATGCTGGCGACTGAATCAAGATCTCAGCAGCAGCATCTGCGGAGTCTGAAGGGAGGCGAACAGCGACTAAGTGCCTGTTTTAAGGCTGCTCTCCAGGCTTCAGAGACTGCATTTCCTCATGGTGGTATTCTGTTGCCTACACACAGACAGCTGGTGCTCTGTGGTGACCAATGACACTTCTGTGGGGTTCACAGATAGGACACGCCGCACAAGAGTCTTGTCCTCCTGCAATGGCAGCGGGGGCCAGGCAGCACACCTCAGTGCTTAAAACAACACTAAGGACCTAGGTGTGTGCAACTGAATCTGGTCCAGGATCTCCACTGACAATAAGGGACAAGAAAATGCCTACATTTGGGTGTCTTAATCTGAAGCTGCATTTCCCTAATTTAAGCGTAAAGTCTCAATACCACCCTCTTTGCCCTCCACGCCCATCAGCTCTGGTGGTTGCTAAGGGGTTCAGGCACTACCAGGAAATTTATTCTGTAAACGTTCAATATGGTCTCAATGCCCATAGTTTCAGAAGCAAAACATTCTTTTTAGTGAGCAGTTATTTTAAAAGAAGAACATACAAAACCATTTTTCAGAAATACGTGATGGCCTTTGATAGGTTTTAAAGTTAGGGTTACAGGAAGGAGTTAAAATTCTATGTGATGTCGACAGCCCCAAATTAACATATCAGTGAACAGACAAAAATATTTCAGTAGTAACATTTATTATTTTTTTCCTTGTAATAAGGTTGGATGCATCTTGAATGTAATTATAAATTATTCTAGTGCACTACTTCTACACAAAAGAAAGCAATACAACTATTAATAAATTAAACTTTGCATGATCTAGGTAATAAGTTATAAAATAATTCAGATAGCTGAGATGCTATCTACTGCTATTATTTTAATAGCAGGTGATTATTAATTTAAGAATTCCATTTAGTAAAAATTAGTTTTCCATTTTCAAATTTAGAGATTCCTTTCAAGCTTTTCAAGTGAGCTGCTACAACATTACTTCGTTCCCAAACAGGGCATATAGAACAATAACACATGAAAGGAAGAAGCCTTTTTCAATAATGCTAAATCTGTATTGACTGAAAGTGCAAAAGTGCAACCGCACTCTTAACTTTTTCTTTTTTTTTTTTCTTTTTCTTTTTTCTTTTAAATAAGATCCTGGCAAGGATGGCTGTGGAAACTCATAATCTGATCATAGCCTCCATGAGTTATGATTGCCTCTGAAATTAGCCATAAAGACAGATTGCTTCCTTCTCATAAAACTTTATTCCATGCAACGTAACAAATTAGACCACTGCATAGGTCTAGCCATGCATATAGAAAGAACAACTTAAAGACTGACAAATAGGAAAGGAAACAAGCTAGTGCATTAAAGCAAACACTAGTAATGACAGGATGTAACTCATTATTTTTGGTCTTAGAAAAAAAGGTTGAAAAACTTATAAATTAAGTTACCAACAAAAATCTGTCAGTTTGAAAGATCTTTTATTTCTATTCCTCAAGGAGGTTCAAAAGGATTTGGTTTTATTTAATATAAAATCAGAATTCAGTACCTGTGGTTTGCTTGTGGCATAGCTTAACACAGGGAAAACCACAGAACAGAATTCCAAACATAGACACTGCATTGCTAGCCAGGAAAGAAAAATGTTATCCCTTTAGCATCTGGTACATCATAAAGCCATTATAATGCAATTAGGTAGACTAAGGACCAGCTGCTAAGAAACTAAAATTAAAAGATTAAGACTTTGGTAACAAATTTCTTTCAAAGCATTTCTCTTACAAAATGTTTGCATTTTGCTCTGCTCAGGACACTGATCTGGGTTAAGCTCCAAAGGTTCAACATAATACAGATCAATGATGTCTGCCCTTGCACATAAAGATTTACTGCATGCTGACACACATTCAGCCTTCTGTTCTTTACAGTCTGATGAAATTTAAATGAATTTTGCTACCTGTGCAAAGTGGCAATAGTAGGAAATGACAGAATTTAAGAAATTATTTATTCCCCCCCAAGAACAAGGGCTAGTGATCGTGAGACTTCCCCCAGCTGCTTATAGAATATTTCGTCTGCCTCTTCATGCTTGTTGGGTGGTCTACAGCAGAATCCCACTAGGATATCTGCCTTGTTGGCCTTCCTCCTGATTCTTACCCATAACCACTCAACCCTATCATCACCATCATCAAGCTCCAGACAATCAAAACACTCCCTAACACACAGAGCTACCCCACTGCCTCTCTTTCCTTGCCTACCTCTTCTGAATAGTTTATGAACAATAAAGTAATTTATTTTCTTCTCATCACTAACACAAAATCTAATTTTGTTGCTGGAGAAGTCCCAACATCGGAGGAGCAGTAAGTTTTGTGGCCAGCGGTGGAAAAGCTGGGTGGATTCAAATGACTCTACGGGATTTCTGAATGGTCCTCAGTCTGCCACAGACACGCTCACCCCTCCAGTTCAACTGTGCAGGGTGGCAAAGGCCCATCCGAAACCACAGGCCAGAGTTACTTGGCCACAGGTGGCTTTACTTTGTTGGCAATTGAGAAGCATCCTCAGACAGCGCTGCCCAGCCAGTGCAGGCCCTTGTTGGGGAAAGGGCAGCGGGGAGGACAAGGGGAGAGAGGAAAGAGCAGGACTAGCCACTGACATGGTGATCTAATTTAGAGCTTTTCAGAGCAGCTGCCTGGAGCTTGCTCAAGTCCTAGGCTGAAGAAATAGTCAGTGGAGCTCAGAGTCAGATCAGTGACACTAGGCAAAGGCTATTTTAAAAAGGAATTAATCAGATTAATATTTCTTCATAAAGCTTTAAATCTGGAAGAGCCAATGAGTACATAATATGTAGTGCATAGGTAAATGGTAAAAGCACAATATCTGAATTATCTGAATCATTTAGAAAGCAGGAAGTCTAGCCGTGGATGCACTGCAAGTCACCGGTGACCAGGGCTAAGGGGCTGCATCCTACCTCCAGTAATTACCAATACTCTGGTCCACAAGTGACACTTCATTAATCATACCAACAAACAAATTCATACCCTGTTCCCCATATATGTGCGTGCCTTTAGTTTTTTCCAGGCCACAGTTAATTCTACCTAGGAGCATTTTGCTTAATCCTCATCATTTCAGAATGTCTCAGGACGTCCTCAGATTAAAAAAATTGTCCTAACAGCCATGGGCTTTTATCTCTTCACTGATGTACACATCTTTTCTTGTTATTTTGTTTCAGTCAGGAAGCGCGTATAAAAAAATAAATAAAATTAGCTGAAATTATAAATGTAGAGATTAACCCAGAAACCTGCCTCTAAACATAGCACCCTGTGACCTAGCACTACCTTCTCAGAACAAAATCCTGAATGAGCAAACAGGCTTTACATTTGTGTTCTCAAAATCAATAGATTTTGCTAGACTAGTGGAAAAAAAAAGTGAGAACAATGGGGTTTTTTTTTTAAATGAAGAATAGCATACTTCTAGACTCTATCTTCAAGTACTTTAACAAGAGATTTTCCACTGACTGTGGTTTTTAACCACAAAAGAAAAGAAACATCTTGAAACCATGACATTGCTATAGCACAATTATGTAAAGACTTCAAGCAGACCATTTAAAAAAAAAAAAAACAAACCACAAAAAAAAGAGAAGCATTTCTTCATTTAAGGGCACACATGGACACCCAGTTTTCTGTCATATGACCTTATCTCATTACACTGGTTTTGTTTCTCAGGAAGATTTAGATAGAGGTTAGCAAAAATTAATGACTAAACTGGAAAAAAAAGCCTCAAAAAAATAATCTTATCAATCAAATAAATGATTCTTATATACTTGAGCTTGTCAGCACAGGATTCAGAAACATCTTGCCTTGTTACCACCTTGGAAAACCATATACTCATTTTACATATTATAGTCAAATTTTCATAGCCCATTCTATTCTTACCTATTTATCTGAACCAGGATTTTGAGACTGTTATTATTTTTGAAAGGTATGTTGTATTATTCAATGTTTTTACTTTGTACTAGCACTTAGGGGCCTTGGTGTCTACTGATCTAGACAACACAAAACAAGCAGAAAGAATAACCTCTCTGAAGCATTTATATTTTAAATACTGTACAAAAGAGAACTTATGTCTTTATTCACCACAATGGTATAAAACTGGCATGATGGCAACTTGCCTGAACATAGCTATCTCTGTCCAAAAACTTAGAGAAACTACTGGTTTTGTTTTGAAATTTCTTGTCCTTTCTGTTCTTTCTATAATATGGAGATCATTAGAGAAAACTATCTCTATTTATTTATTTTGATAATTTTATTGTACATTGCCCCAAGAAACTTGCTTACTCCCCCTTATCCTATAACTTCCTCTGAAAGAGGCAGACAACGATACTCCCCTGATTCTGTTAGGCTGATTAAGTTTTATCCACAAGACAAAATATTGCAGACAGCTTCTTTCTTTCACTTGACCAAAAGTAAAGACCTAAATCCAATCCATTATCAGCATTAGTCTCTATTCTGTTAAACAGGTCCATAAAAGTGCACTTTGTTTTTTAAATGGAAGTGAATTTCTTAAATATATTTCCGTACATGCAGAAAATTTGCTTTGAGAGGGAGGAAAAAAAGTACTGAGGAACATCCTTGACTATCTCTGTTACTTTTTAATGATAAAATGATAGCCTGACCTTTTCATTATAATCTGTAATAAGCTAGTTCAGTAGCAACACAATAGCCTTGCACCCAAGCTCTGCACTGACTATGCTTGTATTTATGACCTGACTATCTGAATTGGTGCTTTCTAAAATGCAATATAATATTTATTTTAAAAGTGAGTTTCATGGGATGGGTGTCCTGCTCTGGTAGATAAGGATTAGACTGCAAAGACCACAACGTTTTCCCCTGAAACTCTGCTTGCATCTATGATCAATATATATAGCTATTAAACAAACTGAAGTCAAACATATCTTGCAGTGTTTACAGCAAATTCCCTTTTGTTTGGTAGGAATCGTTATTCCTGTGATGAGTATTAAAAGGGATACTCTCCATCTGCCACAAAAGAAGTGGTTGGTGAACACATCAAGTACCTGACAAAATGCAGGGCTGAACTGTGAGCAAAGCTGAACAGTGCATTTGAGAAGTATATGTTTATGCTAATTTAAATACTGACTGCTTAAGATGGGCTTAATAAAACTTAAGGTAGAAATTCTCATAAGTTCTTCATTCTGTTCAGAATACAGTAAACAGAAAAATCTTTTTTTTTTTTTTTTTTCAATTACCTTTCAGGGCTACCTATATTTAAGAGTTGTCTTGTTCAATGTTACCCATATACTTTTAAGCACCCCACATACATCATATTTTTACATAAGATTGTTAGACATTTTAGTTGGAATCTAATACTGCCCCCTTAATCTCAGTGCTTTCCAGTATGTTCACAAGACTTAACTTCAGGCAGAAAAAATTGGTCTGTCTAGTAAGTGCTAAATGAAGAACCTTCTACATATATGACACTGACCAACGTACTGTACAAGTACAAGAGCCAACACAGACTGAAGACCCTTAGAGCCCATGTGTCTGCCTTTCTTCTTGGTGAATTCTCATGTGAAAAGGAAAATAGACCAGAGGATGTTACTGCTGTAAGGGAAAAAATTTGACAAGCCATGTTGACAAATGGCACAGGAAGAATCATAGAATCATTTAGGTTGGAAAAGACCTTTAAGATCATCCAGTCCAACCATTAACCTAATACTACCAAGTCCACCACTAAACCAATTAAAGGTAGAGTAGCAATTTCATGTTTCCTGGCTTGGTGGCTGGATTATTTATAATGAAAGTAAAAACTAGGAATCATTAAGATTGGAAAGGACCTCTAAGATCATCAGTCCAATCATCAACCCAACACCACCATGCCCACTAAACCATGTCCCCAGGTGCCATGTCTACCTGTTTTTTGAACATTTCCAGGGATGGTGACTCCACCACCTCTCTGGGCAGCCTGTTCCAATGCTTGACCACCCTTTCCATGAAGAAATTTTTCCTAATATCCAATCTAAACCTCCCCTGGTGCAGCTTAAGCCCATTTCCTCTCATCCTATTGCTAGTTACTTTGGAGAAGAGACCAACACCCACCTCGCTACAACCTCCTTTCAGGTAGTTGTAGAGAGCGATAAGGTCTCCCCTCAGCCTCCGCTTCTCCAGACTAAACAACCCCAGTTCCCTCAGCCGCTCCTCATAAGACTTGTGCTCCAGACCCTTCACCAGCTTTGTTGCCCTTCTCTGGACACGCTGCAGCACCTCAATGTCTTTCTTGTAGTGAGGGGCCCAAAACTGGACACAGTATTCCAGGTGCGGCCTCACCAGTGCCGAGTACAGGGGGACAATCACCTCCCTGCTCCTGCTGGCCACACTATTCCTGATACACGCCAGGATTCTGTTGGCCTTCTTGGCCACCTGGGCACACTGCTGGCTCATGTTCAGCTGGCTGTCAACCAGCACCTCCAGGTCCTTTTCGGCCAGGCAGCTTTCCAGCCACTCTTCCCCAAGCCTATAGCATTGTATGGGGTTGTTGTGACCTAAGTGCAGGACCCGGCACTTGGCCTTGTTAAACCTCATACAGTTGGCCTCAGCCCATCGGTCCAGCCTGTCCAGGTCCCTCTGCAGGGCCATCCTACCCTCCAGCAGATCAACACTCCCACCCAGTTTGGTGTCATCTGCAAACTTACTGAGGGTGCACTCAATCAATCCCCTCATCCAGATCGTTGATAAAGATATTAAGTAGAGTAGTAAAGAAAGTAGCTTGAGAGATAGGAAGTAAATAAAATAAGAAATATCACTATGAAAGATACAATCCTATGAAACACATTCAAATATTTTAGGACATTTCAAGCAGCTGTGGGTTTCTGTAGGTTCCCTAGACTGACTTCAGGTGACCCTCCCATGTAAACAGAGCACCATTAACTTTAGGATTTCTGATGATGAATCCTTGGTAATTTAAATGCTCTCTCCAAAGTATGTTTCATTTTCCATAGAATTAAGAAATTGTATGTAACTATAAGGGCTGATTAGTATTTTCTATATCTACTCACATAAGTGTGTTTTAATCAGTTGGCAACACAAGTTATTCATACAAAGGTTCTAATAAATGTATCAGGGCTTCCTCACTATCCATATTCAAACATTTAAGTTCAGAAGCTAATCTGCTAATGCACAGGCAGTTGAGGAAACAAGGCACCAATGTTAATTTCTTGCTTGGACTTGCTTGCTGAAAGAGCTTTTTGCTCTCTAGTGTCTACATATTTGAGCCTAGTAAGTCTACCCAGATAATTCAGCAGGCTACATTACATAGCGATAGTTAAGCAAAGCAACTATTCCCCCCCCAGCATATTCCTATGATTTTTTTTTCCTTATTGTACCCTTAGAACACAATTTTCATTCAACAATCAATAAGCAATTACTTTTTATTTGAAAAGCATAAAGTCTTTATTTATTCATTGTTGAAAAGGAACCAAGAGCCCAATCAAAGACCATTCAACTACATGGAAAAATTCTCCAACTTTTTTTTTTTAATATCCGATTTCCCTTTTGGATGTTTATAACTGGCTGCATACCCACAGTTCCAAAAGGAGAATGAACAGCTATGTTAACCCAGTTAATGGTAGCTATGAAAATGTTCACATGGGAAAACAGCTTCCCCTGCAACTCGAAAAGAAAAAAAGAACCCATGACTTCTTAAACTATACATTTGACTGGTGCTGAATAAATAGCGCATAGTTTTCTTTTGCTTTTGCAGAGATGCCAAGCAGTTGCACTACCTTTGATCTATTTCTGTTCAAGTTACACAGAGAAGTGTTTGAAACCATGATAATGTGCACTATTGATCCAGTAACAGTAGTAGATTATATAGCAAGATATATCTTACTTTATTGGCTAAAAATAGGGGTTATGCAGACAGGATGTTCTAGAGAGCAGCACAGAGCATGGGATGCTCTCACTGTTAAAAGCTGAATGATTTTTTTTTTTATGGTATTTTTGAGCCTCTGATTCAATATGCTGTTTGTTCATTTGATATATCGCTCCTCACAATATAAGATATATAAGGAAGTAAGATAATCATGTTATTGCATGCTGCAAAACAACTGGATTTTGTTTTCAAATATAAATAGTCTTATGAACTATGCTGTGGTTTTGAGTTGCTTTTTAAAGCCCGTAAGATGCTATAGTAAATTCTGAAAGTTAATATCACAGAGAAGGACACACGCTCACCTACCCAGATGAGATTGCGTTAGCCTGCTCAGATTTCTCTAACGTATCATGGTCAATGAACAAGAAGATCAACTTCATTGTCCTAACTGCATATTTTATGAACTGTGACAAGTTTGTTATAACTCATTTGCTCTAAACTTTTCTTCTGAGATTGCACAAGCACCAAGAGATAAACTCAGCAATGTCAACAAGCTCGGTGGCATAGTTCAAGCTGTGAAGGTTCAATAAATAGGTCCGTAAACATTGCAAATCAACACAGCTTTTGATGAAATGTCAAGCAAGACAGAGCTTAGCTATATTCAGCTCAGCTTGAACTCATAAACCATTAACTGGCCTCTGTAGTTTCCACAGAAATGTGTCTTATGAATAAAGCACAAATGTTGAAATAGAAATAAAACCAAAACATTTTTTTCTTTAAGATAGAAGATTAATAAAAGCCACTTAATAACAGAAAACGGTATTTAATCACTCCAATAAAGATTGATTTATAAAACCAGCCAATATGACAATGCTACACATCCTTATGATGGAGCAACCATTATTTTATACCTCCAAGTTAGGAAAGGATGTAAAAAATAGGATAAGAAAATAAAATTAGTTTTAAAATACCCTGAAGATACTTCAGTTTTGAACCACTGCAAAAATCTTCAGGTTTTTTTCTGGCACGAGACATAACAAATATTGCTTGTTTCAGAGAAAATACATATTCTCCCTCCATTTTGGGGAGGCAGAATAGAATAAAACTTGTTACAATGCATCAGGGTACCTATTTATAACAGAAGCTAGCATTCATTTTTTAGCCCCCAGTGGAGCACTGTATTACCTATATACAGTTAAATATTCTCTCAAGGTTTATTTCCAAATGGCTTGAAAGATATGAAGTTACCTTAGCTACTTTTCAGAATCAATCCTCTGCAGACAAGTCTATGCAATTACCCTAGACTGAATGCAAGGTTGTTTTCGCCCAATGGCCCAGTTTCCAAGCTATTTCTATATCATCAGTTGAGTAATTCGTTCGACCATGTCCAAAATTGTTTGCAGCAAACTTTACATCTTTCTGCTGTCTCTATAATGAGAAATTCATTTAGTAAACCAACTAAATCCTCTTTGATCAGCTAGCATCTCTTATCCATGACTGTGCAAACACTGAATATTGTCATTTGAACACACTGCACTGTCCATCGTCAGGGGGAAAAAAAAAAAATCTGTTTAACCTAATCAAAGACTTACTGCATGCAAAAGTTTGTTTGTTTTCCCTTCTGTATTAACACCCTGTTGATATTCTCCAACCAGTTTCAAATCAGATTTAAAAATAAAGTTATGCAAGGCATGGATATCTGGCAGAATGGAGCTGGCGCTGCAACAGGGTGAGTCCCCTTCCAGGAGCCCCATTTACCCTTAACTTTGGAGTCCTTTCAGAGGAACTTCCCGCAGCCCCCCTCTACGCAGCAGGCAGCGCCCCAGCCAGCCACAGCTATCCCGGGAGGCAGCCAGCTGACCTAAATGCTGGCTTTAGGGTTGCACTGCTGCTGCTCTTCACTCTTTTGAATATTCCTTGTATTCAGTTACAGCCAGTACTCACCTGAGGCATCCCCAGGCATCGCTGGCACCGCAGTGTCTTGCTACCTTCGTGGGGAAGCAGCTAGTTGATTTCCCTGTGGGTACTTCTCTCTAACACATTCTCCGAAGTCGGAGAAGCCTGGAGGGAGACTCATTGGCAGGTGCAGGTAACACACACACGCAATCTCCCTCCAGCTTTGCCGGCACAAAAAGAGCACCCTCTTCTCAGGGGCCGACAGGAGAATTACGGCCAATTTTGTTTTCTTAAACAACCACGAGGTACTCCCCCAAGGTAGGCAGCCAGCGTGTGCTGCACGCTCTCCCTCCTCACTGAAATGGTTTCTCCCTACACAGGCTCAATCTACCTGATTATGTTCTCTCCTAATCAGTAATCTTAGTTTCTCCAGCAGTAGTGGCCCTCCTCTTTCGCCCGGGATTTCTGGAGGGCAGGCTGCAGCAGCAGGGCAGCGGTGCTCCAGGGAAGCAGGGCAAGGGAGGAACATTTTGGAAACGCTCATATTTCTGTCTGCTTTTTGTTCGAACACGGGAGTACAGCATACAGCTACGTGTGAGAGAGATTATTCCTCCTGCTTTTACAATCCTATTCAAATAGGCTTAAAGTCCCTATGAATAAAAGGCTACCTGCTTCATCAAACAGTAACTGCTTTTCAGTGCTGTCTTTGTGTATCCTTTCCCTAAAACCAGCTTGCATCTCTTTCATATATGACAGTATATTTCCATCTGCAGTATGTTCTTCCATAATTCTAGTCAGTAAATAAAACAGAAGAGGCACAATTCCCTTCCCCTCCTTTTTTCTCTTTTAAACTAAAAGAACAGGGGAAAGGATAGGTACAACACATATTACCATAAACAACTTTAACACCATCTGCTGTCTTTCAACAAACATGCTTGCTTCAAGACTGAAAGGGTTGTTTGGTTTTTGGTTTGTTTTTTGATTTTTTTTTTTTAAATAACTAGGGGAGTGGTATGGACAAAAGGATTTTCATCTTTTCTTTATATTTTTGTCTTGATTATTCCACTTAACCTGATGATTATATTATTAACTGTTATTCTCCCATAAAACTCTTCTAATCCAAGTTTAGAGTCTATATCAGAATGAATTCAAAAGTTCCTTTACTAGCTAACAGGCTAGTTTTAAAAACATTTGATGAGAGAAAGCAGTGGGCAAAGCATTGATTGAGGAAAGATTTACACTAGTATTTCAACTGGGCTGTAGAGCCTGTGGTTTGTCAGGCACGGTACAGCATAAAACCACAACAGCAAAGAGGCAGGAGATGTGGAAATAGTAAATACTTAGGATCACTCCATTCTGGGTCAGTGTGGTACTTGTACTCAGGTATTGTGAAGATCTCTAAAATCTGGTGATTTTATTAACTAAGATAAACTGGCTTTTGTGGGCAGTGTAAAACTGGGAGTTATCATAAACCTTGGAATCTGTGTAGATAAAAAGAAAGATAATATTAATCAGCTTTCATTTGACAGCAGACCCAATCGAGAAAAAAAAAATCAAAGAAAAAAAAACTAATCGCAAACTATATAGCAGCCTCCTAACAGAAGAGAATGTCCATTCTTCTGTTTTCAGCATAGAAACCTGGTACAGAGAGGGAACAGCCAGCCTGAATGTTATTGTACGCTCTGAAGTTAAAGTGGCTTCTCTTACATTTAACATAGTCAGTCACAACTCTTCCCTCACCTTGTATTCTGCACTGAGAGTAGCATCACTGTTGCTGGAAAGGACCAGCTTCATGGCCCTGCTAAAATCTCAGTGGAGTTCATTAGTAAGAATTTGTTTCTGTCTCAAGACTTACATTTTTTTTTTCAAAAAATATGCAATACAAATATTAAATACAAAGGTTATTTACCTACTTGATTACCTGTTATCATTAAATGCAGCAATCCCCCCAAATCTGGCAGCTATGTTCTTTTTTCAAATAACAAAATTAACAGTTAAAAAGTAATAGAAAAAAAAGTAGAAATCTAGAAATCCAGACACACAGACACAAAAAAAAGCCAAAAAACCAAAACCATGCAGGCATTGATTTCACATTATGGAGAAGTTAGCGTCTCCTTTTCTGCCACCCCAAAATACAGAATGTTCAGAAAAATTCTTCCCCTATGGAGCAGGGTGTATTTTCTATAACCCACTCCACTTTTCACACTGGAACTGCCACACAGAGTTGAAAGGCTGTGGCATATATACTAGACATATTCATAAATGGATCTGTTCAATTTACTAAAATTTTTTCCACCTCAGCCGCAAGAAAAAAAATATAATAAATTCAAGTAGGATCCAGCTTGAACTTAACTTTGCTGTGCTTTGTTTTTGTTACCCAAAGAAACACAGTCAGCCTCTCTGTTTGCTGTAACAATCCATTCAGCTGAAACTAAAGGTCATTTCTTGTCCTCTTCAAGGTTGTAATCTGAATCAAGACTTAGGATCTTTTAGGACAACAGCATAGAAGGTTACTTGAAAGTAGCTTTCAGTTAAACCTGTTAGATTAAGCCATTTGAACTATTCAGTCAGTCATGGAAAGAAAGAAAGTAGCTAAAACTTTTTAAATTGAACACACAGGATAACAGAGCATCCAGGCACATTCTCCGTGCTGTTTACAGCACGGGGAATGCCTTGGTGCCTACAGCAGGGCTGAGTCCCTCTCGCACCAGAATAGCATGTTGCCGCACCACTGGAAGGCTCATAGATGCAATTTCAAGCCTCCTTTATGAGCCGAATAGGTTGTGTGTTTTCTTTCTTTCACCTGTTTTCCAAACAAAATTCAGCAGAAACTGTTCATGACTGAATATATGTATGATGGCAAGCTTATTCCAGCACTAGCATAACACAGAACAAGGTTAGTAAGCAATTACAGATAGGGATGCTATGATCATCTCCATATGATATAGAATCATAGAATGCTTTGGGTTAAGAGATCATCGAGCCCAACCCCCCTGCAGTGAGCAGGGATTGAACCTGTGAACTTGGTGTTATTAGCACCATGCTCTAACCAACTGAGCTAACCCAGCTGGTCTAGCTATTTACTCTTTGTAACTCTGTTAACATGGAGACCTCTGTCACATCCATGTCTTGGAGAAAGAGGTGCTGTAAAAACACGGGACTAGACACAGTGCTTATTCCCAAGACCTTCAAAACTTTGACAAATCTGACATAAGCATGAAAAGCAGGCAAGAAATAAAAGAGGAAAAAAAGAGTAAACCCACTCAGTTACATAAATTAATAATTCACAATAAAGTAATAGTTAGAGAGTATAAAGGAGCCTAGCATGAGCCAGAGCACTTGCTAGATTTCTTAATTTCAGTTGGGAAGAAGAAATAGCGATTTTCAATGCAATCTACTCCTCCTTACAGAAGTTGTTTTCCATCGTTCTGCAAAAGGGCAGAAGTGCACTGCAAAGGGCAGTTGCTTCCATCTCTACTCTGTATGTCCACCACAGGAACATGAGGACAGGCCGCATCTAGCAAAGAGTTTGCTAAAATACTAATTTCACAGAAACGGTTACTTTTTGTTATTTATGTTTGTTTGGCATTTATCAAAAGCTTTTTTGTTCTTTTTTCCCTAAGCTCCACAGGAAGGGTACATTTTCTTATAAGTACAGTCTTGACTGGGATCATTAGCTGATGTAAGCAAAAATACCCCTGAATGTTTAAGCACCATTGCTTAGGTTCCCTTGCACCCAGACAAAGTTATTGTTATTAAAAAATGAAGTGCTTCCTGCGAAAGGAGGGAATTTCTTCTTAAAGGAACTACTACAATCTGTAAGCAATCTGGACTAATGGCAAAAGGTTCTACAACTTTTTTTGTCACATCCAACAGAACTATAACACTCCTCTGTCACACACAACCTTTTATGTCATGCGCGAAATATAGCCGCAAATCATCTGATGAGAAAAGCAAGTCTGAAATCATACACCATAGCTTAGCTTTGGACTCCTCCCCTATATGGGACTCCCAGCTTTGGAGAGCCATACCTTACGGACATCAAACCTTGTTCTCTGACCTCCGTCCACCTTGTGGGTCAGAAGAGCTGCCCAGAGCACCCAAGGACCATCTCTCCCACCCTACCCAAATGCCTTCACTGGGTTCTCACCTTGCCATGCCTCCCACAATCTTCTCCTTCCTCCCACTGCCCCTGCTACCCAGCAGGCACTGACTTGGGGAAGGAGGGTGTTACATGGAGCAGCTGTGCCACATAACCACCGAGGAACAGGATGCTGTTACAGTGAACTCAGCTATTGAAAAATAAAAACCACATAGGTGGTTTGATACCAGAGCAGAGATCTTGTTTATCTTTGTCTCCCTAAGTAATTTGGAAGGCAGGAGAGAAAATTGCATGTTTTTGCAAGAAAGAACAGAGTTTATACTGAATGTATAAGTAGTCCTTACAAACTGCTCATGAGAAGGAGCCTTGTACAAGGAAATCTGTTATAGTCTCCTATAATTGAGAGCTGTTACTACTGAACAAGCTTTATACAGAGAGATACACATTTTCCTCAGGCTGAAAGTGATTTTTGATAATCTGGGATTAGAAAAATAATAGCTAGAGCAGAGGCAAAAAACCAAGCTAAAAACCACAAAGGCTTTCAGAAAGAATAAATTGATAAAATCACAGGCAAAATCCTGATTCCACTGAGGTCAAAGGCAAAACTCCACTGCAAATTGATTTTGCTTCAAGATCAAAAGTCAGCATCTACTCTATTTAGTGTCACGTTATGGAGGAAGATAGCTGCTTGTTTGTGCTGTGCTCGAGAGGCCTTGTTGAACACTCAGAGCATGTCTGTATACTTTCCTATAAGTGTATACAAATAAAGCTATTCGTATTTTCATATATTTTCTCACACTTTAGTATACTTATATATATATATGCATGTGTAGATACACAGCATTTCAATGTATCCTTATATTTCAGGGTTTTGGGGTGGTTGTGTATATATTTTTGAACAACAAAATTCTATTTTCATCAACCTGCTCCTCCATTTTTGTACTTCTGTCTTATGCTTTTTCTTGCCAGTGTTATCAAGTGATAACAGCCTGCCAAGGAAGCACACAGCTTTTATAACAGTGTTTTCTTAAAAGTTACAAGCTATAATAATATTTTGATTTTTTTTCCAAAAAGGAAGATATGAAAGGAAAATAGAAGATCATTGCTGCTCTATCATACTTGCAGTCCCTGAAAAACATCTCAAACGACCCAAAAATGTATCTCCTTGCATCAGGTGGCTGTAATTTTTCCATTTTCAATTCCTTTATACATTCACAGCTTGGACTACCTGATGATCCTGTATGTAAGCCTAACCCAAACATATCTATTCAATCTAATGTCTTGTTTGTGATAGTAAAGGACTGCCTCATTAGGTCAGGAAATCAAAATGTGTAAGTTTTGCCACACAGTTGTAATAAAACATAAAAAAAATTACCTATCTGTTGCAAAGGTTTTCATCCATCCCAAGTTGAAGGATGACAAGTGTTATGTTAGTGAGCCATTACTGCACTGCCCACTGTAATCTGCCTGAAAACTAACGTACACATATATGAGAAATAAATCTTTGGAGTCAGGGGTGTTTTCAGGAGTAATATACCTAAAATTTAAGGTGCAACAAAGATATGTTAGATCCTAATTCCTTCCAAAATTACTCCACCATTATAATTATAAGCATTTTAACTCAGTTTCTCAGGAATATTCAAAGTATTTGAATTCATGCTGCTATTACTGTAGCAGTATGATGACTACTTGGTTGAATGGAGATAAAAGGCAGTTTGTGCCCTTGAAGACCATATATATTGAATTTAAACTGTGCACATAGGAACTAAATATATTATCAGATATAGCATAATGTACTGAAGCTTGTCCAATTGTCAGCTGGTGTTGTGATAAAGTAAAAGAAACATTATTAAATCCTTATCTCCAGGCAAACCCACTCTCAAAGACCAGTCAGACTTCCCAGGGTACCAAACCACCAAAAAAACCAACCAGTTACCTACAGACAACTGTCAGAAAATCTTAAGATACAAATACCATCTGCTCAATGTAATGATTTCTGGTAATTTTATAAGCCAGGGTTTCACTGAGTTTTATAATCCCAATTTGCTGTAAATTAATGTTAGCATGGAGTTTGGATAATGTCATAATTAGGTAAGCTATATAGTAAGAATTATTGCAAGATATTCCAGCCCCTGCTTCCTCTTGCAAGGCTTTTCTGTTGCCACATGCTTCATCAGGCAGTGGCAGAGGTATCTAGCAGAATTCCCCAGACTTCTACAGGGCAGTCCTTACTGTCTCTCTTCTCCTGCACTGCATTTTCTTCCTTAACTTTTGATCCAGTTGCATTTATTTTTCCCTTTCAGTGCTACAAGGAAGCATCTGGGGCAGCTTCTAAGTGAAGCCAGCACCTCAGCCTCCTCACTCCTCAAAAAAATCTGTGCTGCTCCATCCTTTGCACACTTCCCCTCAAAAGCACCACTTTCCTTTGTCTAGTTTCTTAAAATAACTAAGATACGGACCAGGGTATTTAGGCAGTCTCAGACTATGTCAGTGTTTGCTTTCAACTGAACAGCCTTGGCAAGATGAGATTTAAAGCAGACCATTCACAACGATGGGCTCGTGCTGTATACACCCTTGGGAAGCCTTGAAGGCTGGACGTCATTACCAGAGCTCCCCGTGCTACTCAGGAAAGACAAGCAAGCTGTAAATCCAGTACACTTGATTCAAGGAAAGCACATCAAATTTTCCCTAACCTTCAGTGTGTTACTTTTTTTCTGGTATTTCTTTGGAAATACAGACCTTTTAATTCCTTTCCTCATTTTTGGCCTTTGTTTTTCCTCCTTTTCTTCCGATTTTATTCAGTTGCCTGAAAGGCCTGTTTATTTTATACTCCCATCGTATGGTCTGTCTTTACCTAAATAAAAATGAGCTTGTCTACAAGAAAATTAGAGCTAAGATTTGTATTCTGTTTTAGTAAAGCTTATTCAGTCAAACATACTACTGTAACAACAAAAACATCTGTTTATATTCAGGAAATGTTCATTTGCTTCAGAATATATTCTGGTTTTCATTGACCAGCACCATTACTCTGATCCCACAACTATATACTGTGCCAAGAAAGTAAAAAACCCGCAACAACAAAAACCCCAAACCCAAAATTACAAACATCCAAGAAGTAGCGAGTAACACATCTCCAGCAGCACATTACTGACTCATTCTGGAATACTAGTTTGGTACTGAATCACAACTTGTCTTAACCTTTTTTTTTTTTTCTCCCTCTGCATTGTCTCACTCAGGTACAAAGTCCCATATTGCTTGGCTTGTGAAATCTTACCTGATCACATTTACAGCAATTGCTCCAGTCTGCACTAAACCAAAACCTTCTTAACAGACATCTTACTGATAAGACTCAGTTCAATTAAACTGACCATTAAGATTAGTGTAAATTGAATTGCTCTCTCAGACTTGCTGATAATCACTTGACAGACCAATAAACACAGGGTTTCCAAACAGAATCAGTTATGGTGCTTAATTGAATGCTGTCCCCACTGCTCCCCACCCTTACTCCTTACCTCCAAAACATCACAGGGATTACACAATAATTTGCTCTAGAATGCTTGTCAGAGATTTGCTGGTTTGATCCCAATTAATTGAACAGTCCTGAGCATGCATACAGAAAGCAAGTTGCAAATGTTCTGTATGACAATACAAACTGACATAACATCTAAGACGTGGATTGTAAAATACACTAAAATAGTCATCACTTCAGTTGCAATTACACAAAAAGTAATGCAGACACTGGACCTGAATCCAAGCTCAGAAAGGTTAATGAAAGAACACAACCAGAAGATAATCTGCATTATTTGGGGTTTTTTGTGTTTAAATAAAAAGTAATAATACAGTCATAAAAGTCGGTTTTCTCTTCTTTCTCTTCCCAATTTTTTTTGCTTATCTAGAGGAAGGGAACACTTATTTTTATACTGCAAGAAAACAGGTTTGTGGAAATATCAAGCAATGGTTATACTTAAGAGGTTTAGAGGAACAATTACATGCAATTCATTGAATACTAGTTATCTTTAAAAATAAATGAAATTTAAAAACCAATGCAAACAGTAATTAATTCAATGATTTTCATAATCATTGAGACTTTGATCCTATGCTGTGGAAGCCAGTAGGGAGTTTTATTAATAAAATCAATACGAACTTGGTCAAACTTTCTTCTGTTTGCAGTCTCCTTTTAGAGACATGTTTTGAATACAGGGATTGGTATTTATCTAAAACAGACCAACATACAGACAGATTCAATGATTGCATCATGCAGTATTTTCAAATTGTCTCTACATTTTCAGATTAACTGATTTGAGACTAACAAAACTCTCAAATTTTTCTGTTGTTCTGCACAAGTCCTTGCATTTTTTTTCCACATACAGCAGTGTCCTGGTTTTGGCTGGGATAGAGTTAATTTTCTTCCTAGTAGCTGGCACAGTGCTGTGGTTTGGATTTTGCATGAGAATAATGCTGATAACACACTGATAGTTTAGTTGTTGCTAAGTACTGCTCATGCTAGTCAAGGACTGTTCAGCTTCCCATGCTCTGCCAGGTGCACAAGAAACTGGGAGGGGGCACAGCCAGAATAGTTGATCCAAACTGGCCAAGGGGCTATTCCATACCATATGATGCCATGCTCAGTATAGAAACCAGGCGGAGTTGACTGGGGGGCAGTGATCGCTGCTCAGGAACTGGCTGGGTATCAGTTGGTGGGTGGTGAGCAATTGCATTGTGCATCACTTGCTTTGTATATTGTTATTATTATTATATTGTTATTATTACTACTACTATTTTACTTTCTTTTATTTCAATTATTAAACTATTCTTACCTCAGCCCAGGAGTTTTTCCTCACTCCTACTCTTCTGATTCTCTCCCCCATCCCACCAGGGTAAGGGGACTGAGTGGCTGTGTGGTGCTTAATTGCTGGCTGGGGTTAAATCACAACAAGCAGTAGCATAGTAATGCCATTTTTTTAAAGTGGAATTGCAAAGATCAGAATTTCTTAAAACAGATACATCTGAAGTGACAGGGGGATGTCACCTTCATTCACGTGATGGAGGCATCATGTAAGGAAAAACGTAATCATCCCCATGCATGCACAAATATGTGCTCTGATCACATGGCAGGATATACACAGTCTCGTGACAAAGACTGACTCAATTTTTATCACACAATGGCAAAAAGTATCCAGCAGCAACTGGAACAGATTAATTACTCTAAAGAGTGAAAGTCACCTTTAAATTACAGACTGAGCACCCCGGCCTAGCTGAACATCATTCACAGCAAAACACAAAGTTGGAAACCTGTCTTATTTTGACCATTTTTGATTGCTTGATATTTTTTCTAGGCCATTAAGAGAAGGTGTCATCCTGATTTCAGCTGGGATAGAGATAATTTTCTTCCTAGTAGCTGGCATAGTGCTGTGGTTTGGATTTAGGATGAGAAGAATGTTGATAACACACTGATGGTTTAATGATGTTGCTAAGCAGTGTTTATGATAGTCAAGGATTGTTCAGCTTCCCATGCTCTGCCAGGTGCACAAGAAACTGGGAGGGGGCACAGCCAGGACAGCTGACCCAAACTGGCCAAAGGTCTATTCCATACCATATGACATCATGCTCAGTATATAAACTGGGAAAAGCTGGCTGGGGGGCAGCGATCACTGCTCAGGAACTGGCTGAGCATCGGTCAGTGGGTGGTGAGCAATTGCATTGTGCATCATTCATTTCATATATTCTTTTATCATTATTATTATTTTCTCTTCCTCTCCTGTCCTATTAAGCTGCCCTTGTCTCAGCCCTGAGTTTTACTTTTTTTTTTTTCCTCCCAATTCTCTCCCCAATCCCCCTGGGCGAGGGTGAACAAGCAGCTGTGTGACCCTTGGTTGCCAACTGGGGTTAAACCATGAGAGAAGGTTAAGAGGAAATTACTGTCTGAAAATACCCATGTTGAAAGAAATCAGTCATAGCAGGCAGCAAAAGAAAGTTTATATCGATACCATGATGAAGCTGGACAAGTTCAGGATAGCAACTACACATTTTTAAGCAATAACAACGCCAAACAAATATTTCTGGTTCTGATGTTCTCTCCAGACCTTTAAGTCATGATTTGATACATTTCTGAAAGAAAAGCTGTAAGTCTAGCTTAAAACTATGGATGTGGTACAAAAGCTACAAGAAGTATTATTAGGAAGAACTTAATCTAATCTTAATGGCCCCTTTTAACCCTAAGTAATCAGCTCCATTATAGCTTTCACCTGACTTTGGTTCACATCTCTGTATATAAAATGAGCTAACAGAATCGTAATTACATATTTCCTAAATAACCTAAAACTGATAGAAGTTCATTTACTCTTGTGGTTGAATTTGACTCTAATTAACAAAGTTTCACATTTTTTTGAGACATGTTCACAGGTCTAGATTAAGAACCAACATTTTGGGGTTGATAAACTAGCATAAACACATTTAAAAATAGACAGACAGATATCTAAACATCATAAGCATAAAACTTTACTATGAGACATTATTTTTTTATGGAGTATTTGTAATGATATCCTTGTCAAACATTGCTTACTCTTGGATGTATCTGTATGAATTCTCTATGAAACGTGGTAATGACTCACCAAATGTGACTGCTGAGATGACTCCCCCACATACAGTACAATTAACATACAGCAAATAAAACAACTAACAGAAGGAGCTTCATTTTCATAGTCGTTTTGAGCTTAAAGTTATGTGCAAATAATTGTACAATTGGGATTTAAGACATGCCTACAGTTTGGGTGTTTTTTTTTTTTTAAAGTATGAACTATGGGCAGTTTTGCAAACCTTCTTTAAACGAGTAGAAAGCAAGCAGAGGTAGCTGTAAGACAACTTGATAAATTGTTAATCATGCACAAACATTTCAGAGCTTTTTTTTTTTTCCTTTTCATTAATCTACAATAACAAGAATGTCTAAAAGTAAAGAGGGCAATCTTACTTTTTATTCTTTTAAACCAAGATGAGATTCTAGCTGTGAATGGACACAGAAATCTTCACTACTAAGTACGTCAAAAGGCATGAAGAAAGTTTGCAATCACAACCGCTGCAATGCGGACATACTGCTCCAACCAACTCCTCTGTTTTAACTTTCTGCTTGAGAACTGTACTGAAAATTAATAAAATGCAGTTTTTGCTCTCCTCTTCGTCTTTTTGCTCCCTGCTCCTCCATTGCGCTCTTCAGCAGCTATTCTTTTCCTTCTTCCTTTGCTGGGGAGGGGTGGCTGATGCGGGCCGGGGTGCTGCAGCAGGCCACCCATGGTTGCCCACTGAAGCAGCGGGAGGGCAGATGCTGAGGAGAGGGGGAACTACCTAAATGCACGGGGCAAGGCCGTGCTCTGCTGCTGCTGGCTCTTATCACTCCTGTGTTTCTCTATTTCCTCCCTGCGTTGGTACAGGCAGTGCAGGGATTGGTGACCTTCGGGAAATGCTCTAATTCAGGGGGAACAGGAATTGATCATTAATGTACTCACACACACGCTGCTTGTCCTGTTACCTAAATTAGCACAGCGTCAGAGTGCCCAGGCAGACTAATGAATTGCATAATTGCACAGGTCCCCCCAATAAGGAAATAGTATTTTTTTTGTCCCTCTTCCCCATTTCAGTATATCATTTGCCTTCCAGCTTGTACATGAACTGCAGGTTATCGCTCTCCATAAAACAAAGACTCAGCTGTGTCCTTGCACTCTGCACACAGTGCTCTGTGCTATGCTTACATCAAATGGCAAATGGGAAGAAAAATGTCGTTTTAACTAGAAACAAAGTTCCTCAAAGATCTTCAAGAATACCAAATGATGCCCTTTTAAGTAGATCAATGCTTAGTGTACTGTAGCTGTCAAAAATCCAACCCTTTTCTGGACAAGGCTTACTGAAGTAAATACACCAGGCATTAAAGAATATTAGCATCTAAAGTCTTCTCTTTTCCCAAGAGCTACCAAGTATTGACCAAGGGAAAAAAAAAAAAAAAAAATAGGAGGCACTAACAGCTCACTTTCTTCTTCAAACTAGGGCATATATTAAATAGGTTTTTTAAAGTACCTTTGGCAGACTATTGGCACTAACTGACTTTCAGTACTTGCCTTAAAGAACAAAAGAGGGAAAAACCTGCTGTTCCTTTCTATAAAACCTGACTGCTTAGTGCTGAACAGAACTGATGGTAGCAACTAATTGATTTATTCACATTTTCATTGGAATCAATCCTATATCTTCCTAATTGATTTTTGCAAAATAGCGATATGTAGAACTAGCAAAATGAAAAGGTTCAGTTAGTTCAACCACAGTTCACTTTCTCCTTGCCAGTAGAGACAAGAGCACCTTAGAACTTAGAAACTCTCCTGCTCTCAAACTTTGTGGAAACAGTTGTCCCTCCACAAAAATTTTTGTGTTTTAACAACCTGGAGAAAAAGAACTGTTCATACTGATCATTTTCTTTTCCAGCAAGCTTGCTTCATTTTTTTTTCCTTCACAAAGCTACTTAGCCTTGGGCTTATGTTGCCATAGTATCATTTTTTTTTCTCATTAGGATAAACCACAACATCAGGCAATGGAAGCAGAAAAAAGTATCAACAAAACTCTGCATCAAAATTATAAATTTAGATATTTTAAACAAAACAGACAATGTTTTGGCTGTCTAAAGCTTAATGATGGTGATGATAGGGTTGAGTGGTTATGGGTAAGAATCAGGAGAAAGGCCAACAAGGCAGATATCCTGGTGGAAGTCTGATACAGACCACCCAACAAGCATGAAGATGCAGACAAAATATTCTATAAGCAGCTGGGAGAAGTCTCACGATCGCTAGCCCTTGTTCATGGGGGGGACTTCAACCTACCAGATATGTGCTGGAAATACAATAGAGCAGAGAGGAAACAGTCCAGGAGGTTCCTGGAGGGTGTGGACGATAACTTCCTGACACACCTGGTGAGTGAGCCAACTAGCGAAGGTGCCCTGCTGGACCTGTTGTTAGTGAACAGAGAAGGACTTGTGGGTGATGTGGTGGCCGAAGGCTGTCTTGGGCATAGCGATCACGAAATGATAGAGGTTTTAATTCTTGAAGAAGTAAGGAGGGGGGTCAGCAGAACTGCTACCTTGGACTTCCAGAGGGCGGACTTTGGCCTGTTTAGGAGCCTGGTTGACAGAGTCCCTTGGGAGGCAGTCCTGAAGGGCGAAGGAGTCCAGGAAAGCTGGACATTCTTCAAGAAGGAAATCTTACAGGCACAGGAACAGGCCATCCCCACATGCCAAAAGACAAGGCAGCGGGGAAGACCACCAGCCTGGCTGAACAGCAAGCTTTGGCTGGAACTCAGGAAAGAAAGGAGAGTTTATGACCTTTGGAAGAAGGGGCAGGCAACTCAGGAGGACTACAAGGATGTCGTGAGGTTATGCAGGGAGAAAATTAGAAGGGCCAAAGCCCAGCGAGAACTTAATGGGGCTACTGCCGTAAAAGACAATAAAAACTGTTTCTATAAATGCATTAGCAACAAGGGGAGGGCTCAGGAGAATCTCCATCCTTTATTGGATGCAGAGGGAAACCTTGTGACAAAGGATGAGGAAAAGGCTGAGGTAGTTAATGCCTTCTTTGCCTCAGTCTTTAATAGTCAGACCAGTTGTTCTCAGGGTACCCAGCCCCCTGAGCTGGAAGACAGGGACAGGGAGCTGGATAAAGCCCCCATAATCCAAGGGGAAATGGTTAGCAACCTGCTACACCACTATAGAAACACACAGGTCTATGGGGCTGGATGGGATCCACTCAAGGGTACTGAGGGAGCTGGCAGAATTGCTCTCCAAGACACTTTCTATGCTTTATCAGCAGCCCTGGCTAACCAGGGAGGTCCCAGTTGGCTGCAAGTTAGCAAATGTGACACCTATCTACAAGAAGGGCTGGAGGGAGGATCCAGGGAACTACAGGCCTGTTAGTCTGACCTCAGTGTCAGGGAATGTTATGGAGCAGATCACCTTGAGTGCCATCACGCAGCACATACAGGACAACCAGGTGATCAGGCCCAGCCAGCATGGGTCCTGCCTGACTAACCCGATCTCCTTCTATGACAAGGTGACCCACTTAGTGGATGAGGGAAAGGCTGTGGATGTTGTCTACCTGAACTTCAGTGAAGCATTTGACACCATTTCCCACAGCATTCTCCTGGAGAAACTGGCTGCTCATGCCCTGGCTAAAAAGAACTGGCTGGATGGCTGAGCCCAAAGAGTTGTGGTGAATGCAGTTAAATCCAGTTGGCAGCCGGTCACAAGTGGTGTTCTCCAGGGCTCTGTTTTGGGGCCAGTTTTGTTTAACATCTTTATGAACGATCTGGATGAGGGCATTGAGTAAACCCTCAGTAAGTTTTCAGATGACACCAAGTTGGGTGGGAGTGTTGATCTACTTGAGGGTAGGAAGGCTCTACAGAGGGATCTGGACAGGCTGGATTGATGGCCTGAGGCCAACTGTATGAGGTTCAAGAAGGCTAAGTGCTGGGTCCTGCACTGGGGTCAAAACAACCCCATGCAACACTACAGGCTTGGGGAAGAGTGGCTAGAAAGCTGCCTGGCAGAAAAGGACCTGGGGGTGTTGGTTTACACCTGGCTGAATATCAGCTGTCAGTGTGGCCAAGGCGGCCAACAGAATCCTGGCTTGTATCAAGAATAACATGGCTAACAGGACTAGGGAAGTGATTGTCCCCCTGTACTCAGTACTGGTGAGGCCACACCTCAAATACTGGGTTTGATTTTGGGCCCCTCATTACAAGAAGGACATTGAGGTGCTGGAGCATGTCCAAAGAAGGTCAGCGAAGCTGGTGAAGTGTCTAGAGACATGTCTTATGATGAGCAGCTGATGGAACTGGGGTTAGTTTAGCCTGGAGAAAAGAAGTCTGAGGGAAGACCTTATCACTCTCTACAGCTGCCTGGAAGGAAGTTGTAGTGAGGTAGGCGTCAGTCTTCCCAGTAACAAGCAAAAGGACAGGAGGAAATGCCCTGAAGTTGTGCTGGGGGAGGTTTAGATTGGATATTAGGAAAAATTTCTTCATTGAAAGGGTTGTCAAGCATTGGAACAGGCTGCCCAGGGAAGTGGTTGAATCCCCATCCCTGGAGGTGTTTAAAGACGTGTAGACATGGCACTTAGGGACGTGGTTTAGTGTTGGACTTGGCACTGCTAGGTTAATGATTGGACTTGATGATCTTAAAGGTCTTTCAACCTAAATGATTCTGTGATTTTTCAAAATAGTTAAAATTTGTGAAGCATTTTGATTGCTGCATTTTTATCTTCCTAAACATTCTTAACATTTCATATTTAACTATATTAGGTTGATATGCACTTGATAGGAGTCATATTTGGGACTGACTTACTGATCACTGCCATGGAAAATATTCCAAGGCTACCCTTACTGATAAGAAAATGCTTATCAGCCTTGTATGAGTGATAGAAATAAAGACAGATAAATGGCTAAACAGCAGATTTACCTGTTTGAGACACTAACTGCAAAAGTCTAGAAAGCCTCCACATCCTGCCTACCAAAAGGAGAAAGAACAGCATTAAGTTAAGTTAGCTTCTCTCTCTGTTCTGTATACCACAGGAATCAAAGGGAATATGAGATTAAAGTTATACCTCAGTTTTAACTGTTACATTATAGTGCATATGGGATGTGACATACATTTAGAAGAAGCCTGAATTTACAGTATCTAGAGTCTTATATTTCAGTTGCAGATATGGCACTATCTAAAGTTATTTCTACACTTCATTTTTCTTATTGAATTTGTTTTGTTATATAGCCTCAGTTTTAGGCTTTCAAATGTAGAGGTAAATAGAAAATGGAACAAAATGAATCATGAGTTTGCAAAAAGAAGATTGTACTAGATTAACCTGATATAATCCTCTGAGAAGATAACTGAACTTCTAGACAAAGAAATAAAATGGATTTAGTCTCTCTGAATGTCAGTATTTGACAGTGCCTCAAGTGCCTAAGCTCCTGCTGACTAGAATTCACCAGTGGAAGTCAACTACAAAAAAGGCAATTTTAATGGAAGTCAAGCCTGGGAAAAATAGGAATTCATTAAAGAATCACAAGACTAGTAAGAAGAAGGGGAAATGTCAATTAGTGTGATGAAAGGGAATCGCTTGCCGATAGTTAAGTTACCCGAGTCATTTTTTTAAACAGTGCTCCCGGGACAGGAGGCATTAATGACCTTTGCACAAAACAGTGCCAAAGAAGTCAAGTGATGACCAAAAAAAAAAAAAAGGTGAATCACTCAAGTCAGAGGGAGATTGAAATATCAGACAAAAAGAACTGGGCAATGTTCAGGACCACATTAATAGAAATGGTCTGAAATTCAGAAGCAGAAAAGGAAGAGCCAAAGAATACAGAATTTATGCTGTGGAATCAAGAATTATCCAAGTAGCTTAAGGGCAGACCCAAACTTATCAAGTGGAAAGTGGTTATAAAAAAAAAATTAAAAAAATAGTTAAATGCAATAATTAGGTATATCAAGTGAAATATTTTCATTTCAGATAGAGCAATATTAGTGTTATTAAGACCTGGGCTAGTCTCTAATGAAAAAGCAACAGTAGGCTTGAACAGCAACTCCTCATTCCTGCCAGAACATCGTTACTGCTTTAACACTGGACACCGCTACCTCCCCATAATTGATATCTAATTCTATAGACTGACAGGCACCATTCCAACAAACCTGGTGTGCATGTAAATACACATGTATATTTACACAGAGATGCACAGATTCGGCAGAAATGCAGAGAACCCTGGAGTATGTATATTTAAGGAAAAGAGAAAAACCTGAGCTGTGAATATTACCCAGTTAACTGATACTGTGTAACATAAAAAGTTCTGCAAGATACACGCTGCAACACATTCTTACAGCACAGATTAGTTTATGATACATTGCTTACAGTAAACGTCAGCATGTGAAATACAGCTGAGTTACAGCTGTGACAGTGAATTAGTAGATCCAAAATAATCTACTGCTTTCTAAATATATTGACACCTAGTCTGCATTCCTTTAAAATGTGTAATTGTTTACTTTCAAGATGTAAAAATAAATTAAGAAATTACATTTTCAACTTCAATCCATCTGTTTGCAGACAGCTGTTCTAAACAGCATCACATTCAGGATTTTAATGGCATTAGCAAAACTAGAAATGTTTGACACTGTCCCTCATGCCTAAAGTAATTTCCCCTCAATTTTCACCTGCTTTAATTTGCCCTGGCAAGAAGCTACATCGGCCACATGACAGCCAATCTTGTACACATACAAGACAGTCAATTCTATTATCAAATACCTATTTTAAGGTTTTGTTTTTTATTTTTTTAATTTCATAGAATAAAATACTCTGTACTTTTGCTGCTATGCTCCTATACATTTAGGGCCAGCCCTTCTCTCTCCAGTCCAATAAACCAATTAAAAAAAAAAATATATATAGAACTCTTTTTTCCTTTACCATAGATCATCAAACAGTTTTATCATGACCCTATCAGATATCATGAATTTATTCTACAGATCCATTTTATTTCTAAAACAGCTTTTTTCCCTCTCTTTTACTCTCCTGACATAACTGCAATATTAGGATAATACAAGCATACATTCTTACAATTTTTAAAATAAAGTAAGACTCACTTCTGTCTTCACAGATGCTTGTGAAATACCCTGTCCACACCTAGGTTCAAGAGAACAGAAGTTTCTTAAAACCAGAGCACAACACCTTGCAAGCTCAAGCCCTTAACTCACAATCAAGCCTTTAAATAAGGACAGTAATGTCCTGGGTAGTTAATAGCAGTGAAATTGCCTACACCTGAGAGCTGACTGAGGCTTACTTGGGCACTTATGCTCCTCTCTTGGTGTGCTTGTTTCCTTCTTTCTACTGCTTTAGATTTTAATAGTTTACATACTTTAAGTGGATTCATATTTGTAGGTTAGTAGTGAGATAAGTGACTAACCCCCCATATCTTTTGGTTTCAAACACAGTGGTTGTATTTATAAGCCATTATACTTTCTGCAAAAAGGTTTCAAACTTAGTTTTCAGGGTGTTTTCAGTGATGTAGCGTCCATCTTCACTGTCATGCATTTCTATGACAGAAACGTGCATTTTCTTCTGACAAAATTCCTTCTCCAATTCAAATTCTTTATTGCAAAATCCATTAATGCTTGTCATCAGCTTGTCAGCTGCCTAAAGTCAAGCTTTTTACAGTAATCAGTCAATGTCTTGAAATCAGTTATGGGGAATCTAAAAATATTTTCAATTAAATGTGTCGTTATTACTTAGTCCAATTACTTCAAATGGTTTTATAAAAGATTAAAAAGTTAGTAAAAACTCAGATTTTATTTAACTGTGATTTATTAAGTAAATTCCTGTTTCTTTAAATTTTTGGGAAGGCAAAAGTGGATTATTTCCCCCTGTGGGCAATTTCATTATTTTTATGTAAAACCTTCACCCACAAGGGTGAGAGGCACTCAGGAGTGAGACACAAAAGTGACAATTACAGTCAAACATGAAGAGAGTAAGTAGATCACTAAAAATTTAGCCTAGAATTTTTTTTTTCATTTTTTCACTTTGATTCTCCTCTTTAGAAGGTACCCAGGACAGCTGTGTTATGCCACAAGTGCATTTAACTAGCAGGCAAACCAATGTGTTTACCAACAACATTTAGACCCTATTTCAATAATCAGACTTTTTTTTTGTGGTAACTGGTAAGTTCACCCAGTCCTTTCAGCTCCACCTGGAAATTAATCTACACAATGCATTTTTATTACCTTGTAATGAAATAAGAAATAAATTTCCATAAAATATTCACAAATAACATTGATTCTCTTTGAGGGGCAGCTATACAGACCAACTTCTTACATCAGTTATTTTACCTCTTGAGCACAAAAGATTTTAAATTTCATATTTGAGAAAATGTTGAGGGTGAATTCATTTTAAAGTATACCACTTATCTCCCACTACAATGACTGATCATTCTGTCTTTATCCAGGCATGACTCCCCTTGATGTCATGGTAAATGCTTTACAAAGGCTGCATGATCAGCTCCATGCAGAACAAAAATAAGAAAGGCTGTCTGCAGAGTGCTGTCAAACCTTTACTGATGCAAGAAAATCTATTACAACTTGTTCTTTACTACTGCAATTTGTAAAGCTGCAACTTCTGCTTTCTGTTCCACGTACAGCCAATAATTAATCATAAGGGGTTTTTCCTTTTTTTTTCTCAGTCTCTCATTTTTTTCCTTTATATTCTACCTAAGTATTTCCTTTTTTAATTTGCTCCCGACTGCTAAAAATTATAGCAATTTCAACTACAAAATACAAATAAATAAATTAGCAATTAATTTGTTAAATTATCATTTAAAAATATGACAAGGCTTTAATTTCCTTTGATATCCTAATAATTTATTTATCACTCAAAGCAAAAACCAATATTTTAGTTGTTAGAGTAACAAAAACCTGCATTAGTTAAGGATTGTGTACGGTAGCAAGAATGTGATGCAGTAAAAACTGACACAAGTTGGTGTCCTAATCAGTGTAGTGTCACCACATTGCTGAAGTCATTTCTCCTTGAGACAGTCAATGTACATTTTTTTTAAAAAAAAAGATTTATTTTAAAACAAACAAACAAAAAGTACAAAAAACCCCCCACATTAGAATGTCACCCTTAAGCTCTGATTCTGGAGGAATACAATTTGGTAAAGATCTGGCTTTGGAAAGAACTAAATAACTAATAAATTGTGAAGTTCCTTCAGTGTCCTGCTTGGTCAGTTGTCCAATCCAGCTGTAAAACCTAACACTCTGTAATCGATTTAATTTTTGTCAACAAGGTTTCCTATTTGCAGAATGAAAAATGCAGCTTGAGCTGTGATTCAGAAAACAAAATCTGTAAATGAAGTTAAGCATGGGATTCAGCCTAGGCTTCAGCTACAGAAATTCCTAGCAATAGCTAAACTTTTCATGTTTGCCTCCACCAGTGGCACATGGATGTTCTCCATATTGAAGAAGCTGGGGCCTGACCCAGTGCTGATTCAAGTCAGGGAAACTCTTTGCTTTGGCTTAAACAAAATTGAGCATGGATCAGTTACAGCCATTGCTAAAGGTCATGTTATAGCTTACAGACAACTGAAAGGATTACTCCTAATTAATTCTTTGGTACCTCAGAGTGCAGTATTTCCTGAGTTAACAAATACCATAAAACTGGATTTATTTCAAAACATACTGTATGCTTTTTCCCATTTGTCTTTCTTGCATTTACTGTCTCCGGTGATTTATTCCATTATATACTTCTTCCAAGACTAATTATATTAGGAAAATGGCTAGATTGCTAGTCAATGTCTGTCCATTTTCCATTATATACTGGGGTGTTTTTTTCACCCAGCAGAAATACATAGACCATAAGCGCTACTGTCAGGTGACTTAGGAATTTGGGTTAAGGAAAATAAAAAATAATGATGCTGCCTTAAAATTTCCTATGCTTGGTCAAATTTATGCTGGAAATTTTTGGAGTTAGGTTTTTGGTGAGATTAGTAATGTATTTTTTCCTGGTCTAAGATCACACTAGGGAGAACTGACACAAGACCTGAAAAAAGAATGAACTTGCTTGCCTGAGGTGGGTAGTTGTCTTCTGTATAAAGGTTTAGGTGAGATCTAAATTTGGTCTGCCATCTACCTCAATCACATTGGGAATGAGTGCACTAACTTGCTATTCTGTATGGTATTTTTTATCTTTAGTATGAATTCCACTGAAAATATTTTTTAATATTTTTAATGTTTCAATATGTGCCCCTTGTTTCTACAAATACTTCAATTTTTTCTTCTATTTTTGTCAAGTATTGCTATGTTAATTCTAAGATAGAATTACTAATATATTGCTTCAGCTCTTCCAACGCATTTTATGAAGTTCTTAAATACTTTTTTCTACCACAATCAGGTAACGTCAATGGTGAAGTTCATGAAGTTTGTCTGCACTGCTACATAGACTGCTAACAATATTTGCTTTTACTGTCCTATCTTGCCTGCTTAATTAATCTGCAGTTCTATTCTAATTTGAATGTTAGGCTTCCTAACATGTTGCTGGAACTCAATCCTCTGAATCATTTCTATTTGTTACAGTCCTTTCCCTCACAGAACAATATTTTTAAGATTCTTAACCTATTTTGGATGCAGTGAATTGTGCTGTATATAACAGTTCTACTAGAAGAATTATTTATATTCAGTAGCTTCTCTGCAATGTTTAGATATGTCATATGAAAGAGACAAAAAAGCCTGGACTATATACATTTCTTGAGTCTGAATGTAAACCATTTATTCTTTTATGAACACAACATCCTCCAGGGAGTATCACAAATAATGTGTACGTGTTTGAGTCTTTTGACTGTGAATTTGGAATTTTGACAGAGTTGAAATAAGCATAAAATCATACAAAGTCATATATGGCTTCATCCGTTGTGGAGCTAGGGAGTCTCTTGCATGCTGCTTTTTCCAGCAAAAACTTGGGAGTTAAGTAACATCACCTACAAGAAAAGTAATCTCACCTACAAGAAATGAGTTTACATCATGCCCACTTTAGATGCTGGGATTGGTATGCTTACTTTCTCTTCCTTTTAAACTTCAAATTTCAGTCCTCATTCATCAGAGCAAATGCTAAGCAGGTTCTTTTTTTTCCTTATTGTAATCTATATTAATCCTTGGTTCTTCAGTCTCTGATGTCTTTTGAACAAAGATTTTGTGGCGGGTTTTTTGGGGTTGGTTTTTTTTTTTTAATGGGAAAACAAGGTCTAGTTGGAAATAAATCAGAGTTCAAACTTTCAAATACAGAGCCACACAAACATTGAGACTGATGTGACCAAATGCAGACCCGTGTCCACCTCTGACTAGTCACTCAAAGCTCCATTTTTAGCCAGTGGAGAGGAACAAGCACAGCTAGCTCAGGGCCAACCACACTTTGTAACTCTACATCTGAGGTAGTCATCTGGGCTGCCTTCATAAACAAGCCTTCATAATCTCAGCCTAGAACAGGCATCTAATGTCAAATGAATCATTTCTTTGAAGTCTCTTTGAAGGGCTTACTTCTCTCCACTAACCGAATGGGAGCCTGAGGTGACTACTTTGGAGGTATGGCCGTATATTACAGACATCTACAGTAAGATACAGACCGCCTCATCTCATGCTCATTTATTGGATGGCAGCAGAGATTATGAAAAGGATTTAAGAGCAGGGTATGCCTAGATAACCTCCCCCTGACATCCAAATGCTTCCAGTGGTCTACAGTAAAAGGACTTCCTGTGCCCCAGACACTGTGTACCAACCACCCTTGTGGTGTTTATGGGACTTGGCCCAGCTGCTTTTTAATTCCATCTATAATTTGGCTTCCAAAGCATTCGATGGCAATAAATCCCATATCTTAATCATGTATGGGGGAAGGAGGGGGGATGAAAAAGAAAACTCAGCTCTCTCTGTTCTCAATCTGTTGTTCAATTGTTGCTTTTAAGAGTCTCGCCATTGTGATGTGGGGAAAAGCAGACTACAAATCCTTGTGCAATAAAAGCAGGGAAGACTTCTCCCAGCATCCTTTGTGTACACACGCATTGCTGCTTTCCATTCCCAGAGGTAGAAACACTTCATCAGGGCTCTGTGCAGAATGATAATAAAATTTAATTTGGGAATTCTCCATTAAATGCTGCTCTACACCGTAAATTAGGTTCTCTTGTTAAACAGCTAATTTGTAGTATTGAGTCACTATGTCCTGAAGGCAGCAGCACCTGAAAGCTTATAAAATTGACTGAAATGTGAAAGATAGAAACAAATAGCACGAAAGTCAGCCTAAACCAGACAGAATTTCCACTGCTAAATTTTTAAAATTACCTCCATTACTCACACTTCATTAAGAGCACATTCTGATCATGTCCCCACAATTCAGTCAACAGGGTGAGAATACTCTATGTGTGTGCGTGCATGTGCCCCTTCAGCACAGACGGCCAATGACTATGTTCTTGTTCCACAGGAATGTTTCTCAGTACATAGTTCATTTGTTTTAGCTTCCCCCCCACCCCCCGAGTTTGTGTGGTCAGATGAAATTCAGCCTTTTTGCATTGTTTGGAGGGACAGAAGGTCTACAGTCTAATACAATATCCAGCAAAGAACTCCAGGAAAACTCCTTCCTAACATAAATTGTTGCAAGCAAGTCCTTCATTAAAGACTGAAAAGATCCTGTGAAAGTTTCCTGCTTCAAGAAACCCAGCCTTTTCCAGTAGAAAATTATTCTGCTGGCATATTTTAAACCACTTTTATAATATAATGCAATTCACTCTCTATGTGTGGGATTCATTACAACAGGGATTAAAGTGACAGCTTAGTGTCATGTGAAGCATGCAGCAGGGGATTTGAGAGTGAGTTCAGTTGCTGGACACTAGGCCAGCTGAATTGTACTTACTGCTAAGTTACAGTAATACATATAGCTTTGGAATAAAGGGGCATGAGGATTAAGGGCTATCCTTCAGAGAGACTTAATAATACAGAGATCTTATCACACAAGAAAACTAAAAATGGACTTACTGGGAAATTTATGAGTAGTGGAGAAATGGCAAAGCACAAATAAAAAGTAAAAATTCTTAATCATCATAAAAGCCCATTACAGTCATACAGCACAGATGTTACACAAAGGATAAGCGGGTGTTTTTAGGTAGACTAAATTCTACATGATCTCACTGTTATCAATAACATCCGTCAAATAAATTCAACAGAAATGACGGTAAGCAAGAAGAGGTTCCTGGGAAAACAAAAAATCGGTTCATGCATATAAAAGGTTAAACTGCATTACAGGAAAATATTTGTAGAAGTGACATGATAAAACCCCTAAAATTATATTTCAGACTTTAAAAGCCACAATATTGAGGGCCTTGCACAGGAAATCCAGAGGAATATTCTAAGAGGACGTGAATAATTCATGGCTTCTGAAGCACACATGAGACAGATGATCGGAGAACAACGAGGTATCCAGGTGTGCTCCTGCCAAGTGCAGTGACATGAGCACAATATAAATCTGCTGGATAAAAGCATACGCTCATCGCCATCCCACCAAGACACAGTGTGAACTGGCTCCCAGAAGATGTGTACCTGTTTTAACATCAAAAGGATGAAAAGTGCATAGAATGAAACTGGCTATTAAAATACCTTAAACATTCATGGAAAATAAATACTCCCTGGCTCTGGCATATATTAGAATTGACCTTAAAGTGATTTCCTGGTTAGAAATAAAAAACAACCTAAACCATACCCACTCCTGTTCCTTCAATTTCCAATATCTCCCTACCTTTACTCCCCCTTCCCCTCCCCTGATATGTGCTTTGAGTGACATATTTTTCACAAGTGTGGTAGTAACTCTTTTATCAGGAAAATAACTGTCTTTGTTACAGTGCTTGATTGTTGTTCTTCACGGCGAGGGTTTAAGTATAAATTCGGTTTCCTATTGTAAAATAATGCAATTGAAGCTTACATAGATTTCAAGATCTCTTTTAATGAGAAATACTAACATGCAAAAATATGTTCCAGGGTGATACAACTGGCAGGTGGATGTAAAGCTCAAAATAGGTAACCTTTACTATGTGCCTTGCAGGTTGTACGCTGCCTTTTCAGTCCAGAAGGAACAGTAAGACCGGCAGGTTGAATATGTAAAATATTGAACCTGCCCAGACTTCAGCATCTACCAGGGTCTCCACTTCATCCTGAATGATTCCCCTCCCGCTTGCTTCTCTAAAACACCTCCTGGCTTTGCCAGCTCCTGGACATGTAGATCAGTATAAAAGCTAAGCTTCACAGGTAACAGGGCTTGATCTCCTTGGAGACATTTTTATGCTTGGAAATATTCTAGCATAAGTACAACACATGTCAAACCCTTAAAATGAACAAAACCACCAATTCAGCAGATTCTGTCTGCAAATTAGGTCTGGAGATAGGAGAGAATGTGTAATTATTACTACGAATTTCCAAGACAGCTTTTTTTGGATTTTTTTTTTTTTTTTCCGATACATGCACATGCTTGTTTCTTGTCTAAAACTGTTCCACATAATTTCATCCACTGCATAGGAGATATTTTACAGCTAACCAGTTGAAATAAATGAACATGCTATAGATTTCCCTCAAAACTTGATGCCTCTGGCAACTTGAAGACACAAAATACAGCAATCCAACTCTTTTGTAAAGAGGCATATAAGAAAGAGCAGAAAAAAAGCACTAATTCAAGTAAATTGTTCATTCATAAATTTATATGGTCAATGTGATTAGATATACTACAAATACACAGTCTTTATGCGCACACACACATATGTAGCTAATATGCACAGACATATATATACAAACTAAAAAAAAAAAACCCTTTTGCTACTATTATTTTATTTAGTTCATTACTAATAATATATAATTAACAATATTAAGTCAACTGACCTTTTGGACGTTTTTTTACCTAATTAATCTTGGAAGAACAGATGTTTACAAAATCCCTGAAACCGATGTAGTATTTTCAGATTTACAACTAAAGACATTTTTATAACTGGTGATGAATTCTCAGATTTATTAAAAAGCAGTTATTTTCATTACTCTTTTTATGAAGTAAGTCTGATCAGACAGCACTGTGTAGTAACCAAAATCCTATTTCCCTTTTGCTCCTATATTGGTTTCCTTCCTTATTCAGATATCGGAAGAAATCCCAGATGAACAGTGTCTTTGCAGCAAGCCAACGGAGAGGTCCATAATACAATTAAAACCATGACTCTTTTTGCATCTGCCATGTGCCCAGAGAGCCTGCGCTCGGGCTGCTAACATGTGCTGGCACATCTTAATTGCTATTGCTAGCCACATCAACTAGAGGACTGTACAGGCACTTCAGTATACGCCAAAACCACATTTCCATTTTGCTCTGTGATGCCAGCACGGGTAAAATAGCCTCAGCTGGGGGACTGGTGCTGCTGAGGCGAGACCCCCTCACCTCAGCCAGCTCTGGCCAGCTCTGGCTGGGGTCCACCCCACCCAGACAGACCTTTCCCTAAGGAATGGCAGGTCCACCCCACCCAGACAGACCTTTCCCTAAGGAATGGCAAAGTGCAGACGGATGACCAGGCTCATGCTGTCTTAGCTCCTCCATAAGTCTACAGGCACATTGTCATTGGGTTGTGGAAGTTAAACTTGCGTGTCTGTGATTTAAAATAAAGTCATTATTCAAAATTTACAGTTAAAGTTTCTTGAAAGACAACAGTGTGAAGACTGTGGGCCTGAAGTCTGTTATGAGATCTGTTGCTGTAAATGCATTAGTTTCCCCATTGTAAGTTTGATTTTCCTGGCTGCCCCCTTCCCCTTCAATCCCAGCTACTGTTGTTTGAAAATTACCCTGTATGACATAGATCAACAGGTTTTACTTGGGTGAGGGAAGAAGGAGAAAGGAGAAAGGAGAAAGGAGAAAGGAGAAAGGAGAAAGGAGAAAGGAGATGAGATGTCTATCAAAAAATCTGAAATTGAGAGCCAGCAGGTACAAGCTGGAACCCAGGGGATTCCAGTTAGACATTATAAAAAAACCAGTTTTCGGTGTGAGGGTAGTCAAACACTAGCACAGAGATCTCTGTCCCTGAAGATACACAGAAGTTGAGTGGGCAAGGCCCTGGAGCCCCATCTCAGCAGCCATCCTGGGAAGACATTTCAGACCAGATGACCTCAAGAGGCCTCTTCCAACCTATATCATTCCACGAGTCCATGTTTCTAATATTTGAAAATGGTCTTCCCAGTGATTAAAAACATACAGGAAACCGAACAATAAACACTCTAAAAGATAATGGAAAGAAATGAAAATTTAAAACACAGTATTCACTTCCTGCCAACCAACAACTCTTCTACGAGTCATTTCTTACCTTACGTTTTTCACATGATTTTGCAAAAACTTCTGCCTGAGGGAAGAAGAGGGGCAGAATTTGATTGCAGGACAATTTGCTGTATAATGAAATCATACTGCGACTGGTGTTCATAACTCAGTAATGATCAATCATGCAACTGCACATACAGTTTGTTTTAAATATCTCTAAATATAATCTCCTATTTGCCCACCGCACTGACATTAACAGACATAAAATACCAGTTGTATTGCCAATCTGTATGATATCACACCTTTGTCATACAGTCTGCTTGGACAATTAATTATCAAAAATCATCTTGAAGAATATACCACACCATGCTATATTATGATATATTTTTATTTCATTTTACTTTATGATCGCCACATATGATTTTTCTGATAATAACCATGTTGTCCAGCCTGGGTACATAGATTAGAAGCCCAACTCATCTTCACATTAAATAGGGTGTATATCTCAACTATAGGGACTAAGAAATATTTCCCAAGCCTGGAGTCCCTTCGAGCATCCTGAGTAGATCTCAACTCTGTCTGAGAGTAAGACCCAAGAGCATATCACCTCCCTCTTCCCTGTAACACACCCGTCTTTCCAGGAGGGAGGAGCCAGGATGCCTGACGTTGTGGGGACCACACTGCACACAAGGCAGCTGCATCCCCAGTCTGCATGGTCAGGGAGTCAGCAGACCACAGCCTACTGTGTCGTGCCATCTCGCAAACCTGTTGCATCTTTTAGATGCAGGCTTGGGATGGAAAGTCTTCCTGCCATTAACTGCACAGGGAGCCCAGTATGCCAATCTAG
The DNA here is from genome assembly GCF_030463565.1 of Pelecanus crispus. Taxonomy (NCBI): domain Eukaryota; kingdom Metazoa; phylum Chordata; class Aves; order Pelecaniformes; family Pelecanidae; genus Pelecanus; species Pelecanus crispus. Next base: position 132,761,604 of record NC_134643.1, on the reverse strand, counting down.
GCATTTAAATAATGTCTGAAGCTGGATGATGTAAATTCCTCTCTGATCCCTTTATTCATACCCACAAATGCACCCATTGTTGCTCATTAGCTGTAATTTGAGAGCCGAGTTTCCGAACGGAGCACATGAGAGTGGAAATTGCCTAGAAATTTTGCGCTTCCCTGAATACTTGCATATGCAGTTATTGTTCATCAACCTCATCAACCACAGCACCTGCATACAAAATCGTAACCAAGACCACAGGAGATGCCACGCTGAATCCTGCACAGACATTTTCATCCACAGTGTTTCATATTCAAAAATCTTGTGCAGTGAGCAAGGACAAGGCTTAGCCTGAGATTAACTTCTATTAAGGCTTTTTAGCTTATTTCTCACATATAGCATAGTTATCAGATACAGGCTCAGTGACCATTATAAAAGCTGTCACCAGAAGAGATCATTACAAAAAAAATCACTTCCCATTTTCTAAAATTTGTATTCTGGTTTCTGGACTCGCGTATAGAAAGTAACATTTTACACAATAATTATCACAAATTAAATAATTATATAAAACTGTAAAAGCAAAAAGAAAAAGTCTACCCAATCATCACCCAAATAGTCCTAATAAAAAGGGTCTGATTTTCTCTCCACTTTTCTTTTTTAAAATATACGCTGTATGAAAGTTCAATTCTTTTCCTCTAATTCTCTCTCAAGAGGGAGTTTCCATTTGACCCAGCTGTCTGTGCATGAAAAATTTATTAACTGGCATGGTTTGCTTTATTTAGAATAAAAAGAATATCTGTTTGCCATTATTACTGCAGGGAGCAGAAGGCAATGCTAGGTCAGATCAACAGAATGCTTAAAGGTTTCTTTGTCCTTCTTATGACCTCCTCTACCTAAACTGCATATTAAAAGTCAAAATAATCCAAAAAGAGATGCAATATCAAAATAGTATCACTACTTAAAGAAATGTTTATCATACAGTTTATTGTGAACTGACACACCATACGGTTGGTATTTAATTGCTAAAACCTATACACAATTCACATTGTCTAGCAATGGAAAATGATGCTTCCCAACGTCTCAATAAAGCATGAGTTTAGCATGACTTTTACAAGTTGTGGACAGATCTGGCTTTATTTTAAAATTATATTTAAATTATTTTATAAATATTGCTAAAATACTTTCTTAATAAAGCTCCTTATTTCTGCACACTTTTTGTTAAAGTGAAAAGTGAAATTAAACCCACTGAACTGACTATAAGTAATGCTCACTTTAGGAAGACTTTTTTAAAGGAAAAGAAAATTCTGGTACATATCTTTCCTCTATTTTCCCATTTAGAAACAGGGAAATGATTCATTTTGATAATATGGTTAAAATTTTGCATTTCTATTGGATTAATAAAATAAGAAATTTGAATATGTATTTTATTTCATGGCCACTTTACACACAATTAATTTGGCTTCAGAACAAAACAAATTTTCATGTGAGACATTTCGAAAAAAATTAGCCCACGTCCGATAAGTTGTCACATTTTGTGTTTTATTTTCTGGAGGCTGATGTTATCCAAATAGCAAGTGCCTTGAGCACACAGGGCAGTGTAGAAGGGAGGCAAAAGTTGTAAGGACTTACTTGGAGTTTTTTGGTAGCATTTACCATGATTTGGAGAACAGAACTTATGCAGAAATGGGACTACAGGGTTTGTTGGTTGGTTGGTTTATTTTACTTAAGAATTAATGGAAACTTGTCCCCATTTAACTTAGCAACTACCTTGCTGCTGACTTCCTGACATTTGTCACTGACTTCAAGGAGGGGTATTTTTGCTAGTTCTGTGTTTGTATTTTACAGATTCAGTGCTGCCATCCTTTCTCTGATCTAGGAAATACTAGTCACGCGCAACATGAGTCAGATTCAAAAAGACAGCTGCAAGCCCAACTTCATGCAAAAGTAATTACTAAATATTCCGCAGCAGCATCTGAAAGGAAGACAACATCTTGCCTAGGCAAAATTCAGTCTTTATGAGAAATCCCAGGCTGATGACAGCAAACAAACACAGAGGCCATGTGAGTCCCCTACATTCCTATGCCAATTTGTATCCAGCCTGACTTCAGCATGTCACCTCTGAGGGCAAGGAATGCTCTGGCTCCATCCACGTTCTACTCTTTTTCTCTGTGCTGCTAACAGTCAGAAAGTATCCTGGTTAACACCAGTAGAAAAAAAAAACCCGTCTAGTTATATGAAACTATACTTTGGGGAATGGAGATACTTACTACATATAAACCTCAATTCAAGAAAAATAATAGGTTTGTATAGACATGGGGACACACTGTGCTAGGAATACTGTGTTGTGTTTAATGTAAGAAAAACACCTCCGAAATGCATGTACTCCTATTAGGACAGGCTACCTGAGTACTATAGCCACTCACCATCAATAATGTTTATAAGAAAATAAGACATAAAACCAAGGATAGAGACAACAAACTCTTTCAGAAAGTTTCCAAGCCCATGTTTAACTCAGGTGACCTGTTCCAGTTACTGTGCTGGGTGGAGGTAAAGCTGGTAAGAGGCTTGGGAAAGAAGGTGGAAAGAACGACGTGGTGCTCCATTATTACATTCAGGGCATCATGAAACCTGCTGTCTATGCTCTACTCACCATAAAGGCATAAAGTGCATTTCTGGGATGATCTCTTCAGAAATCCGTAGAGTACTGGTGATGCTCCTGGAGAACATGATCTGAATGCTGCTACCTACACTGACACATGAAGAAGGACACTGTGACAGCCATGGATGCTGTCAGTGTTTTCAGATGCCAGAGTTGTCCCTCCAGGACTCCGAGGATTAACCTTGGGTTTTTTCCTCTGGCTTTTGGAGTTAACAGGGTGAAAGCAAAACCAAATTCTTCACTTGTGTCTAATTGTAGCCCAGATACAATGGGCCCCATTGTACGTATGTCTTACAGATTTCTAAAGCATATCACTAACTTTTTTTTTTAATAAAAAGTTTATGTTGAGCAAATATAGTCAGCACATATCTTTGTCTCTCTTGCCATGTGCAAAAAATGTCACCAGTTCCTCAGGCCCCATACAGGAGAACAGGAAAAGCCACAATTTCATCGTCAAATAAGAAAATTTATGAACAGTACTTATAGGAAGAAAAAAAGAAAAAGTTGAAAATTTCCTTTCCACTAATATTGAGGATTTTTAAACATTTTATTCATATTTTTTGTACACCCTATACTGAGCACCAAGTCTAATCCAACGCATGGTCCAACCAAAACATTGTTATGCAATGAAACTGTCTGAAGCCAGCAAACATACCACAGAGGGATAAGTCTGCCCAACCTGTCATGGTTTAGCCCCAGCCAGTGACTAAGCACCACGCAGCCGCTTGCTCACTCCCCCTACCCTGATAGGATGGGGGAGAGAATTGGAGGAGTAAGAGTGAGAAACACTCCTGGGTTGAGATAAGAACAGTTTAAGAATTGAAATAAAGGAAAATAGTAATGCTAATAGTAACAGTATAATAATGATAATAATAATAATGATACACGAAGCAAGTGATGCACAATGCAATTGCTTACTACCCACCGACCGATACCCAGACAGTTTCCGAGCAGCAATCGCTGCTCCCCAGCCAACCCTCCCCCCCCCCCCCCCCCCCCCCCAGTTTCTATACTGAGCATGATGTCATATGGTATGGAATAGCCCTTTGGTCAGTTTGGATCAACTATTCTGGCTGTGCCCCCTCCCAGTTTCTTGTGTACCTGGCAGAGCATGGGAAGCTGAAAAGTCCTTGACTAGCATAAGCAGTACTCAGCAACAACTAAAAACATCAGTGTGTTATCAACATTATTCTCATTCTAAATCCAAAACACAGCACTATGCCAGCTACTAGGAAGAAAATTAACTCTATCCCAGCTGAAACCAGGACACAACCTTAAAACAAGATACATGTCACTGCAGCTGGCTAGATATGTCATTTTCACGAGCAAAACTTGAACTTACATCTTTGGATCCACAGAAAAGTAACAAACAACTGGACATTTATAAACACAAGAAAAATCCTCTACAGTCCAGCGTTATGCAAAATAATTATATTTTCTTTTTACACTTTTTACACATTATATTCTGTCCATAAAATACAGTATGTTGTAATTTATGAGCTCAAGATTTTATTTATATTTGTTTGCTTATATTTTATCCTAATAAAATAATCCAACCAAAGTACTGGAAATGTTCGTACAAGTCTAGATATTAAGAGACACTGCCTCAATAAGAAGTCAGAACTCATATTTGCAATTTCAATCAAAAAAATCAAAGCCTTGCTTATGCACTGAATTCATGTTTCTATTCATCGACTGATTTTTAAAATAAGAGATGAAAATGTTCCTCATTACAGAGAAGCAATGCCCTAAGGTGGTTTCTTAGTTTTAAACTGTCCATTAAGACAAAATTATCATCTGGAACACTGGGGTTCTCAGGTAGGGTGGAACTTCAGCCAGCAAAATATGTTGAGATTACATTTTCTTTAGATTTTTCATGGGAATATGAAAAAAACCAAGTGCTTCACATTAAACTCTCCTTCTACTTATGATTCCGCATAATGCAAAACAAGTAGGAAAACCCCAGTGGTCTGAGGTTAAGAAATCCATCCCTAAGAAATTACAGTTTAAAATTTGCTAAAAATAAGACAGACAAATATACTAAAGGGTCTGTATTTCACATCTATAAACAAACATATACACAAGATTTGCTAAACTAAAAGAGAATATTTCATCTTCTCTAGTCTCCTGCCTTGATGGAAAATAAGTAATTCATTTAGCACATGTAATAAATGTGTGTAATACCAATAGGAAATATCAAAATGGGTCATGTTTTTACTTTGTGTGTTGACACAGTAATTGGTCAATTACATGTAATGGAGACTAACTGCCTCTTATGAAAAAATACTTATGCTATCTGAACTAATAATAAAAAGATTTTTTTTCCCACACACATTATGGAAGCCGAACAAGATAAATGCATGGAAAAACCTCTGGAAAAGAGAAAAATCAGTCACCTGTGATTTGCACCATCTAGGAGCATATTTGTCTTAGTAATCACTTAAAATTGTGCAACAGGAATGGCCTGACAGACCAGGAAATATCAGCACACGCAAAGTACTGAGTCTGATCCATGGCTTTGGTACAACTCTGCCCCTTTCTGTGAGTCTTTCCACTGCTCCCCTGTCTATCATAGACCTTGCCCTTGTCTTCACACCTTACAAAATATGCCAGACACTTAGGGGCATTTAGGGGTAGATTAGCCAGCTCAAAATTATGACTGCAGGTTTAAATAGTTACCAAAGCCCCCTCTATATTCAGGCAAGAAGGAAAGGTGCCTTTAGAGGAGGATTTATCTCTCCCTTGGTATTTAAGATATAGGTGATAAGGATCACCCTTCAGACCTGCCATTCTTTTTCCTCTGACTACAGTGGAAATGCAGATGACTCATTTTTACATAGCCAAAATTAGGTGAAATTGATCTAACTGTACTAATAAAAAACCACTAAGTTGAAATATATTTAGGCTAGATCTCAGTGTACAGTATGCAAGCCTGAAAAGGAATTAATTTTTACCAAACCTGATTTGAATCAAATGAAGTTTCAGTGACATTGAAGGAAAAAAAAAAAATCATTCACAGCACTGTAAAAGTATCTCTGTGATAATAAAAAAGCTACTAAAAATGTCCTTTGCATTTAATTTTTAAAAAGACTTTGATTTAACAGATAAATTTAATTTATCGCTTGGGTAGAACCTTTGGGCATTTTACAAAGGACTGAGGAACTATTGTACTACCTCCTGTTGCCTTGCAGATCTCATTAGCATGCAAGACACTTGCATTGAAGGTCTTATTTTCATTCGTTACCCTATTTACAAAAAGCTAAAATAATGGTTAAGCTATTAAATGAAATTCTTGAGTTATACCAAAACATTTATCCGCTTGCTTTAAAGAGTGCTAGAGTTGAGATCTTTACTCCACTAAGGGCAGAGGTACTGGCTTTCCTTTGGCACTTGGCTAGTCTGGGAGCTGACCTGGGATCTCCAGGTATCCATCAGCTTCTCGGGGAGGAGCACCTGCCCATGTCCTTGTCCCCTCAGTACGCCCACATGCCTGTCACAGATGATTCAGAAACAGGTTTGCAGAAATAGAGGAAACAAGGAGAAAACAGTTTTCACTGCTTTCCTACACAGGGGTCATGAAGGGACAGTATGTGACCTTCCAAAACACCTTTCTCTGATGTGGCTACGGAGGCAGAGAAAACCATAGCCTAAGGAAATCCAAGAATGAGAAAAGAAAGTGTAAATGTGACCTGTAAGAGCAGGAAAATTTTCCAAGAGCAGTGTACATAGGGGAAAACAAGGAAGAGCAAGTAGTTTAGGAAAAGAAAGGAAAAACTGATACGTGCAACTGAGGAATATTATGAAAAAAGAAGTAAAAAGAATGGTATAAAAAAAAAATAAACAGAAGATGCTCCGGGAAGGAGATCAATCTTTATTTCCCAGTACCTCTCACTTGCCACAGGCCAAAGCTACGAAGACAGCATGACAGATTTCCACTGACTATCATGATAAAGTCCTGGCACATTGTCCTTGCTATTACTGTCAATCAGGAACAACTGTCAAAAATTACTATGAATGATGAAGGTACATGCACACAGACATGATCACAAAAAGAGAGAGGATTTTGACAGATTAAGATATTATTCTGCCGTCCCTGTGTTTTTGTTTAACTTTCAGGATCCAGTGGACAGTAGAACAAAATGGCAATAGATCTGTGTAACGTGGAGGCCGGTAACAAGGCAGAGAATCTATACATTATCTTGCAAACGGAAGCAAAATAAAGGCAAAGAGAATGATGAGAAAGAAAAATTGTAAAAATAAATAAATAAAAACAAGTCAGAGAAGCTGAGTGTGAGGGAAAGAGAAAGAGATGGAGAGAACAGCCAGGTTCTGTTCTCATTTGCCCTCAAGTCATGGATTTACACTCATGTAACTGGCAACACCATTTGGCCAAGCTCTCGTTATCAGCAACAGGCAGAAACGAATACCAGACCATACAGATGGAAAAGACGTATTTGCTCATGCACTTGTCTTCCTGACGAAACACAACTGTTCCCCATTGTACATGGTTTTTTTTCCCCCGAGTTTAAATTAAAGTCTCAAGAAATTGAGCACCAATCTTTTAAGGATTTTTCTACAACCAAATAAAGTCAGCATCAGGATACCCTACCCTTCCGCTTTTCTAGCTTGACATTCATACTGTGCATTCTTACTCTCACCTCCCTTCAGTATCCCTCCCCACATAAATATATTGCAAGTTTAATCAGAAATAAATACCATTGCAAGAAAAAAGTCTTAGTCCTTTGCTAGAAATTAATCTTCTAATAATTTCTGTCACTCCTAATTGCACTTAATCAAATTTCATGTGGTCTACCTGAAATGAGGTAACATCAGTTATGCTATCTTAAACTTAAAATTTTTATTTTCTGAGTAAATGGATTAATAGACATACAAAAATGGAGATGATTTTTACCCTCCATGTTCCACTGCATGTTATTCTATATTTCAGACTTCAAGACATACTGAAGATTTTTTCCCACCAAAATGAGAAAAAACAGCTGAAAAATGATGCCTTCTACTATTTTCACAATCACACTTAAGTGATTATTCATGAACGAAACCTCACACGCACCCACAGTGAAATTTTACTGTGTGTTAAATTTTGAGGAAAAAAACATTATGGCTTGTGATGATATATTCAGTTATTTTATTTGCATGGTTTTTTTTTTTTGTTGTTTAGATTTTTGATAATCTATCAGTTGTGATGGATTTTCTCCATCCACTGAGCACCTGCAAGGCTTGGAACAGCCAGCCTTTGCATCCTGAAATGCATCATCTTTGTACTTGTCAAACTAAAGCTCCTTGTTGTTCTTTTCTATCCATATTCTTCAACGTTTCTTTTTATTTCTAGCTAATGATGCTTCTATTTTTTGCTCACATCTGAAAGCCTGTACCTGAATCTTCCACTGGAGTCTGCACATGGCAGCTGTGAAGGACAGTATAGCACAGAAACGGCACCAGGAGAACATTATGCCATGCATCTTTGGCCTCTGTTTACTTAGGATTTAATCCCTAGTGCAGATTATTTCTTGGATAGAAACAAATCATCTATTATGTCAGACACCAGCAAGCCTCAGACCAGCGTCAACAGAAATCCTTCATAACAGACCTAATTCAAAGGGAAGTCAGCTGCTGTTACCCTGAAAGGTGCAGAGATCCTAACACTAATTTGCTATTAATCATTGCTTTAACTCAAGATTATAGGTTAATTTAAGTTTCTTATCTATTATTCTATTTTCAAGTAGAAAATAATCTAGAAAAATGAAAAAAAAAAGTTGAATATATACTGTGGAGTAAATCATTACTGATTCTGGCACAGAAAGCAACAATAATCCTTCTTAAAAAATTGTTATCAAGCTAATTTTTCATTAGGCTTTTTTTTCATCCCTCAGCCAGTTTTCAAGCTAATGCTGAATAGAAATATTTAAATTGGTCAAAGTTAATTTTGTGGGTATGAAAAAGAGAAGAAGAATGAAGATCAAGACTTCACTATGACCTGTTCTTGTCTTTGGGGGTATTTCAGATTTCCAGTGCCACACTGATCAGCCTGATGTATTAAATTATTTTTTCTTACTCAAATTCAAACACTAGGTTCATAATACATTTTCAGAAGAAATAACATGGGGAGGGGTTACTGAAAATAGTTCTGCTAATGCATAAAGGTTGAAACTTAAGTGACAGTATTACTAACAAACTAAATCACTGTTTTGTGAAAAACTTTAAGGATTTTTTACATAACAATAGTTATTGATCTCAATAGATATTGCTATACAGATATTGATCTACAGATATTGATCTCAATTCTAAAAAACTAAACTTTAAGTTATAGTAATATAGACCAAACTATTAGGTTTTAGTGTCACATTGCCACTGATGCAGTGCCATTGCTCAAGCCAATTTTATACATGATACAATTATTACATTGTCTTATAGATTTTTCATCACTTTTGCATCTATTAAACCAGACTTATGAGATAATACCAAAACATAATTGCATTTAGAGCTTGAGCTCTACTGTAAGCCATTTGACAAGAGGATTCATTGAGGTTTGCAGGTTTATTCCAAGAAAAACAAATCAACAAAACCCCAAAGGAGGGATTCCTTAAATTTTTGGAGACTGGAACAGTAAAATTCAGAGATATCTCTATGAGTTCAACTTGTTCCACTTTTCATCCCTACCTCCATGATCAACCAGTATTGGTGCCAGGATGTGGGTCCAGGTGGGTTTGGGATCTGACAGGAGCGTTCTCATGTAAAATAGGAAAAAACTCCCCTGACCTAAATGCAAACAGCCAAACTTTCCCAGATATCAGTTTTGCATAGTTTCCACCGAAACACACATTATAAATCTTTCCACAAACCTGAGGTTCTCTAATCTCTTAATAAACCTCCACATAGGTCAAATGCCCAAGGTCATGGTAACATGCTTATTAACTAATTGTCTGAAGAGGAATAACCTACCTTTACTACTAAAAAACGCAAATCAGTGTATTTCTAGGGGCGTATATCAAAACACTGTTTTGGTGGAATTTCATGCTGTGCTGCACTGCTCTTCATAGCCATCTGCTTTATTGTGCCTCCTACAGGACAGGGATGCTTTATTAACAACAACAAAAAAGTTCATACAAAATACAGTTTTTCAATGCCGCACTGTTAAAAGGTCACTCCTCCACTCACCAGTTTTGACAAGAAAGGGATACAGAAGAATTACTTGACTTTGTTCTCTTCCAGTGTTGCACAGAAAGCTTTTAAGGAAGAAGTCACTCTAATATGAAAGCAACACAAAGGGGCCACATGGAATACGGTGATTATTTGAACCTACATGACTCTGTTTGTGCACTAATCTTTCATCTACACGGAATCAGACTCTCATGTCGGTCACAGGGGACTATGAAATTATCTCTGATCTTTGTGTCTATTTTTACACATCACAAAAGAGCAGTAACAGTTTGGTACAATTCACCGGACTTGGCCATCAACTTCAATTTAAACTTGGGCTTTTCTGGAGGAGTACTGCTTTAACTGTATGTTAAAGCTCCGACTAACCCTCAAATGCTCATGCATTTGCTCAGATCATACTTGTGAGCAGGATGCTCTCCTGCCCGTGGTCCTGTTACTGCTACAGTTTCAGCTACGAGGCTATTGCTGATCTGTGTCTCCCGGAGTCAGAAGAGTGATGTGAACCATCCCTAGCACAGGAGCTCACAAAGCTTTCCACTGTGCTTGTGGACAAGAGCGATGCATGTCCTCTAAGCAGTAGTAAGACCGGCTTCACCTGCATACTGCACAGTCAGCATACAGGAAAAAATACAGCAAAACACTTTCTGATTTAGAGATTATTGTTTAAAAGCCGCGCTATAGTTTACAGCCATTTCACAACATGTTTCTGTAAACAAGCACAAATATCAACAAAAAATACAGTCACCACAGTGGTGCACAGTAGACAAGGAGGCGGTAAATGATGGCACTTTGTCACAGAGGCAGCACCCTCTCCCGAGCAAAGATTGCCCCTGACAAGGGAAAGGAGATTTCACGGTCTTCAGTGATCACCGAGTGTCTGGCCTCGAGTCTAAAGGGACATAGTGAAATCTTCTCGATTCTGTCACATTTACTGAGTCACACTTCACATCAAAACTATCTCTGAAGTACCAGAACCAGCCAAGAAGAAATACTAGGCATAACAAATTGAGACTAATTTAGTCCTGATACCTGCAAAAACTCTCATTGGAAAGACCAGCTCCCTGATCAATCCAGGTAGTGTCATACAGGTTCCTTATCCACAGCTTTTGTTCAGCCACAAATATCAGTCCTAAAAACTTTAACGCTTATTCCTGTTAGAGAAGCTGATATATGATCTATTTATTTCCATTACAATTTCAGCTGTTATTCTTACACCAACCATCACTTCAAGTAAAATTTGTCTATCATCCTCCAACATGCAGTCACTTGGCTGGTGAAAGCCAACACTGCTTTTCAGAGTTGGGGAGCATTTGAAATCCAAAATGAAAATGCACAATGAAACAAAATTAATCCCTTTTACAAAATAAAACCCCCTGCTCTTTGGTGAATCTTGTTAAAATCAGACTAACAAAGAATAAAATATAAGTTGGGTTTTTTTTTTAATATCAAACTCCAGATTTATGGCCTCCTATTGATATTTTTCCTCAATAAGTTCAAGTAAGTCTTAGAACATATTTATCCCTATGGAAAGTGTAGGTCAGTTATTTGACATTTTGAAGGAAGCAGCTATTTCTTCCTTTATTCCTTATTCAAGGAATAAAATACCTCCTTTTATGCTGAATTCTATAATATGGCTCCATTTACAGTTAAAACAGGCAATGTGTGCAGAAAATAAAGATATAATTAAAACTGGAAAGAAGCAACATATTCACTGTTTTGCCATTCCATGGCCTCAGCAAAATGTGTACATATGGAGCCTATATACCGCCACACTCATTTTCTATACTGTGGTTTTTCGGACTCCCACTTAACAAGCCTGTCATTCCTGATGACAGTTTAACAGCTTTGTGTTTGTAGAAAAAATGATTTCCCAGCATGAAGTTCCATTCTGTGTATGCTGGTTTCAACACTATTATGTCAGGAAATAGGCCTTTTTTTCCCATTCTTCCACACGTTAATCTGCAACCTTTATTTTGTATTTAGATGTAGACAGCGTACGTGTTGAAATTTAAGGCAGCTATTGCCAGTTAAAATGTATTTCACCAGCTGATAATGGGAACTCTGTAGATTCCAGGGTGGGGTTTTTTTGGAGGAGGGTACTGGCTGAAATCTGTTTTCTGGTATATTGTCCACAATAGTGCTTTGCCAGCGCTCCTTACTGTCGTTGCACTGTAGAGTCACTGCCTAGGACTCAGCTACTATGTGAATGGCTTGAAAGCTGCCACGGAGGAAAACACTGTCGCAATTCATAGTAAATGTCCTTGTGGGCTCTGGAATGTTAATGTGTTGCATACTGCAGAGAGGACAGGGCATCCAAATAGTTTCAAACCATTATAACAAGTTAAAAATTGCCCACTGGTAACTATTTAAAGGTCATTCGTTACTTTTTATATATATAGTACATGTATTCAGCTAGCAGAAATCTGGTACTACATTGTTGGCCATAAAGGGAAAAGTTGGACAAGTTCTAAAAAGAGATCAAAGCCTGGCCCAGATCCTCAGCTAAAGTCAAATAAATTATATCCATGTACATCAGCAGAGAATATTTTATAAAGTGCGAAAGACTTTGTGTCAGCGCAAGAGTTATGTGACAAACCACCACTGGTGTGCCTGCAATTCTAACTGTTCTTGTCCAAAATATTCAAGAACTCAGTTGAACAAAATAATAAGAAACAACTCATGAAGTGTTGATTTCATGTGCTATTTCACTTCCTTACAAAATTCACCTTCTTCTTGACTTAAGGAAAAATGAAGCTGCAAAAATAATAGATAATGACAGCAATGGATACCCTGCTTCCACCCTTAAAAACAATCTATATATCCTCACAAGTAACTTCACCCATAAGCAGAAATAAAACCTGTGTGTGAGAGTATAAAAATATGCAGTATTTGTGTTTAGCAATTCCTATGGTTTTGGGATAAGTTATTTGATGATCCTGAAAAAGTATATCTTTTTTTCTAGAGCTAAATAAAGGAAAACAGCTAAGCGATGCATTTACTAAGGTCACACCCCTGAAGGGTAAATTGTTTCATTCTCTTAACAATGAAAAAATTCTATGATTCTCCCTGCTTCCATAATTAATTTGGTAATACTTTGGGTTTTATATACATGTGCTGCATAGTAATAAGTTCCTTTTCAAACAAATATGCTTAAACAGTGGAAAAAAGATGAAACAAAAAAACCTTCAAGTTTTAAGTTTGTAAGGGGAAGGAAAAGATAATAGTTTGCCCAGAGCAGTAGGAAACTGGAAGTATCTTATCAATTTTACATGGCTGACTTACTGTGATTTACAGGTTTTTTTGGTCAAATAATCCCACAGTGTACAAAAAACTCTCTTCAGGTCTGTTTGGTCACAAATAGAGGGAAAACTTAGGAAAGGACTAAGAACAAGGGAGGATGTTGGATGAAAGGGAATGGAGAAAAACTATCAAAAAAAAAAGAGTAAAGCAAAAAGGAATAAACCAGGCTTTATACAGTCCATATGGATTAAGACTCACTTATTTGTAATTCTGAATAACAGAAATTAATGCTGGAAACATTTGCTGAACTGTATTTGCACTTTTTTTGTAAAGGTCAAAGAGGTGTATAATGGTTTTGCAAAGAGAAAAAAGTAACTGTAATAAGGTCTATTACTTTCTATACTTGCCCTGTAACACTAAACCAAAGAGCAATGAACTGTACCTTTGGAAACTCTAAGGAATTGCCTTTTATAGCTGAAAGGTCAAAACAAAATTTGGAAGTGTAGCTATTAAGTTACATGGTCTTTATGCATCGTTCACGGTTTGCCAGTGAATTTATAGGAATTTCTATGTTGGATAACAGAGATAGGGCTTGTTCCCTTTTAGTATTTAAGTAGAACACAATCCCTTTTGCACATAATCGTCCGCCTGCAACACAGACAGTCTTTCAAGCATATTTCCTTGTTCTTGTATGTATCTGTACCAATTAAAAATGGACACAAGCCTATTTCATAAGCACTTCCCCATTCCTCTTGCAAGGCAGAGGCTGGCACAAGTGCAAACACACAGCAGAGTCGGGTTAGGGCAGCTGACACGTACGTAGTAGCTGTCCCATCCCTTATGTGTTTTGCGAAAGCACTGTCAGTCCATGGGAAAGCTCTCTGAAGTTGAATGAGATGGCAGCAGGGGTGGCAATAAACGAGCTGCACTGAGAATATCATCTGTGTAAGCTGCACACAACATGTCGACATTTTGTTGAAGGCACAGCATTGGGATACTATTTCGCTGTGCTGGCCAGGCAGGGACTGCTGCACTCCCTTTCTGTCCGGACGGAGGAGCCTGGAGAACAGATATATATATATATCCACAAAGAAAGTTTTTCTACACTTGGACACTGAACTGTTGGGATCTTCAATGTTGCATTTTACAAATTATTGCCTGATACGTACCAAAGAGCAGTTTCTCTGACCTTTCCCCACTTTCCACACAAGGGATGTGAATGAAACAAGGACCTCCATACTTCCTGCTTAAACCAAAGTGTTATGACAATGTTCTTCTCTGGATGTTTTATGCAGCTCAGGGCGAGACGACAAATACTGCCCCCAGTCAGAGTCACAGTGAGAAACCTCATTCACAATTCCAGCTTTGGGTCCTCCCTGGGAAATTCATAATGATGTAAGATAAGGTTTTTACAAAGGAAATGCTTTACAGCAGTCGTTACTTAGCCACTCTAGACCAAGATTAAAATTAAAAACCAAGGCAACTGCTGACATTTTTGTGGCAAACGCTGTAACTATCATTTCTGCCAAACAGGAATGTTCATCCATCTGGCTCATTAGGAATCTATGCTCCAGTTAATCCAGGTCAAATCTGTTTTACTTCTGTGCAGTGGAAACTATTTTGAGAAGGCCTGTGCAAGGCCCACAGATTGAGACAAACAGCTGTGCAGAGCTTTGAGCACAATTACTGTGCAACAACAAAAAAAGAGCCTTCTGCCCTATGCACCATTAGATAACATAGATCTAAATGTGTCAAGGCTCATTCTTGATTGTATTATTGGGTACAGAAAGTATTGTTATTTCTATGTATCATTGAGAAGCAGTTCTAATGATTATAGGACACTACAGTCTGGACTCTTTACGCTGAGAAAATACCCTGCTAGCATGGTGTCTCACTGAAATAAAGTTAAACACAAAATGGGATTGGCGGAGTAGACCCAAGGGGGTGGTTGGGGAACAAACCCCACAGGTTGTGGAAAATAGAATAATCAAATTAAATAAATAATAGTTTTCAAGAATAAATTTTTGGTTCAACTGATAAGTTACAGACTTTCAGTGGTTTTCTTGGAAAATCCGCTGAGCTATATCTCTATTCTAAATTAAATATGCTTAGGACATCCTTCATAAAGCAAACATAGAACTACAGAACAATATAGGTTGCAAGGGAGGCCATCTAGTCCACTGCTGTGCTCAAAGCATGACCCCCTTCAGAGTTACATCAAGTAGCTCAGGGCTGTGTCCAACTGAGTTTTGAACACCTCCAGGGGAGGAGATTCTACAACCCGTATGGGCAGCATTCTTTGGTGCTTAACTGGTAACTCCCATGGGGAAGAAAAAAAAAAAAATATTCCTGGTATCTTGTAAAAATTTTCATTTTGGAAACCTGTTTCATCCTTTCCCTGTGCATCCCTGAAGAGTCTGACTTAATTTTCTCCGTAACTACCTATTAGGTAGCTGAAGACAGCAATTAGATCCCCTCTTAGCCTTTTCAAGGCTAATTAGTACAGTAGTTTTAACTTTCATCACTAGGGAGAATACAGTTTTGCACTCAGTGCAGTTCCTACATTTTTGTAATGATAGGATTTTAGGCCTTTCTCAATTTGTAATTAACTATGGACCTAGCTGTAAGTAAAAGGATGAGATCATCCTATATTCATATAATTTCTTTCTTATACTTATAAACTATACACATGTCCATAGTATATTATACTGTTAAACCTGTCCAGAATCACCTAAGTTCTCTAAAGATGTCTAAAGCTGACTCAAACATTGGTCAGGGAAACCATACATGGCAAAGTTAAGCTTTAGCCACAAAAAAATGAATTACGTAGTGTGTTTTAGCAACAATGAGAATAACACATTTGTGACATAGTGCTTGAAACCACTCCCCAATTTTGCAAATTTTGAACAAAGCATGTCTGCATTAACAGGAAAAGGGTGAATCCAGACTTAGCAAGCGCATCTTTGAGTCAGTTGCTGATGGAGCTACGCACGACCTCTGTGCAAATCTCCTGCAAGTTCAATGTTCTAAATCAGGGAAATTATTAATTTTGCAAATACCTTTTGAGGCATTTGTAGGGCAGCTACAAAGAAGGGGAAAGGGCTTCTATCGTAGACACAGAATACCCTATATTATCAAAGTATACAATAGCAACATAGATGAATTAGTGAGAGGAAAAAAAGGCAAAAGGAGTGATATCCCATTGATGACTTAGGGCCAAATTGCACAGAACAAGAAGAAAGCAAAAAAGAAGAATTTCTTTGTTGGCTAGAGGTGTGTCCATAAGCCACCTCTAAAGACCTGAGTATGAATAGTTCTTCAAGGCACAGCAAGCACTGAAGTGGGCTGGAAAGGCCACTAAGCCTCATGCTCTAGCAGAGATGTTGAAAGAGCCAAGAGGGATCCTCATTGTAACTAAGTACAATTATGGAGAAAATAAACTTATTTCTATACATGTATACCAAGCACACCAATCTTTGAATGGTAAAATTATTAACGAAGGGTAGTCTGGCAAATTCCTACAACATCTTGTCCCCAGTAGACTTGTGGGGTCCCAAGAGTTTAAAGGAGCTGTACTGCAGAGTTGCAAGAATCTAGTGGGAGGCAAATAATACTAATTTTTGAACAGGCAGTGAGGTCACGCACTCTACAAGCTCCAAGACGAGAGAAAATCATCACAGATACCCTTCACAGTATGATTTAAGTCAAAGTTGTTATCAAAAGAAATCTTTGAACACAGCATTGTTGCACTCAATTTAGGCATGGGAATTAATAAACCAAAGAAGGTGCAGTCAGTCAAATTTCATGGTAAATAGACAAAGGAAAAGATTTGTAAGTTTATTAATATTTCATAGTATTGTAACACTAAATGTGGCATACGTTAAACATGAAAGCAGTGCTGAATTTCCCACTTTCTTTAGGAAAATACACTACACAAAGTTTTCAATACACAGGAAAACACAAGCATTTTTTTTTTCTAATATGATTTCTTTCTCCCAGTTAAGAATGTGAATTAGGTTCCCAGGAGAAATTTCTGTTTTTTTCTATCACCTGTTTCCTCAGTATCCAAGTAACTAGCAAAAAGGAAGACTGAAAACACAGCAAGAGAAATTGAAGATCCCTGAGGAAAAGAGACAGGAGTTTCTGTCAAGGATCAAGAGGGTATTAAATATATACAGTCAATTAGAGGGAAAGATTCTGGGAGAAGAGATTTACTAGAAACCAAAATTACCTCACAGCTGAAGACACTGGAAAGCAAACCTAATACTGAGGAAGAAGATGAGGAGCAGTCAGATTTTGCCACCCTGTCACAGGAAGCACTTAGCTTATTTTTCTCAACTCAAAGAAGTCTCACTGTACAGTGAGACTTATGTTCTCTGGAGACAAACAGTAAAGTACTACAGGTAACAACAACCATTTTCACAGATCAAGAGGCAATGTTATCAATACCATGAAAATAAAATCCACAGAAACTCCTGTTTGTTGCCTGATGACTAAGGCTCCAGAAAGGACTTTGTTGTTGTTGTTTTGTTCTGTTGTGGTGTTAGCTTTCTAAAGCGGTAAGGGAATAAGATCCTTTCAGACAGGGAGAAGGGATTACTGTATCTTGCTGATGATTTGGGGTCAAGCCTGGCAGTGTAACTGCTGGGACAGTTCTTAGCAGTAATGAGGAAGCTGTCTGAAAAAAGGAAAAGAGGGATTCAATATCAGTGGCCACAGCAAACCGTGTTACTACTTCAAAAACTTCAAGTTACTGACAATAAAGAAAAAGAGTGAAGAAAGACTAAGCAGGACATTTGCCGGTGGTCCTTTTACCTGCCGTGAAGAGCAATCAAGCCCAGTCCCACTTGCCCAGCTTTTTGTGCCAAGCTGTAACAGGCCCCAAAATGTCTTTTACTCAAACTATACAAAAACTGAATCCGATTTTTTCTGGTGAGGTTAGACGATGGGGGTGAAGGGAGAACCATGACAAATAAATTAGCAAAAGAGGGCCAGCGCCGTGCAGCTGATGGAGTGGTTTGGCACAGGCACCGCTACCCGAACAATGGATAACGGGAGCAGCCCGGGAGGACCTCCTGCGGCCCCAGCCTTGCAAAACCGTGGCATTCCTCCCTCCCCTCCCGCAAGCCTCCAGTGAATAAGTCTCTGTTTCAAAAGTACGTGGGCCTGCCGGGCTGCAGCCTCAGCCCAAATCTGAGCAGCAGCTTTCCCTCTTTCAGCCTCTGGTACAGAAGGTGGACATGTCCCACCCCACACAGCCGCAGCCGGCGCAGGGGCCTGAAGGCAGCACCTGGAAGGTCACAGGTGCCTCCCAGAGACTCCTCCTGGTCGCTGGTGTCTATGGAGGCCTCTCCTCTGAGCTTCAGTGAGAATAAACAAGCTTATACCAAGTCCTGCCTATCCACAAAGCAGGCTAAAGTTGAAGATGTGTAATATAGATATCCCAGTTAGGTGCAAAAACTAAATAGAAACTAGGTATATTACAAGTGAGATCTAAGTTAACTAGGCCATGATTAATTAGACCTATCACAATTTATGCATAATCTGTAATTTATGCCATGCTGCATCAACCAGTCGTGGTTTATTCTACACAGAGAACAAGATGATTTAGATTATAGGGAGACATACTGAAGTGACATACAGCAGGCCTGCCTTGGAAGGGAAGAGGAGGAGAACTGGAAAGGGCTCTGAGTGAGAAACCTGTGTTTCCTCATCCTTGTTATCACACTCACTTTGTGAAAGCTGTAACTGCAGCAGCAAGGTCTTGCAAACCTATCTGCCAAACAGTGTGAGAAGACACCATGACACAAAGATGCAGATCAGAAGTAAAGACTGTTAAAATAACCTCCCATATCTGCTATTCCTACTCATATTTCTTGAGGGTTTTCTCCACCTTACATTCTCGTGCAAGCTCCTCACAGGCGTGCATTGTGATGGAACAGCTTTTTGGCTGCCATGTGTCTCAGGTCCTTCCTTGAATCCTCTCTGGCTGCATTCCGGCTGATTGCTTCCTTCCCTCTGCCCCACATCCCTGTGTGGCTTCATACAGCCTTCCCATTTCTGCTTTTCTATCAGTTCCTACTGTCTCCAACAGCCCCCTACTGTTCAGGCATCCACCATTTACCATAATATTTGTATCATCAAAACAAATTCTTGTAATTCTTCTGTGAATATATTAATATGTTTCCTTTTTTGTCAGCATGAGAAGATGTGAATCCATGAATAAATGATTGCACAAAGTGGAGGCCTAGGTGCATGTAGTTGCCCCGCTAGTGTTTAGAATGCATTGCCGGCTAGCTCCTGTCCTGTCAGCAACTCTGCCTCCGTAGAGAAATCTTGCCGCACAAAGGCTCTGTGCATAAGGAAAGCTAGGGTACTAACTGCATTAGTCCCAGAAACAAGGGATTCACTGATTTTCTGGTGCAATTCTGACTAGCTTACAGCAGTGACATTTTTGTCTGTTAAAAATCATAATGATATTGTTAACAGTTAGGGTCCCATAAGAGGGTTTCTCTGCATGAAGTCAGGTTTGAGTGTTACACTTAATCTGCAGTTACATTTAAATTGCATTTATTCAATTTATAGCTTAATTGAAGTGTGCATACAATTTCCCACAAATAGTACTTTCAGTTGTTATACTATATCAATAATAATTATAACATTTTATACATTCATTCAACTTAGATTATGTGAGAGTTAGATTATGAATGCATTTGAATTACAGTGGAGTCAACTGTACACTGACATAAAGCAACTTGCTGTTATTTTCCTTTTTCCCCTTGTATACATCCTTTTAGAAAGACTGTCTCTAACTGATACACAGGTACAGGAGTTGATATGCATCTCGTTAATGAGTTAATGCTGGAATTATTTAAATATTTTATTTTCATTCCCTTCCCTATCATGTTATCAAGGACCCTGACATATGCTTCAGAATAACTAGATCTTTTGACAACTGCCGTAATAGCTAATAACTGTCACTACCATCACATAAGGTGCTTGAAGCTTCATAAACTCACCTCTAGGACTCTCCTCTTTCTAGCAACATCTCTGTTTCTAGTTATGAGTTCAGCCTTGGCCACAGCAACGACAACTTCTCTCTTCACACAGAAAATATGTTCTTGCTCTCTTCTGCCAACCTAATTTCAGTATTCAAGTTCATCGACTAAAAAATAACCAGGCTTTTGTTTACAATGATTACAAATTCATAATCCTGTCTGGGCCTCAGAATTTTGCACAGCATATTGGCAATTAATATCCAATTAATGCTTGTAGACCCATTGACTGTGTTACATGTCTACAAAGCAAACTGTTGACACATTCATTTTTTTTTCAAACTGCATGCTGTAAATTATATGGAATAGGGAGTACATTGAAAACTCAGCATATTCTGAACTCAGGTACAACAACACCCCAGGAGCATATTCTCACCAAAAAACGAAAATTAAAAAAATCCAGAGATTTTTACCACATAGAAAATACAGAATTACAGACTTACATCATTATAGACAAAAAATAATCTCTGGTGTTTATTAGGAAAATGCCTCAGGCAATTGCAGAGGGTTGTGCTGTTTCTGTGTGAGAAAGAAATAGTGGATTTCTAAAAGCAAATTCCCACGAATGGCCACAGTTGTGGGTATAGCTGTAGACCAGAAATAGGCTACAAAGAATTCAAATTAGTATACAAAAGATTACAATAAAATAAAATAGAGAGGATGCAAATTCACATGCTGTAAAACTGGAATAGAATATAACTTTCAAAGAAGTGGGATTAACTTAAGGAATTCTGGAAGCTGTGATACCCATGGTACATTTTCTTTCTGGCTCAAAAATACTCTCTGTCTTAATGAAAAGCTGTTATACAGAAGTACATCTTGTAAGTTTCCAAATCAAGAGTCCTCATGTTTCCAATAGGTTCCCAACTGGGAGCCCTTCCCACTAGAATGGGACTGAATGACTTCTGATTATAAGTCAGCATTTCAAATACCTGACTTCAAACATCTTATGCTAAATCTCAAAAAATTCCAAGTAAAATAATGCCAAAGAGACTGACTTTGAGAAGATCGTGTTATCAGGCACACAGCATTTAGCTGCGCTACAAATTCATGTAATTGCAGGATATGCTATGTAACAGTTTAAGAAGCAACTAATTCTTTCTTTGCTGCACTTCAACAAGTGAAAATACAATTAAAAATAAGGCTTATAACTTAGGTGGCATAAACAAATATGGTCTGGAAAAATAATTAACATTTCTTATTATATTTTTTGTTTGTTGTTACTCTAAAATAATCAGGAAGTATACAGAAATTATCATCATAACAGAAGACAATAAAAATTACCAAAAGATAAGACAGATAAGGATAAAGATGCAACAAACAGAATTTACCTACATCTAAAGGATTAAAGTGGCAAAGTTAACCACGCTTCTATGAGAGAAATACAGTAACTGTACACTGGATAACAGCATTCATTTGGAAGGCAACAAACATTTTAAAGGGCTTGCTTTGATTTCTTTTTCTAATTAAAAATATCAGAACTAAAATCTCAACATAGTTATACCTATTTAAACTGAAGGTCTTTCAGGCTTTTTATGCATTTTTGCACTCAAAGTAAATTGCCAATGAGTCTTCAAAATAACCATGTTTTTACAGAATATGGATTAAATAATTTACAATACCACCTAAGACACTTTGCTAACTTCTAATTTTTAAACAACTGTCAAAAAATGTACTGATGCTACTGCAGGTTTGGTGTTATGTATTTAATGGATTTTGAACTTGGGCAGACTTTAAAGAGATAATAGATGTTCTACACTAAATACTAATTTCATTAGATGGGTTTTACAGTAAAAGGATGTTTAGAGACAGTTCGAATGAATACATCCTTACAGACTAGCTCTAAATTGATTTGTGGCTAGTTTATAATATGGGCACACAGGCAAATATGGACAGTTTTGATGTTTGTGTGTGTGCCATGCAAAAAACCTGACATTAACAGAGACATGAGAGACCCCAAATCTCTCTTTCTGGCTACCTTCTGCACTAGTCAGAAAGGCTGCTGGTAAACAAAAGCACTGAGAAAGCTGGTTGATGTCTCTGCGAGGTGACTATTGATTATTTGAGAAAGGACTTTGTGTTTGTGGGAGGTTCCTGAGGACTGGGAAGAAAACAAATAATACCCATTTTCAAGAAAGGCAAAGAGGAGTATCTGGATAACCTGGGAAGATGTTGAAGCAAAACCTCTTAGAAACCTGCAAATCATCCTCGAAACCATTTCCCAACATATGAAGGACAAGAAGGTGTCTGGGAGTAGTCAGCATGGGTTTACAAAGGGGATATTGGTATGATGCCTGATACGATGCCTGACCAACCAGACAGCCTTTCACGAAGAGGCGACTAGCTCGGTGACTGGGGGGAGAGCAGTGGATGTTGTTTATCCTGACTTTAGCAAGGCTTTCAACACTGTCTCCCGTAACATTCTCATAAACTGTATGGACTAGGTAAGTAGCCAGTGAGGTGTATTGAAAACTAGTTGAACTGCTGGGGTCAAAGGTTGAGACTAGTTGTACAAAGTCCAGCTGGAGATCTGACAGGAGCCTCATGCAGTTCAACAAGGTGAAGTTTAAAGTCCTGCACATGGGGAAGAACCACTCCATGAACCAGTATGTGCCAGGGACCTACCAGCTGGAAAGCAGCTTTGCAGAAAAGGTCCTGGTGGACACCAAGTTGGGCATGAGCCAGCACTGTGCCCTTGCAGCAGAAAAGGCTAATGGTACCCTGGGCTGCATTAGGCAGAGTGTCACCAGTAGGTTGAGGGAGGTGATCCTTCCTCTCTGCTCAACCTAGTCAGACAAAGCTGGAGTGCTGAGTCTGGTGCTGGGCTCCCCAGTATGAGAGAGACATGGACGTACTGCAGCGAGTCCATCAAAGGGCCACAAAAATGATTAAGTGACTAGACCACCTTTCAGATGAGGAGAGGTTGGGAGAGCTCAGCCTGCAGCTGAGAAGGCTCAGGAGGATCTTATCAATAACTATAAATACTTGATGGGAGGGACCAGAGAAGAGAGAGCCAGACTCTTTGGTGCCCACTGACAGGACTAGAAACAATGGGCATAAATTGAAATAGACAAAATTCCATAAGGACATAATAAGAAAAAAAAATTACTGTGAGGATGGTTAGATGCTGGAACAGCCTGTCCAGAGAGGTTGTGGAGTCTCCATCCTTGGAGATATTTAAAACCCAAGTCGACATTGCCCTGAGCAACCTGCTCTTGCTGACCCTGCTCTGAGCAGGGGATTAGAGTAGATGATCTCCAGAGGTGCCTTCCAGCCTCAGCTGGTCTGTGAGTCTGTAAAATTTCATCAGTTTATAGGCTGAGCAACAATTTCTGGAAACACTCCAAGACAGACACAACACCTCTTAGGAGCTCATAGTCCGTCAAAAGAAATCCTCCACAGACTGACTTAGTGCACCAGGAAAAAATGAATTCCTTGGTAACTATTTATGGCTGAGACATTTTTCACTTTCTAGATAAGAATTTCCCAGATAAGAAGCAAATAACCTTTGTGTCTACGGTAGGCAGATTTAGGGAAAAAACTCTGGCCACATTTGGAAGTCCTTGTTTGAACTACATCCTTCCTTCAGTTAAGGGGAGGATTACTGGTCAAGTAAACTTTGCTCCACATTTGCAAGCAACATGTCAAGAGCAAAATGAATCAATTCAGCAGTAGCAGCAGCTGGGAAGACTTGGCAAAATGACTGTTAAGTCAGCTTAAGATAATATGCAAAAATTAACAAGCCTTTTTGGAGGAGGAAAGGGCTTATTAAAAGTAGCTAAAGCAGTACAGCAATGGATGTGCATGACTCAGAGAAAAGGGGAAGTGGCAAAAGGACTAAAGAGAAAATTAGAGAACTGACAACAGTATCAGTAGAAATAGTTTGGGCTTCACAATTCAGCCACTATTCCCTAAGAAAAATACGCTTGTCCTTACAAGACAAAACGGTGAATGTTCACCATCATTCAGTTTGTTTCAAAACATAAAATGTTTCCAATTGTGTTTTTTTGCTGTAACAGCTGAAAAACACTATTAAGTTAGCAACTGTGCTAAAAATAGCAGTAATTCTGAATTGATTCTGAATAGACATGCCTTGTTTTGAACGAGAAAGAGAGATGGACAACATAATCCAATAGATTTCCTGTCCCAAGGCAAAAATATGCCCCAACTTACATTCTCTAAAGCTTTACATCAATCAGGTAATCAGGTCAGAAATACCACTTCACTGGGGATATCTTTTACTCCTAATAGAGGAATTTGATACAATTAAGTACAAATTCAACCTATACGCTCTCTAGAAAACATCTTGATTTAAGCCACATTTTTTTAAATCCACACTATTATCACTGTGCCATCCTGTATGCAAGGATACAGCTATCATGGACTTCAAAAAATTACAGGAAAAAAAAAATTCATATTTATGATGACTTCTTATGTTTATAAGGCTTTTTTTTTTCCATTAAGTGTTAAAAATTCTACTGTTAGATAACTGCTGCTGAAATTCACCATTTATTTCAGAGTTTTGAGTTTCCCTCCTTGTTCTTGTTAGAGCTTTCAGAACTGGTTTGCTTAATTATTAGGAAGAAAAGAAGGGACAGAATCAACCCTATAACGTGCTTGTCCTTTACACACTACTATAAAAGGAATTGTTCTCATGTTGGCGAGAAAACAAGAATTCCTTTTTGTGAAAAGTTACTTGGCTTCACCTTTGGTTTCCATTCAACATCTGATGCAACTGAAACTTTCTCCTCTGTAAACAGGGAGTATAAGCAGAGCAAACACTTTAATCTGGATCTTCTGCATTTTTGGAGAGTTAGTAACCATCAGTCGGTCAAGCATTTATAAATGCGGCCTTAGAATTTGGTATAAAAATATACTGATTTCTGTTTTCAGCATCGTTTGCAGGGCTTGGAAGGGTGGGGCAGAGAGTAGGCATAAAATATGTACTAAATCACATGATAAGAGAAGGCTGACAGTAAATAAAGTCAAATGAATAAAAGAAATATTGTTGTCTTCCTGAAATCTAGTGCAAAGTAATAAGTCATTTTGGGCTGCTAACAAGCTTCACTAAAAGCAACACAAAAAAACCTAAACTGAGTTTGTTTGAATTAGTAAGGCTGTACACATCACATCCACAAATTCACCATCAGTCCATCACAGGAGGAGGACAGATGGACAGAGGCCTCGGAGTTCGCTACAAATCTTTTGATATATATGCCATCAGCAGAGTGCTAGCCGGGTCAAAGTAGTAATAAGTCTCGCTGCAGGAATGTTTCTTGTGAGCAGCTTGTACCTGGTTAGGACCAATAAGGAAATCTTTCTTTCCTTCTTTCTTTCTTTCTTTCTTTCCTCTCTCCCTCCTCCCCCGCTACCCCTTCAGTTTTTCTCCCCCTCTCCTGCCACTGCAGTCCATGACCTTCACAAGAAAATGCTTCTGCTTTGATAACAGGCTGCAAGCCTCCAAGGACCAGCACTGCTTTCTGGGAGGGAAAACTGTTGCCTTGCTCAGAATCCAATCAAAACCTGAATGTACCAAGTGAAAAAAAAACCAAGGACATCATTATTCCATCTGATTGTGATTTGGCTTGCCTTCAAATCTCATACCCTGTATATCTGAAATAGCAGCAACGCCTCCGTTAGCTGAGGATTCCAACACTTTAATCAAAGTATCTTTCAGAATAAAAAGGCAGAAATGTCAAATTCCAATCACCCTTTAAATTCCTTCAATTCCCTGTGCTACACAAAATTAAAAGTCTTACCCATGGATAATTTCCCATAAAAACCAGCGTGCATGCATGCAGACGCTCAGCCACGTGGGTGGGCACCAATTTTAGAACATGGCAAGCACCAGTGGGGTGAGACAGGGAGGCTCCCCCACGGGCATCCCATGCTCACGGGCATGCTCCTGCAGT
Source organism: Pelecanus crispus (assembly GCF_030463565.1). Classification (NCBI taxonomy): domain Eukaryota; kingdom Metazoa; phylum Chordata; class Aves; order Pelecaniformes; family Pelecanidae; genus Pelecanus; species Pelecanus crispus. The sequence continues at coordinate 132,735,577 of NC_134643.1, read as the reverse complement.
CAGCATAACTGATTTTTCATAAGTGACAACAACTTCAACATTTTATAAGAAATACAGGTTATCGGGCATCCAGCGGGACAATGCCATGTACCTAGTCCAGTGCACATTACAAGTAAATTTTTGCCCATCTTCTTTCTAAGTTTATATTAAGAATATCAGATACTGGATTTTCTGTTTTTACTGGGACCTTCTGGAGGGCAAGAGATCCACAGCTTTCTCAGACTTTACTGATAGCCAGAGGAATAAAGTGATTAGAAGAAACAGGCACAAAGGGTTTGTTTAGCCTGACTAAAACTCTCTCTCGTTCTGTGGTGCTCATAATCCCACCAGGTCCCCAGGGACCTTTCAAAATCTTTTAGCAAAGGCAGGGTAAGAAAAATGTGGTATTCTGGGCCCCCATTTAGGTCATGTCTACACACGGAAGAGTTTTAAGCTTTTTTTTTTTTTTAAATGAATACCCAAACCATTAGGATAATTCATAGAAAAATACTGTAGAAAACAATACCAACCTTAGGACTAACATACTTCTGTAATGTTTTCTATGAGGAAACTTTTACAGCTGTATCTTTTTTATGATTAGAATTATGCTAATGTGTTTCTGTTAAAGATGATGATCCTTTAAAAATGTTTTAAGAAAGAAATTAAGTGTCAATGTGCCACCTTAACTGTTATCTTGTATGAACGTATTCAAAATTACAAGAACATATGCTTTTGCTCACATAATACTACTTTCTTCTACATATGCTTGCAATACTTACAAACTATATTTCACCTTTAGGAATGAAAGACTATAGACTGTATATGCAACTGAAAAAAAATGTAATCATATAGATATAGATTATTTTAAAACCACAGAATTAGAGAGAGAAAGGACCAGAAAACCTCCCAAATATTATCAGCCTCATGCTCTAAATAATACCAAAAAATTAAAATAGGACTTGCGACCAGAACCAAGAAAGATTATGACTTTCTTAAAATCCAGCCTATCTGTCCTTTAAAGCACATCATTAAAAATGTTCCGACTTATTGCACGTATGGCAAGTAACCTAGAAGGGAAGCCTCTGTTGTCTCTGGAGCAAGTATTCTGAACCCAAACAAACAACTCCTTTGCTCCACATGTGTTTTTCTGGGAAGATGAAGGAGACTGTTCCCTGGCGCAGCCCAGCTGGCAAGCCATTCTGCAAAGCCACACTCTGCTAACCATTATTTCTGCTTTCCACAAAGCTCAGTCTTTGATAAGGCACAATTATTTAAAATTCCCGGTGCTGTTCCGCTTCCCCTGACAATGATACGGTATTATCACAAGTGCATCCTCCTTGACAGCAACGTGATGCTATAAAGTTCCATTAAATTTATCGAGGAGTCTTTTTCCAGTGGTTAGCTATAACACAGTACAATGGTTATCCTCCTAAATGATAATTAAGCTTTGGGGTAACATTTAATTGAAAATGTACTGTGAAAATCAACAAGTCAGCCTTTTCAAATCAAGGCTGCTTCGTTCACAATCCCGTTCAATGTGATTTTGTCTAACAGTAATCCATGACAAAAATATATGAGCTTAATCCTGTTCCCTCTGGTGATCATTTAAAAACGCTTAACCCCTTGGACAATTCTGAGGCTCAAATAATTTCACAGTATTAGTCAGGGGTTAACATCTTTCTACAAATATTGTACCTTTTCAGTTATAACTAACTCCACCTGATAAGTAACTATATTCTATAAGTGACATAATTGAATATTTTCCTTTGGAAAAAAGAAAAAAAAAAAAAAAGTGAGTGGGTTAATTTTCACAGGATCACCAGTTTCGTACATAACACACTGCCAGACTACTGTTCCTTGAATACGGTCCCCTGCTCAATAACCATCCTGGAAAGAGCCACGGCCAGCTGCAATGCCCACGGGCAGCCTGGGCACCAGGGGTGAGGGAGCGGACGCTAGGCAGGAGCAGACAGGTTGAGGCACCTTCCTGCACCAGCTGGGGAGTGACTTTACAAGCAGTTCTTTCCTCACATCCCAGATCCAAAGAAATTTGCTGCCATCCTCCTCCTATCTCATGGAGTTGTCTTGGGCCACAGAAAATCAGGCAGCCCAACAGGAACAGCTTTGTAACGTGAAGGGGCCAGCCCTGCCAACCCAGCGCTCCCCCCAAGATGTGTGTGCATCACCAGGCTCGTTCCGGAGGAGCTTCAGTGTGACCCCGGTGCCCTGCACACCCGCTGAGAGTTTGTGCCCATCATCCAAACCCAGCGTGCATCTCTGAGTTCAGCTTCTTCCCAAAGGGATGCAGGGCGTGTCCTCTGGGATACGCACGAACACATGGTAATAAGCACGGACATCTGGGAATTCGCTTCAGAAATGCACTTGTGACCTGATCTAAAGCACAAACCTAGACGGACTCCTGCTACAGTAAACCCATGTTAACTGGCAAGAGACCCCCTGTGGCCACCAAATTTCAGGCAGGATTAGTTTCTTTTCTGCACTGGCTCTGGTTTGGTGATTAATTCTATATTTAGTCACTACTTTGCGCAAATCCAAGCAGAGAAAGAGGATGCCTGTGTGCAACTGCAAGCAGAATTTGGTTCCATGTCAGACTAAGGACGCAGAAAGAGGCTTATATCTGCCAGAAGAAGAAATACAGCATATGATACTGAATCCCCTAGGGAGGGTGGCTTCTGAGATAACGTTCACAGTAATTTCATCTTAATTAAAACAAAATGAAATTTATGATATCTCATTTCCCTGCTACTTTATTATTTAGGTGTCATTGTCAAAGACTCTGCAGAAATCTAGGAAGATAGAGTTGCTGCCCCAAGGAGTTTCCAGTCTAACTCAGGCAGAAGTAAACACTGAATAGCTCAGGAAAGAAAGTAAAGCCCTCAGCAATGAATAAATACCTTTATGTTTTCACAAAGGCCATTCTCGGCAGGAGTGAGAGAAAGCAGGGAACGGAGAACCCACCTTTACTGCTGTGGCACGGGAGAGAGCAGAATAGAAAAGGGGAGAGGTGAATGCAGAGGTGGATGGAGGGTTGGAGAGGGGAATTAAAGAAAAGAGAAAGGATGGATTTAGAAAACAATGCAGAGGTGTAAGCAACTGCTGTCACCTCTAAGAGCAAAAAGTTTTCATCCAGTATAGAGAAAGAAGCAAAGCAAGCACAGGCAACAAGTAGAAGTGACATGTCCTGAATGAAGGCTGGGGATAAATTTGAGAGCATTATTTTGGACACGCTTTGTCACAAAGTGCAGATAGGTGTTTTTCCTTTTTTATTGAAATATAACTGTAAAAAACCTTGACAATATTATACAAAATTATATAGAGAAAAATGCCGTGCCCTTTAAAAGAGTGAGGATGCAGGTAAGGAAATCAATTCAGCTAAATAATTCCCAAGAAGCACTAGGACAGCTCCCTTTCATTTTAAATATGAACATAGTTACGTGACATAATTTAGCAAGTGATTTAATGGCTCTTGTCATGAAGCTATTCATCTGCTAAATGCAACTCTGGTTTTCTATTCATATTTGTCAAAAGCTCTAACGCAGCTATTTTTTTCTTTCTTTCACCTACTACATCTTCAGAGTGCAATTATAACTTTTGAGCTAAGCAGCAAAGATCTTTTCGCCTTACTTAGCAAGCACCTGCCTGGCTTCCCTCGCAGCACCATCTCCTCCTCAAGGCTGAAGACGAGCAGTCTGGGCTGATACCGTGACTGCCTTGGAAAGCGAGCACATAGAAAAATGAAGACAACAAATCTTCTTATTCCTCTCCAAAGAGGACTGGTGGAAAAGGTTGGACACTACGTGGTTTGCTCTACAGCATGCCATCTTCCTCTTGCTAACCAGGAGTAGAACCCCTTAAGAGAAACCCACGACATTTCTTCTTCCCAGCCCCACCCCCCAATATTTTCAGAAGTGAAACTATCTGTCTCCTAATAATTTAATATGTGATGATGATCTCATTATTCTACTCCTTCTTGAACTGTCAGACTGTGTACAATAAGTAAAGGGTCCTATCACTGCAGGACCTCTCCTAGCAGAACAAACATGGAAAATTTATAGCTGATTTAAGTCTGATTTACTGCACAAGAAAACACAATTTGAGTTCATCTTGAAAAAAGGGAAAGCAAACCATGGCACCACACCTACACCCTGAAATTTTCTGTTTTAAGCTTCTTTCCTGTCAAACATAACAAAATCTAACATTTTCAGGAAGCTTCATCAGAGGTTCCTGACCATACAGTCCATTACATGTTATGAGGGAAAATGACAGTGTGTATGTATTCCCATGGCTTTTATGATCAGAAAAATAGAGAAAAACAGGATTCAATTATTATACATACACAGGACTAATCTGAACGTGGAAGAGCGAAAATAGATTATGAAACAGGGGGCGGGGACCATAGATTAAGTCTGGATGATGCTGACACTTTTTTTTTCCCCAGCACAATCTGTTTTGGGAGCCTGGGTGGGGGAGGAAGAAGAAAGATCATCTTGGGTGCATGGTAGATGGATTTTTAAACTCTCTGTCGTTCTTTCTTTCTTGTCTCTCCTCTCTCTTACTCTCGGCATCCTCTGTTTTGCTTCTTATTGCACAGAAAGGATAGCTTTAAACTAACAAACAAGCACAAGTCTGGAAAACATGCCTGTTCTTTTCTGGGAAGTGCATGGGAGAGCTCAGCTGCTGCTTACTTTGAGCAAAACTGACACCCCCTCATTCGGTTGTTACCAGACAGTTGAGTGGCCAGAGAAGAGCTCTCTTACTTCGTAAGTTAATATTAGGCAGTGAAACTGTGTATGCCATTAAAGTTCAAAGCAACTGATTAATCCTTTGATGTGATGCCAAATTATTAGAATAATGACACTATTTTTTTTCAAATGTATTGGTCTGTCTTCTCAATTCTTTCTTTTTTAACCCCATGCTTTAATAAGCAGTGAACCTCAGGAAGAAATGGATTCTTTTTATTCAAAGGAGAGCTGGGTACTATTTCTGGAGCACTTCTTTTATATATCATGTACAGGATATTACCCCCCTAGCAGAGGCAAAAAAATTTCTCTTTATTTCCACCCCCCCGGTGCTCTCCTCCTTTAGACTTGGAAAGTAATTATTTAAAAATGCATGCTGTTAGTGGGCTGCGTAGCACTACACTGTTCTGTCAAAGTGAATATTGTGATAAATTATGTCAGTCTGTTCGTACTTACAATCATCTTCCACTTCCTCATACCAAAGCATGTGAGCAGACATGAAATCTCTCCACAAAAAAGAGGAAAAAGAAAACAACAGCAAAATATTTCTTGGCAAAGTATATTCCAACTTTGCTGCTCCAGTAGCTTTTGCTGAATTAAGCTTGTCCCTGCATAACGACAGATGTGTCCCTGCACAAACCCCAGCAGCCCTGTGGAGGGGAGCGCGGAAAGCACCCCGGTGGGATGCAGCTCCAGGCTGGCTGCCGGCAGGGTCTGCGTCCCAGGCAGGGAGAGGCAGGGATCCTCACTTCCACCCAGCCGGCATGGTAACTAATGCCAGTGCTCTTTGGAGGCCCCTAAATGTTTCAAATTCCAGGACCTGCGCAGAAGCAATGCTCTGTGCTTCCCTCAAAACAAAGTTGATTTCCCATAATAGGACAGCCCATGCACTCGACATACAAGGCTCTGCTTCCAGGGTGGCATGTGCAATGGATTTAAATTATGTATTACGGCTTCCCAAGGAACATTTAGTGCCACAGAGCGGGGTGAAGATATTTACTGCTCCCTTTGTACAGTTCTCTCGAGAGCCTCATGAAACAGATTTCCCTGTCCCCAGCAAATGACCCCCAGCCCGCCCCCAGACAGGATCCTCCCTTTTTGGGAGAGGAGCAATAACCCTCCTGTATTCAGCCATTCTCTCCCAGAAAAGACTTTTAGGATTGCAACCTCTCTCCCAAGGAGGGGAAAAAATATACAAACCCAAAAATAGTGCTGTCACCAACCTAAGTGTGTAAATACTAACCCAGGTTGTGATAAGTCTGGAGCTGCTTTTTAAAAAAAAAAAGAGTTATTGACTTACAATTGACCTTTCCACTCCCAACAAAACCACGCGGTACTGCTGCTATACACAGCCCAGAACACCCTCAGAAGAAGCAGAGGCAGGACTGTAAGCAAGCTGCCTGTCACTGCCTCTTCCTAATGGAAGGAACGTCCCTTTACTCCCAAATCCCAAAAGCTGCTGGTCCCAAATAGGTGGGACATGGGCTAATGCTCTTCCCCTGCATTTGGTCCCAGGCCTCCTTAGTTTATATGGGAAGGAAAAGCAGGCATCCACGCAATACTTGGGAATGGGACTGTGGTGTCCACCACCCAAACTCAGATTTTTATAAGGCTGCTTTTCTACAGTATATACTTTGTACGGTATATATGGCCTTTAGTGATAGGCCATAAAGAATCATGTTATTAATCATGGGTTCATTTGAAAAGTCATTTGAAAAAACACTCTTATGCTGTTCATTATTTTATTTTTAAAAATGTATCCCTAAAAAAAGGAAAAATGTTATTTTCAGTTTTAAAGGTTAAAGTATCTAGTCATGGTGATTATAAGTTTCTAAGTAAATTCCTGGATTATACAGAAAAATAACCACAAAAATGAAGTGCATAATATACCTTACAGCCACTGGCATTTTCTACACCGATAGTCAAATTAATACCCTGGAGAACCTGGATGTACAGTACACGCCAACAGACTCCTAAGGATTAATTTGCAGCCCACAGGAACTGCAAGTCATGAACTGATGTAGAAAATAATCTGAAGCAGAGCAGAGCACACTGTGACAGCAGCAGCATTTTGATTATTTGAGGGAGAAGGAGACTGAACAAACTCAGGAAAGGAATTGCTTATTGTGCAAAAGTTCTGGTTTAAAATATCTAAGGTCACACTTGATAGCACATGCTGTCAATAACTGAGGCCCAGTAATGTACTTATAGACTACAAGTGAAAGTTATCTTGCAAGTAGATGTCTAATGCTAGAACCGTGATCCTCCTGGCTCCTATTCATTTCAAGGTGGCAAACTTTTTCTTCAAAACTTTCCAGGTGCCTGAATCTGTTTCTGAAGATGACCAGACGGCCTTCATCTTGACAGAATTCTGCAGCCTGTTTTACACCTAACTCCAGTCATAATCCACGAAATTCATGTGGATTATTCATCCTCTCTGGCAATATCTTTGAGACCGTCACAGCATATTCAGATCAGGCTCTGCAAGAAATGCAGTGCTACTCAATACTTTCTTCTAAAACATGGCTCAAAGAAGTGTCTAGTGGTAATATTTACAATAGCTTACAAATTAAGCAATCCTCCAGATGCAGGAAACACAGATTTGCTTCCTCTCTTCTTGCTGGGGGAATTCAAAACTCCTGCGTCCCAAGAGAGCCCCTGGTCCATTCACAGGAGTGCAGAAACATTCAGCCTAGAAACATTTTCCCTTCCTTCTATTGGCGCTCCTCCAGTCGATGGGAAAATAGTCAAGATGTGTTGGGCCATAGAGAGAAATAACAAAAGTGAGTGTTCAAATCTACTGTGGTTTTCGGTTGGTTTTGGATTGTTAGGGTTTTTTTTTTGTTGTTGTTTTTCGTTTTGGGGGGGGGGGGGGTGTGTGTAAGGAAAATTGAGAGGCTCTTAAAAATTAAATATTATTTTCAGCAGCTATGAATGCTGTAATTGGTTAACACTGAGAAACATTAACTCTACTGAAAAGAGGTTGTATAACCTGGAACAGGTTTATCATTTTGACACACCAGGTTTGCTTGGGGTTTTTTGGGTTTTTTTTTTTTGTTTTTTTTTTTTTGTCTGAACCAGCATTAAAACTCTGGCTCTCTTCAACAACAGAGAGCAAGTCACAGCCTCACTGTAGATCTACGTCAAGTAATTAATGTACACTCAATAAATGCTGGTAGTCAGAGGTCCCCTGCCTCACTCTTCCTGCAAGTAGGAGGCTCTGACCTGCAGCAGCGCTGCTCAGTGCTCTGAGGCTATAGTGCCTGTGCTACAAGAGGGGAAAGGAGCAAGCTTCAAAGTCACAGGGAGGTTCGAAAATGTAGAAAAATTGGAATGATAAAAATGTGTATTTTTTTAAATGATTGCTGGTAGCTCTAGTTTAATGTTGCCTTCCTCTTTCACAATCAGTAATGGGTTACATAAAAGAAAATAATCTTCTTCACAGTAACAGCGTGATTTTCAGCCACCCATTAACAAACACTTTATATGGAGGCTGTTTATTTTCCTTCTTGAGAAGTCCTTTCAAAACCCAAGTATTGATAAAGTTGAAAATATCTCCTTTCTAATGGTATGAGCGTGACAGCAATGCAGAGTTGGAGAAAATGCCGAAGAGGCCAGTAGCAATGTGAAAACAAGGCCCAACAATAAACTGCCTGTTCAGGGACCATTTAGAAGATTGGCTTCAGCATACATCATCATTACCTTAGAAAAGTAATGGAATTCAACATCCAAAGTTCACAGCCAAGTTTATTTCCTCAGCAAGCTAAACCAGAGGGAGGTTAGGACTTGAAGATAATGGCCAAACCTTAGACTGGACATGGGAAACAAGTTCTCAGCTCTCTAACTCTTCTTCTCCTGTACCATATGAAAGGGTTATATTGAAATTCAGGACTTCTCTGTCAGGGGAGAAGAAAAAAAGAAAAAAAAAAAGACACAATTGGAAAATTATGTTTTTGACAGAGAAAAGAAATATTACAGTAGCCAGAATAATTTATATGGAAGGAGAGGTCCCCAATTCAACATAAATAAATCAAATGAGAGCTTCATGTTAACAACTTCCACAGAGTAACAAATCTTCCATCTCACTGTAATTTACTATGATACGAGCACCAAACAAACCCCCAACAAAAGAAAGCACACCATATTGCCATTTATATAGTCTAACACAGACAGCATCTCCTTTCCTGTTAACAGATAAAACAAGAAAATAACAAATAGATAGCATGCCGTGCAGAACTGATTTACAAACCTCTTATGACTTTTTAAACATCCCAGTGGCACATGTTGTTTGCCAGTACAACTCAACATCAGGCAGAGTGCTTACAGCATAAACCTAAGACAGATGATATTTTGCTTATAATTTCAGAAAATATTTCAACCTTTATTCCACTCTGTTTTTAACTCCCTGCCAATGCTGACCTAAAAAATAATAAAGGCAATCCAACCCTGTCACTCAGTTCAACCATTAGGCTCATAACAAGATGTCTCTGTGCTCTTGCCAGTATTTGCACATCTATCACATCTATCCGTGTGGGAAGAAGTGCTGAGCTCTAGGGACTACGGGACTGATGTGAAGGGAGAACTGGGATGGGAATCTTTTAAGCACTAATGCACAGCCTGGGGTTTTGCCCTGGTGGTATATTGGCTCTGATTCTTTTTATTATTCACTTCCTGTTATGAAAAAAAAAACCAAAACAAAAAAACCTTGCATGTCAGCAGCAGAGGAAAAACAAATCTTTGACAGCTTTATCACAACAGAAGTAAACAGACAGCTTCTGATTTTCTTGTGAAATCAGCAAGAAAAATAAAGAAAAAAATAAAAAAGAAAATCTTTCCAAGGTGAGCCACTGAAGGACTTCTTTCTTTTGTTTCTTAGCCTATTTTTACTTCAAAAAGGAATACATTGTTGAGGTTTTTAGTACAGGTTGCAAGTTTGGTGTTTTTTTTTTTTTTTTTTTTTTTTTTCCTTCTGTATGCTTATTTGATCTGCAGACCAGAAAGTAAAATACAAAAAAACATCTCTTGCTCTAAATTCTGAAGAAGGTAGTAAGTTTTGGCTTCCAGAGTAGAAGAGACAAGTTTTTAGTCAGAAGATTAGCAGTCAATATAATGATTAAGGCAAAACCCTCTCATATGCAAGGGGCCGTTAAAAAAAAACATCCAGTTTCCGTTCAGTGTATTTCTGTATCATGAAACACTTCTGTTTGAAAACTTGCTTTAGCATATGAACGAGCATATTAGTTCATTACTGTGTTTGTGCTCCCCCCGAACAAGCTACCTCCTTCATACCATAGTCGCTGTGGAATAAGGGTTACTCATTTTTGGGGAGCATCTAGCACAAAGAAGGGCTGGGGTCACTTCTTACTAGTTCAAAGTAACAAGTAACACTCAGAAAACAAACATTAATCACTATCTATTTTGGAAAGCTTCAGCTAAAGAACAACCAGTCCTTTATACCTAGCAGAAGTCCCTTTGGGGCGAAGTCCCAAGCAGATTGAGCAGGGCAGTATTTGCTGCCTCCATTTCCCATATGCATAAAGTTCAAGCTTTGTGGATCTTTATTCTCAAACTCTGTAAATTCTCCAACTTTCAGAAACTTTCACCTCAGCAGAAATGAAATCAATCTTAACTGGAGTCAGCTGGACCAGACTACTCGGAAGATACAGTGAACCATCAAAACAGAAGTGTAAGAAAGGATAGCAAATTATATAAAAACTAATATTAAGAGTACAAAGACGAGAAGATGAAGATTTTAATTACTGATATATACATGGTAGAAGTCCAAGTAATAAAGCAGAATTCAAATTACTCATTTATGCCTATAAAGTAGCTGGTCTTAATCTCTCCAGAGAGGCTCAGATGACCAGAAGGGAGAACATCTTATTAACTAATATTCCTTTCTCTAGATTTAGGCGTGTAACTTAGTCCAATCACCACAAGCATCCCACATAATCTACAGAGAGGATCCTCCTCCGGACGATGTCTGAGTATCTAAAATAGGCTCCTGCCCCAAACTGCCCTTGGGGAGAGGGGGACGAGGTGCCTGGCTTTGCCTTTCTCTTTTGTTGGCCCACTCTTGCTTGTGTGCTAGACCACGAAAGGCCGAGATCAGACTGTCCCTCTTGTCCCTGTCTTCTCCACACCCACAGGAGGAAAACCTGGGCACACAGACCAAGACACAGCACATCACATGAGCTCCCCCCATTCAACAGAAAGCCCTTTGGTGCGGTTATGTCCTCAGGTGGGGTCCAACACACATGTGAAATTTACCCAGCCACTGCAACTCACATGAGGCAAGTCTGTATTCAACATCATCAACATTACAGAGGAACTGACCTCCAACTCCACAATGAGCAGTTGCTTAAATGCAACTAATAACTCCATTACTCGCGTCACATGTGAATAGTGAAATGCTAACCAATTTTTATGCACAGACACACATTCGCATGCACGTACGTCACTGAGAGACCGACTGCATGCACAAGCAAGTGCTGCCAATGGTGACATATGCGTGTGCATATCTATACATCTTTTAAGAGGACCCAATTTCACAAAGTTGAAAACAATTATAAACCCTCATCAGTAAGGAGAAAGAAGTTAAACAGAGAAATGCGAATGATAATTGGAAGACGTTTGAAAACACTGTTTAGGTGCCTACATGTCATTACTAAGAAAAGACGTTCCTCTTGTTAAGAGCAAACTGCAAACAAAAACAAATTTAGTCTAGAAGAGAAGAAAGTATTTAAAAAACAAAGGCAAATACAATGCATAAGGAGCAGAGGAAAAATGCCAAGCCGATTGCAAAGAATATCAATAAGGAACTAAGAGGTAATTGTGAATCAGAGTCGACAATCCATACGTACGAGACAGAGAATTCACCTAGGTCTGCAGGCAAGCTGCATCAGCTCTGCCAAAGACAACTCAAGGTCATTGTGCATAGCAAATGTGTTAGCTGCTAACATAAACACAGATTTCTTTAGAGAAACACAACTCAAGTGCCAGCCACCTACGCAGTATCCCAGTCACCCCATCGTGCACTCCCTTAGCTTTACTCTGCTCTAGTCAACGCTTCAGCTGTGTCCAGTTTTGACACCACACTTCATGAAAGCTACAGACAAATTGGAGAGCACTTAGCATCACAAATATCCAAACAGCCAGGTTTTTTGTGAAGAAAGACTGAGGGAACATCATGTGTTTAGTCTGGAAAGAAAAGGCAAAGGAGTACATAGCTGCTGCCTTTCAGTGTCTAGAGATGACAATACTTCATTATTTTTCATGTATGCTGAGGAGAGGGACATCTTTTGGGTAAAGTCAACTTGGATTTGGTATTAGGAGAAAATTGTGAGAGTACCAGGATACTTGCATATATGAAAACGTATACACACAGAGGTCATCAAACCCTTGTAAGTGGAAGGCTGTGAGGAAAAGTTTAACAAATTCTTTCAAGGGTAACAAAGTGTATTTGATCTATCTCAGCCCTTGCAGTAGAAGAAATCTAATCCCTCTTACCTCCATATTTCTGTAACTCTGAAACAAGAATTACAGACTAGTTAACATGACCTGTCACATACAGTTCACGGTTGTATTCATCTCGTAAACAAAATTAATTGCACTGTGAAAGGAGAGCAGCCCAATGGATACAGGAGTACACAGGCAATCTGCAGACTTAAATTCTATTAGCAGTTCTGCCAGTCACTCATCATTCAATTTCTGTTTGTTTCCTTCCCACGTAGAAAACAAACACTTACAAGCTAAACAAGTGCTAAACACCAGCATGATTAATTATTGTTTAAGATACGTGACAAACTGCTTAAACTATAGGACTATTAAGGGTCTGTGTTTTAATTACATTGATTTCACCTTAAGTCCCCCTGGACGACAATTGCTCAAAGCCTTAGTTACAGTGGCAAAAGACTGTCACATTAAATCTGTGAAGACTGGGTTATTATGACAGCAAATTATGATGACAAAATTCTGTTAGTTCAAGTCTAATGAGACATTACTGCACACACTAGGATGAATGTTAAATTATTTCTGTGCAGGTCTATATGCAGGTTAGTACATCAAGATGATGGCAAAATGAGGTTAATACAAGTCTGCAGAGCTGACATTACAAATGTCAAGATGATTGCAAAATGATGCTGCTGCAAGTGAACTATGATTAAAAAATAGGACGCTAAACACAAAAATGTGTTAAGGGAATGTAAAAATAAACGCACGGAAAAATAAAACTAAAGAAAATTTTACTTAAAGCAAAAGACATACTGGATACCGTTAGTGCTGCAAGCCAATTCCTTGCCAAACTGGCCAATGCTGATCATGAGGGTGGAAAGCTAGGATGAGACTGCTTTACAAGTAACTGCCTGCAAATTCTTACTAATAGTATCACTAGGAATTTTTTTCCCCTAAAAAGAGGTAATTGACACTGTAGAAATATAAATAGTTTTTGAAAAAGGGCTGAAGATTATTGTCCTATGACAGAATCTGGTTCGACTGGGAAATTCCTTCCTAAATTTAATCATATTGATGTTTTTCTCTCTTGTATTCTGGTGGGGTTAGAAGCACATGTCTGAAAACTAAATTATCCATTAGGCTTAAAAGAAATCAGTCCAAGCTCAGGTAAATTCAAATACATAGGATCCACAGCATTGTAAGATTAAGGAGATTGCACATTTAATATGCAGAGAGCTCATAATATTTTAATGTGATTAGATCAGTAACACTAAAGATCTGCTAGTGTATTTCCTTAGTGCAATGTTTAATTAGTAATTCTAACATATCAGAAAAAAAACCCTAATTCAAAACCTGAAAGTCGTCTTTTTTTCTTCCTGCCTATCATCTTTCTTTCTACTGCTAAATACATGAGGTGCACTTCATTGCCAGTTTGACAACAGCAGGTACTCTGTGTCCTTTCAAAAGACTGGCATATCTATCTATCCATCTATCTGCCTGTCTATCTAACTGTAATGTTTTTCATTAAGTAGGGGAGGCACTCTATCTTTATAAAAAGATATAATATTCAGTTCCTGATGAATTACACTGGTGAACTGAAGTGCTTTGGTTAAATAACCGGCTTTGTTAAGTAGTTTAGGTAGTGCCTGACCTTTTAAGTGGAAAGCATGCATAATTTTCTCCCATCTAGTAGAGAAGAAAATGAAAAGTTTACTTTTCCTGCAAATGTATTAGTTTTTATTGGGCAAGTTACACATCCTATTCAGCAAAACAACAGAATGGCAAACTCTCACTAAAAAAAAATAAATCTTAAAAAGCTAACTTATTTCAGAGATGAGTACAGAGTGGCTTGTGCATTTTTCAGGATTTTCAAAATAGCTCTGTGGCTAATAAATTAGTAGTCAGAGTACAGGAAAGGAGATCAAAACGATGAGTTCAGGACTCCAAGTCACCTACAGACTGAAATTTGTAAGAGTCATTATCATTGCATAAATTACATTAGTATTCAGGTAGCTGTTCTGGAGACACACATACATACCACTTGAAGGTATGCACTTTTTAGAAGACTCAGAAATCAGTACAGCCGGCTACTCACTAATTTGTCCAGTTGCAGTAAGCCTATGCCAACTGAAGTTACCCGTGAATCTGAACTGAACATAGGAAAGAAAACACAGACTTTAAGTTATAAGGGAAGAACCATACAGTGCACCTTTATGCTGTCTGATGATTTTAATCTTACTAAATATATTGCAGTGAAGATATACACTCTGATGGCAATGAGATAAGATGTGTAAAATTCACTGAATTCAGTGATGTTCTGCAAGACAGAAAAAGAACAGACAATGGGAAAATTTACTAAACAATTTCTTTTAATCATTAATGATAAGCAACAGCAATCAAATGGCACCTAGTTATTATAATGACATGGAATATGTCCAACTAAGGAGTTCCAAAACCTAAAAAAGTCTATTCTCTAAGGAATTATTTCAAATCTTAATTGTTTTAAAACATTTAATTTCATCAGTGTACCCTAAATCACAGGTTGGTTGGGGTTTTTTTGAGCATGTTAGTTGTTTATGCAATATGTATATAAATGCTTATGTGATTATATCTGAGGGTTGACAAAAGTCCAAAGGGATTGTGCGTTGTGTGTAAACAACTGCTTCCTCTAAAAATATTTCATGTAAGTTTAAAAATGTAATTTAGATCAGAACTGGGGCAGCTTTATTAATATGGAAAACAGAAATTTTTGGCAGTCTTCTATTATAGATCCTCTTACATACAGTCTGAGTGCCTACTTTCATATAAGCAAAATGCACCTCAGACTATTTTTATGCAGTAAATAATGGATTATACATGTTACATAAGTAAAACAAGTTAGTATGTTAACATTGGAGAAAGTGGGCTAAATTTAAAATTCTCTAAAATTAATATAGAGCAACATGTCCCACATGGAGGACAACAACAGCACAGGGATTTGGAGAGAGCGAAGTATTGGTTACAACCTCTGTAGACTTTTTATGAGAGCTGCAGGTGCCTGAGCTTAATTTATCGAATACTATTTTAGGTGCTTCATAGTAATTTGCCTGGCCTACACTTGCTTCTCCGGAAAGGCACAGTTCTTCCATAGACCTTGGGTGAGAACCATCAGCCCAAGCTAGCAGTTCCAGCTACTGTCAAACATTTAAAATGGCCCGTGTTTAAGCACCTGATTTATTCCCTACCAGTGCAACACAAGTGATGACTCTTTTTTTTTAAAAAAAAGAACAGAAAAAATATTTCACATTAAAGTACTCTGTCCCCCTGCAATCATTCCAGCGACTTTTTTCCAGTTTGATAAATATACTTATATTGATCTTCTCGTAAGGATATCCTTGACCCAAATATAGATGTATCAAAGTCTACCAAGGCTACCAATACAACTGAAAGAAATATTTTTTAATCCAAGACATACAAACAAACTTGAAATTATTTTATGATGATACATATTTCAAGTACAAAATACGTCAAAAACCACAATAAGTAATTCAGCTACTACGTAAAACTGTTTCAAGATCAGCTGGAAGAAAGATGCCAAATGCTATGCCCATTTTTTAAAAAACTCTTCTGGAACTAAAGCCCAGTATGTCTGATCATGGTACTAGTCTCATTTTCAGAAACTATAATAAGAATAGAATTAACAGACACAGATATGAAGTAGTGGGGAAATGGATTTTACAGAGGGAAACCACACTTCATGTATCTGGTAGGGTTCTTTGAAGGAGTCAGCGAGCACAAAGTCAAGAGAAACCTAATGTATACAATGTAAAATATTTTCAATACTGTTCATCATTAAAGACCTTAAAGAAACAAAGATGTCATGGGATAAGAGATCCACTTTCACAAACAAACAAACAAATCATTAAAAGACAAAAGGGAAAAATATGACAAAAGCATTCAGCTTTCTCAAATGTGTATGTCACCAGCCAAGTTTCATAGAGATCAGTACTAGGGCTGGTCAACATATAAAGTACATTTATATCATTACATGGATCTAAAAAAAGGAGGCAACTTTCAAGTTTCCTAAGAGTCCTAAGGTATTCAGGGAAATAAAAATGAAGTTGGCTGCAGAGAGATGCAGCAGAGTCTCAGAGTGTCAACTAGGCGATAAAAAAGACAGATGAAATTCAATATCGAGAATATGTGGAGAAAAAGAAATCTCAACTTTACGTACTCAGCATGGGCTCTGAACTAGTTATTACCACTCAGGAAAGAGATCTTGGAGTTATAAAAGGTCTATGAAAATATCAACTCCATCTTAGCAGCTGTCAAAAAGCAAATCAAATGCTGGCCATTATCATGACAGAAATAGAGTCCCCCATACAAAATATCATTATCGTATTATTTAAAGTCTTCAGATGTTCATACTTTGAATACAGAAATAACAGAAATGATGGAAAGATAGGGAGAAATGGCTTCCATATAAAGAATGACTCAAGAAGAGTCTTCCAGGTAAGGTGAGGGGAGTGTGAATGAGCATGCAAGTTAGGTCCTCCGAACCTGACAAGGAGGATGCACGCAACCAAGCAAGGAGCACAGCATTATGTATTGAGGGACTCATCATCTAAACCATGCCAGAGAGGGGCTGAGGCCCAAGTAGGCAGGAACAAGTCCAGGAAGAGGTCCTGGCATCATCGCTGACAGTTCTCCAAAATCATTGGCTCAATGTGCAGAGTGGACAAAAAGAGCTGACCCAGTGCTGGGCATCCCTACGTGTACTGAGAGGAATTCAGTGGGGTTTGCTTTGCTGATACAGAAGCCTGTGGTGTGTCCATACCTGAAGGGCTGCATGCATTTCTGGTCTCCAGGAGGATGCAGCAGAGTTAGAGAAGAGCAATTGGAAACAATCAAGGGGCTGGAGCTGCTGCCTTACAAGCAGAGGCTCAAAGAGTGAGATGCTTCAGTTTGTAGAGGAGAAGGTTCAGGGGAGATAGGACTGAGGCTTGAAAAGCATGAAGGGGGTGAAGAAGCTGCATAAGGAAGTTATTTACCAAATCTTGCAACACTACAACTAGGGGTATATGATGCCCAGTTGGTTTAAAAGACAGTAAGAAAATATTTCTTCAGCCGGTGGTCTACCAGCTTCTACATCCTTCTGCCCAAGGAGGTAATGGAGGCAGATGCTTATCAGCTGGTTTAAAACAGGATTAGATAAATTCATGGACAACGTGTCTACAAACAGATACCAAAAGGAATAGGGCCAGAATGTAACCTCTAGCATTTTTAATACAGTAATTGCAGATGCTGGAGAAGATGAGAGAATGAACCTCAGAAAGTGGCCAGGCTCATGTGCTCTCCCTGCCTAACATCTCCTGTTGCCATTTGCTGGAGAAATAATCCTGGGCCAGATGCACCATTGGTCTGACCCAGCAGCACATTTTGTATGAGTCTACCTGGAAAAGGAAAGACTGCGGCTGAACATAACTGAGCTGTACTAAATCACGAGTCTTTAGAGAAGATCAACAGAGAACAATTTTTCACTGTCTCTCTTAGCACAAGAGCTGGATACAAAAGAGACAAAAAAATGAAAGAAAATCAGCAGGTGGCTGGTTCAAACCAAGCCAAAAAGAAGTACCTCTTCACACTACATGTAGCTAAATTATGGGACTCTAGTACTGGACGTTGCAGATACCAAAAGTTCGTGTCACCCAGCTGCTGGCGAGCTACCCTGGGAGCTCAGCCTTCACCCCAGCCTGCTCCCCAGCACCGCAGAAACTTGGCATGGGCAGCAGGTCTCCTCGGACACTCCTCTCAGACACTTGATCATTTCTTAAAGGAAAAACGGGTTGGACACATCACCTACCTGTGCCCTGCTTCAAGCACTGAGCAACACTCTGCAGATGTCATACCAGCTCTTTTCACCCCCACACATGCAGTCATTTCTTTATTTCCTCTGCCTCAGTGCCTCTCAGGCAAAACGCTGCTGGTAAGCTTTGATGGGAACAGTGCAACACAGGTTAAATCACTGGTATTATTCTCATCTTTTATAGTTACAGCCACCTCTGAATTTAATAGTGCTGTGTGTTTTAGTACAGCAATGTTTGCATGACAAAAAATTAAAGAGCTTTCCACCTTTTTACCATATATCCTGCTTTCAAGGGTTTATAATTTAGCTGGGAAAATAGTCACAGCCGAAGATCAGCATTCAAAGTCTCAGTGTGGAGGCAGCATTTCATTTCAGTTGTGAGAGGGAAAACAGTATGTCATTTTTATTACTATCAATAGAAGGATTCTGTGTGGTTTTTACTTTCTGGATTTCTTCCTGGTATGAGAGATTTTCCTGTTTCAGGTTAAGCAACTGGATATACTAATAAGTGACAACCAGTGATGACAACATAAGCAAGAAAAGATAACTGTCTATTAAAAAAAAAGATGTTACAAAATTAGGTTATTTTTTCCACAGTTTTACGAGAGACACAAAGATACGATTCTGTAAAGCATAACAAAATAGTCATCACTACCTGATGCAGTGCTGGCAAAACTGTAATTGATTTTGAATATTGGGTTCCTACCTTTACATTCAGGAGAAAAAATAGATACTAACATCAGGGAGATATGTAAGACAAAGGAGTCCTTAATTTATCATTTCCAAAATCTTGCAAGGAATCAAAAAACTGCTCTTCACTTCAGAGAAGTCATGGATTAAAAGAGGATACCAGCCTTTGCTTCCCAGTTGTCAAGCTATATTGGTTGTTTCCACTGATATTACTTCAGAAAAATTTACTAATTTTGTAGTCATTATAACAAAATATCTTATTAACATAACATTTTAATTTCTTCTCCTTTCTTCCTACCTGCAAGCACACAGAGAATTGGAGTTGTCTGAAGCCCCAAAACATGCATCACATACATACACATCTCTGTGAAATTCAATTCATGGCATGGGAGAATAAGAGGTTAATTGCATTTCCAACATCCAGCACCAGAGAAAACAGAAATAATAAGATATTTTATTTTATTTAAACCTGTGTGCCTTTCCATTCTCTCAAGGGCTTCATTAGAAACAGAGAGAATGGGAGAAAGCAGAAGGAAATAACCACCCATTAGAAATAACCATCCCTACAGATTGATTAAAAAGCCCACACTGAACAGTAAAACCAGTATATGTATGTGGGTGTATATATACATACACACATATACAAATGTATACACACATGCAAACATACACAACTATAGTATCATTTTAGAGCAGATATATAGACATAGAATGTGTGAGGAAATAGTAAGTGTTCAGACTTGTTGCAATATAGAGTTTGATGAAAATAGGGTAATTACTATACCTGGTGCTGGAATGGGCTTCTAGGTACCTTAGTTCAAATGTATCTAGAAATAAGGGAAAGCTTACGTCCACTAAGTCTTCTGCATAGCTACAGCTCACAAAAATACTCCAGTGCTTCTTCCACTAAGGGATTAGCATGTCTCCTTCCTTGTTGTCAAACTGCATAAACCAGCTTGGAGCTTCTTAATGCACAGCCATCAGCCTAGTCACAATTCAGTGACAGATAATGCAAGTCATGAATCATTGTGTGCTCCTTGTGGTGACAGTTCTTACTTTCTTTTCCAGGGAAATTACTAATCTATCAATCTTTGAATTATCTGTGTCTAATCCTTGCTCAGGAAATATCTCTTGACATAATCAACTTTATCAATTATTGCACAATAGTTAATCTCTTGCTACAGAAGAAAACATTGAGAAGGCGTGATGGAATTACTACAGGAATACTTTGCCTGTGCCCTACATCATTCCTAGACTATTAGGCCTCAGAGCTCAATATAGTTCAGAAAATTTCACTGATGGACCCCTCCAGGGCATTACTACCAGATTACTACCCATAATTTGATGACAGGATATGTTATAAACATACACAATTGCCTGAAAGATATTAATTGCAGTATGTGCTAAGCTCTTGCTAGCAGCTATCTCAAAATTGAATCCCTTCAATGCTGTTTTCATATGCATGGATATCATTAGAATATTCTCATGGCAGCCTGAGACGATGGCTGTGTACTCATCTTCCAAGTGAATCTCATGGTCCGTTCCAGTTATCTCGGTGGTTGTCTACATGGGGGACTTTGTGCAAAGTAAGGCTGCATTTGAATTTACTGCTCCGTAATTACTTCAGACACACTCCTCATGTAGACACTCTAGTGTGAGGAAGCTCCTCTGCCTTAACTCAGAGGATAGTGTTACCTTACAAAGGGGCACTTTTGGGGCTCAATAAAAAGTGTCAGATGAGGGTTAAGCTATTAGCACACTGTAGAAACCACATTAGTGTTTTGTGTGCCTTTCTCCACTTGTGGATATGCCCTTATAGATTATCTCTCTTTCTATGTCCTTAAACTGCTTTCTCCTTCAGCCTCACCTCCGCTATTTAAAAATAAATAGCCTGCCATTGTAAGGTAAAGATTTATAGGCTTCACCAAAAATATCCTAAGTTTCAAGTTCAAGAGAGGCCGAGGTTGTAATGCATTAAGCTTGGTTTCGCTTGCTTGATCCACCCTGAAGAAGGTCTATCCTAACAATTTCTTTTCATAACAAACTTCTTAGAAAATAGCTGTAAACCTTCGGTGTCTTAAAGGCATCTTTTAAAAATAATTCCCTAAAAAAATAAAGCATTGCCAAAAATACATCCTCTTATGTACAAAGACCAGTCAGTTCATTCAAATGCAGTATAAAGTCTTCCATGGAAGAGACACATCCTTGACACAAACAGGACAAGAGATTCAAGAACTCTGAAAAAAATCTTTTTGGTCGATTTTTGACAGAGGTGCCTCTATTTCAGCAGGGTTTTTTTATTATCTGTGAGTTTAAAAATTCCTCCAAGCTCCAGAGAGAATAAAAAACTTAGAAATTTATTACATATCATACAAATAACATAAGTCTAAAATAAATCTAAAAAATTTAAAGTGTTCTGGATGACAGTATGGACACATATAACATGCCGAAGCCCATCAAGCCTTTTATCAAATGTGAACTGCCTCGCTGATAGGATGTGGAGGTAGTAAAAAAAGGGAGACCCGCCCTGCTACACTCAGCTATGCTGTCAGAAGCACTTTCAGACCAGGGTGATTTAATCGCGTAGGGACTGACTGCAGCGAAGGTGGAGGTGTGCATGCCCAGCTGCCCACCAGCCTCATTACACAGGCAGCTCTTGGCTTACTCTCCTACGATTTGTTTCTTTATAATAAAGACTCCTGGAAGACTTTGGAGGCTTTATTAAGGCAGGATGGAGACTGAATGCTGCACAGTGGGTGCTGGAGGCTGGATCTCAGGAGGAGCATCCCCTGGGGGGCTCCCCAGGTCCCGAGCCTATTGTTATATGCACTTCTGTAACTGGTGGACAGTAAAAACCAAGGAATTACTGTGTGGAAAATGAACCCTCTTTGGCCTGAGTGTATGGGTGCAGGGTGACCCCTGCGGTCCCTGGGCTATAAACCCCTCTGCAGTGGTACCCACTCGTCATCAGAGATTTGCAGCCTGAGCAAAACCAGTTTTAAGGGTAATAAAGAGTCGCTATCACTATCCAGCATATTTAAAGAAACATGCCAAAATCACGTGTGACATGGAATTACAGGGCAAGGAGTAGAGTGTGATAGCACACATGCCAAACTGACCTCATGTGCATCCCGGAGTAAGGAAGAAGAAACCATTAACATCAACATCACACTCCTCGCAGCAAAGGAATTGGGCAGTGGGGGGGATGTCACTCCCTGAACGCCCCTTCCCCAGGCTGAAACTTTCCACCTTGAGACCCAGAGGGGGAGTGGAAAGGTGAGCTAACAGCAGAAAAAGGGGTGGATACTGCAAAGGTGCTGTATACATATTAACTATATATAATATGATCATTGTCAATAGTATTGTAACTGGACTAACAATTCTTTGATTAGACTGCCAAGATTTTAATTAGACTAACAAAACATCCTAGGTTTGCACAACAGCTCCGTTCCTTCCACCCACAGCAAGATTTTGAGCATATCAAACTGGTGAATGTTCAATCTGCAACTTGGGTGCAACAAAGTTGTAACAGACTTGTGACAGCCTGAACTGGTCAGAAGCTCTACAGATAAACCTGAAACAGGGTAATTTAAGAATAATGCATTGTAAAAACACCCAAACAAACCAAAACAAAACACCACAAAAAATGGACTCCAAAGGTCAAACTGATTTGAGGCAATATTTTGTCACTGAGTTTGGCTCATCCTAGGAATGGGAACTTGAATTTTGTCATATGCCTAGACTCACAGATGACATTGTGCTAATAAATCCACATTATCACTAGTAATGCTGACAGGACCAGTGTCAGAAAACCAGTGACTTCCTCAGAGTCGAAAGGAGCTCCAACAATTTTGCTGGTATTCTGAAAAAATGACAGATTGTCAAAATAAGTTACCTCTAGAAAACAGTAAGGGCAAGCTGCAGGGACTAGGGATTTAACTACAGGAAAAGACAGTAGGGCATTAATACCTACTGGGCTCCCGGCCCATGAACAGGAGAGGCTTATCAGAGGCACAACAAAACCTAAACCAGTAACTTCTGGTCAAGAATATGCAAGATCATCCTTAAACCAAAAGTACCCTTAATTAGTTTAGTGGTAGACTCGGTAGTGTTAGGTTAATGGTTGGACTTAATGATCTTAAAGGTCTTTTCCAACCTAAATGATTCTATGATTCTGTGATTCTATAATTGGAAGGTTATTTGAGCTTGGTATAAAGTACCTGCTGTGAATTGCAGTAATCAGGCAGAGATTTATTCGGAAAGGAAGAAGCATGCTGGAGCCTGCAATATCAGATGATGAACCTCTGTCATGTGCTGTGGCTCAGGTGTCCGAGTCGAGTCAGAGCCACACTTTTCCATGTAATGAAGCAACTTAGAACTACTTATTCAAAACCTTGAACTTAATTAGTGGGAGAGCGAGGCGACTAACTTGCAGTGAATAATTTGACAACTTTGCTTCTTTCTATTCATGAACCTTCTATGCTTAGCACAAATTATAATTATTCACATTTACTTCACCTTATTGTTAAAATAATATTTAGTCTACAGCTCATTCACCACGAGCATGAGTGTTATAAATGGGTTTATTAATTTTGAATATTCGAGTAGATCACATGGTTCAAGGTGTAAGGCTCAGAATCACAGTGTCTGGGCAATTATCTGCAGCACGGAGTTTTACATTAACTTCCCTGCTTTACACTCTGAACACTGAGTAAGTGTTGGATAAATTGGTTGTCATTGGTCCACTTATTTTCTATGCACTTTTGGAAAAGAAACATAACTGAGGCAAAAGTAACAGGTGCAAGAGTTTGTAAGGGGAAGGGAAATACAGGCAAAAAGTTATGAATGGATTTTTCATATGTTCAAATACCAAGACTTTGGACTAAGCTGTGCTTTGGAAAGTTAGCAAGCTCTCATTTAGTAGCATACCTGCCATTAGGAACAGAACTCACAAGGGGATGCTTCACCTCAAAAGCATACTTGTAAAGATGCTGATAAAGCTGAGTCAGCATTTAACAACCCAGCTCATTCAGTGCAACTCCTGCACGGGCACACCCACAGTACTTGAATTAGCTAAAACAAGAACTTTCTGCCTTGCTTCTCGTGCTGCCCTTAAACCCTTCCAACACCTCTCTTAAAAATTTCTCCTTTTCCTCCCATATTTCTCTCTTCCCACAGCAACTCGCCAGTCACCTCGGGGCTAACAACAAAGACAAATAAAGCGCTTTTCTCTGAAGGATCTATTTCGGGAAAAGACCGACTGCAGTCATGGTACTCCCCCCATGACTGCTGCCCCTCCTCGGCTCCAACAGCAGGTGAGGGAAGAGGTCTGACTGCTAATGAAAAGGACATTTTGAATTATGGAATAAACCCTTCACTCGAAGACCAAGAGAGACTTTTTACGAAGGCCTGTAGTGACAGGACAAGGGGCAATGCTTTTAAACTGAAAGAGGGTAGGTTTACATTGGACAAGAGGAAGAAATATTTTACAGTGAGAGTGGTGACACACTGAAAGAGTGGAGAACTTGTGGATGCCCCATCCCTGGAGGTGTTCAAGGTCAGGCTGGATGGAGCTTTGAGCAACTCAATCTAGTGAAAGATGTCCCTGCCCATGGTAGGGAGGTTGGATCAGATGATCTTTAAATGTGCCTTCCAACCCAAACCATTCTGTGATTCTGTGACTCCCTGCAAAAAAAAGAACAGAGATGAAACGATGAGTAGAGGTATGAAACTATTTGCATACTGGGGGCGGGGGGGAGGGGAGTAAACTGGGAGACTTTACGTTGGGGGTAAAAAAAAGAAAAGATGTTTGAAAACAACTAAGCAGGACTCTCACAGCAGAGGGGAGGGAGGCGTGTCCTGCCCACCACACTGCAGCCCTGGCCCCCCAGTCCCCCGGGCAGCTGGTGGCCTGCACTGCTCTTCTGCAGCAACCATCCTCAGGAAAACCTGCATGCACAGGGCTCGCACACAACCTGCATTTGGCCACCAGGACTGTGGGGCCTGACAAACACCCACTACAAGGCAAGAGCGCTTTAAGCTCAGCCACAGATGTCAAGAAAAATCAATGAAGAGCACAGAGAAGTGAAGAGGGTTTATCAGCTGAAACAGTGGAAAGTGACCAGCAGATCCCTAACAAAAGGATTTTTTTTTGCTTGTTTTCTTTGTGATCTTTTTACCTGAGAAAACAAAGCAAGGTGCCATTTAAGGCACAAGACAGTACCTCTAGCTTAGAGGGTCCTTGATAACCAGGAGGCTGGAGAGCGCTCCAGCCCAGCCTCAGCGCAGCCCCAAGCCTGGCGCACTCTGGGACATACCCCTTTGAACACAGATAGGCCACACGTCAACGATGTCCCTATGTCACGATGGTGCCTACTGCCCACAGAGCTTGCTTTTGTGAAAGATTTTCCACAGATAATTGTCAAACAGGTAGCACTGTGCTGCAGATGTCTGCTAGTCTGGCTTGGGAAGTGGTGCCTGCAGTCTTCAGTAGTTCCAATTTTTATGCTATATATTTACACATTGTATATAATATTTACAGCATTTTTCTAGCTTGGAACTAACTAATGGAAACACCATAAGATGTCTTAGGATAGATTTCCCATAGCTGCAAATGGAACCATTTTTTACAAAAGCATGAACATACTCAGGTATATTTTCTTTTAAAAATCAAGACACTAGGCAGAGCACGTATGAGATTATATAACAAGAAGTGAGAGGTATAAATGCCTTTCTGTTTTTAAATGGAAACCACACTTTTCCCCCCATCAAGTATGGAACAGGTCAGAGGAAAGAAAAGCTGCTTCTGTTCTGATGGGCTCAGTCTAGGGGACAAGCCATTTTGTTTGAGCGGACAGGGACACAGATAGGTAGCCCATCCTGGCTCTGCTGCTGTGGTCTTGGGGGCATCTGTCTCTAAAACTTCTGCAGCATCTCTTGCCATCAACACGCTACCACTGCTTTAATTATCTGTTATGATCAGTCCACCCCTAAATTCAACACTTAGCTGAAGCTTTAGCATCAGCACCCTGTGAAGATGCCCTGTAATTTCAGTAAGATTTCAGTTATCACAGTTATCACTGGTCAAAGTTCTGATTTCTGTAAGCACAAGTCAAACTCTTCCAATCAATCAGCTGCAAATATTGAGCAATACCTAACTATTTATGTTCAAATATATAATGAAAATGCTGCTTCTGCTAATATAATTGTCCTGGTTTTGGCTGGGATAGAGTTAATTTTCTTCCTAGTAGCAGGCATAGTGCTGTGTTTTGGATTTAGTAGGAGAAGAATGTTGATAACACACTGAGGTTTTAGTTGTTGCTAAGTACTGCTTATGTTAGTCAAGGACTTTTCAGCTTCCCATGCTCTGCCAGGTGCACAAGAAGCTGGGAGGGGGCACAGCCAGAATAGTTGATCCAAACTGACCAAGGGCTATTCCATACCATATGATGTCATGCTCAGTATAGAAACTGGGGGGGGTTGGCCGGGGAGCAGCGATCGCTGCTCGGGAACTGTCTGGGTATCGATTGGCAGGTGGTGAGCAATTGCATTGTGCATCACTTGCTTTGTATATTATTATTATATTGTTACTATTATAAATCCTATTTTACTTTATTTCAATTATGAAACTGTTCTTATCTCAACCCAGGAGTGTTTCTCACTCTTACTCCTCCGATTCTCTCCCCCATCCCACTGGGGCAGGGGCAGTGAGCAAGCAGCTGCATGGTGCTTAGTTGCTGGCTGGGGCTAAACCACGACAATAATAATGCAGGACAACTGTTCAGTTGCCTGTGCAAAATGAGCTGATGGTTGTCATTTAATTTACAGTGAACAAGAGACCATACTGTAAGGAATACTAACTGTTCCCTTTTTTTGGTGTAAATTGAATAGAAATGAAAGGTAATGTGCCCTAAACCTCCCTAGTTCAGGAATTATCCAAAAGAAAGCCTACTTTAAAAAAAAAAAAAAATCAAAAAAGGGAGAGGGAAGAGAAAGGAGGGTGTCAACTGTATATGAATAATACACAGACATGTCCACAGTGATCTGAATAATTCAGTACACAAAATTAAAGTATGTTTCACATCTGCCACTATAAAAGATAAAGCTATCTATTCTGTTTTAAAAGTATAATGATTACAGGAGAACACTTGTGATTCACACTCGGGTCTAGTTTGAGTGCCAGCCCTGTGGTCCTCACAAATAAACATCTCAAAGCTCTCAGCTGAAAGAGCTCCAGCTGCAAAGTTTTAATTAACTCAAAACAGGCACCCAACTTTTCAGGTGCCACCTGTTACCAGTAAACCCCAGCAGTGCCAAGATATCGGCCAAGGCTCCTGCACACCTGGGCCACCTCCAGCAAGTGAGACGCACAAAGCTGCCCACTTTGGTTGCCTCTCCGGCTGCTTGCCAGCGAGAACAGCCCTGCTCTCACCCACTCCCCCTGCACCCCATCCTACAGCACTGCTGAGTCTCCTTCTGCACCTGAGTTTGGGCTACCAGTCTAAAACACAACCCTTCCAGACTCTTAGGAAGAGTGCGAAGCTGCAACAACACACCATCTGAGACTACAACTGGTTCCAAGTGCATGTATTTTCCAACAAATGCTTCTTTTTAAGGAGGAGAATGACCAGTGGATAAACACCATGTGGCTCCGGTGGGTCCCTACGTCTTTCAAATTTTCACCAAGACACAACGAAAGAGGAAATACAGTAAGGGGGAAATTCCTTCCTATCCTGTGGATGATACGTGACAGCCACAGCTTTACTATACCATTACAACTTACGTACTCCACCTGACATAAACCAGGTCCGTCTCCTTCAGGAAAGCCAAGGTGGGCACATGGGGAGGCGCAGCTGCCGCTGCAAGGCAGCGCTTTGTTCCCAGCCGCAGAGAAGTGGCCCGTCGTTTCCATCGCTGAGTGGTGCCAGCCAGCCCGTGCCACTGGCCGGGACCCACCTGCTGTGGGCCAGGCGCTGCCTCCCCGCCAGCCACCCAGGAGCCAGCTGCGGAGAAATGGCTCGGCACCTCTCTCTCTGGATGAGCACCAGAAACGCCTCCTGGATCCTCTGAACCACTTCTCACAAAGTAACAGTACGGTTACACATGCCGCTACTTTGGTATTTTGTATTAGGAGACCTATTGGAAACAGGTTTTGGGGTTTTTTTTTATTATTATTATTTATTATTAAATTATTTTGTATTAAAACACAGCAAAAAAAAAAAAAAATCCTGGTACATTTTCCTTTGATAGGAAAGCATTGCTGCTAGCTAGTTTTTCAATGTAAATTCTCTAAAGCCCTGATGGGGGTTTTGGGAAAAACAACTCGCATTTCCCCTAAATAAACCACCATAAAATCTGCAGCATTGTTTTCATTTTACAAAGTTACTTATACCGGGAAAAAAACACCCCACTAGGCATTAAAAAAAGAAAATTGGTTTTAATCAGAATATGGAAGTCACTGTGTTTTTCATCAGTGAACAACCAAATCCTTTCTTCTTTTGTACTCTGGAGTATTAACAGGTGGCCATAGCCCCTAGCTGCATGAAACTACCATATGCTACAGAGATCAAAATTAATAAACTAACCGTACAACGTGCCAGTTTATTGTACTTGTATTTCATTTTAATTTTCTACTTGGTTGTTTTTATTACTAAAAAGTCATGTTTGGTGATTTTTAGCTTTAATATCAGTAGCATCCTTATTAACAATTTTGAATTGCTTGTTGTAGTATCATACCAGGTAACCACATGTACAGAATTACATTTCTGACACCACATTTCAAAATACCACTTCATTTGTACTCCTCTATGACTCTCTATGCTAAAAAGTTAGCAGTTCCATACACTTTAAATGTTTTAATAGTGGAAAAGTTAACAAATTTCCTCTGACTTATGATTATGTGCACAAT